>NC_080686.1:16490459-16793489 GCF_030445035.2 Dasypus novemcinctus
TGGCCCAGTAGATAAGGCGTCCGTCTACCACATGGGAGGTCCGTGGTTCAAACCCCTGTGGGAGGTCCGTGGTTCAAACCCCAGGCCTCCTTGACCCGTGTGGAGCTGGCCCATGCACAGTGCTGATGCGCGCAAGGAGTGCCGTGCCACGCAGGGGTGTCCCCGGATAGGGGAGCCCCACGTGCAAGGAGTGCACCCTGTAAGGAGAGCGCCCAGCACAAAAGAGTGTGCAGCCTGCCCAGGAATGGCACCACACACACAGAGAGCTGACACAACAAGATGACGCAACAAAAAGAAACACAGATTCCCCGTGCCACTGACAACAACAGAAGCAGACAAAGAAGAACACGCTGCAAATGGACACAGAAAACAGACAACTGAGGCAGGGTGGGGAAGGGGAGAGAAATAAATTATAAAAAAAAAATGATGTAGACATTGAGGAAGGAATAGAAAGAAATTGCCTTGCCACTGTACATACAGGGCAACACCTATTATAGTGATGAAAAGCAAAATGTCAAAAACAAAGTTTTATGATATTTTTCATTTTTTAATACCCCAATTCATTTTTACTTTATTTTAGTTTTTCAAAATTGGTATGTATTCTATACCTAATCTTTAAACCTATCACTACTATTTTATATTCCTACTAATTGAATTTGGCAATATATTAGGCTTCATTTTTGAAGAAGTTTTGGGCCATTGTGGGGTTCAACTCTGGCAGGGGAGGAATACTGGTGAGGGGTGTTACTGATGGGGGACACATGGTTGGGAGGGAGTTCTCCAGGGCATTTATATAGGGTATATAAAAATGTTTGGATATTCGTTGGGTATTTTCATAGTAGTTAGTTACAAATGACTACTGAGGGAGTGCTGACAGAGCCAGGGGAACTCTGTCACATTCCCCAATAGCACAGCAACAATCCCCCAAGTGCAAAGGCAAAGACCAGTGAAGAAGGATGGTCTAATGATGAGCCCTTGATACTGATGACTATTCTTATGAGCTTGTGTGCCTGAAACTTCAACAAGGCCTAGAGTTGCAGGGTGCCTAAGAGTTACCTCCTGAGAGCCTCCATGTTGCTCAAATGTGGCCACACTCTAAATTAAACTCAGCATGTAAATGCATTACCTTCCCCCCAGCATGGGACATGACTCCTGGGGATGAGCCTCCTTAGCGCCGGGGGATTACTACCATCACCAGCTGGTGATGTAACCAGAAAAAGACCTTGAATAAAAGAGAGAAATGGTAAATACAAATGAATTTATATGGCTAAGAGACTTCAAAATGAGTCAGGAGGTCATCAGAGAGGTCGTGCTTACACACATCTCAGCAGGATCCCAGAGAGAGCCAGAGTAGATACAAACCTAGGTACCAGTGCTCCTGAGGGCTATGGAGACACACAAGTTCTACAGTCATGGAAGATGGCTCTGGAGTTCAGTGCCTTGTCAGTGGCCCTACTTTGGAATTTGAGCTCCTGAGCATGATGGATTTGGACTCAGATGTGACCTTTCTACACATGCCTCTTCTGTCCTTTTACTGAACTTGTGGTTGGTGCTAGGGTTGATATATACTCAGGAGACTTGAATCTCTGGACTATGTGCCAGCTGGACCCTGAGCCTCAGCAGAGTTGCAACTCCTACTCTCTGCTTCATTGGATTTACCCAGGTCAGCTAATAGGGAGGTGAAGATGGTCAATCACCACACCAGGGAACTGAGAGTGCCTACAACTGCAAGCAGGAGAACTGCATCCATCATCCATGTGGAGTCTAAGCCCCCTCTCAATTTAGAGGTGGAGTGGACATCACCATCCCAGGGCCCACAGATGGAGGAATAAAATATGGATTAGAGTGGACTTACTGATAGGCTACTATGACACTATTGTGACTAGTAATGGAAGATATTGTAGCATTGATGTGGAGAAAGTGGCCATGGTAGTTGCTGAGGGCAGGGAGAGGGAAGAAGAGATGTGATGTGGGGGCATTTTCTGGACTTGGAGTCATCCTAAATGATATTGCAGGGACAGATGCTGGACATTATATATCCTGCCATAACCCACTGAATGTACTGGGAGAGTGTGAACTACAATGTAAACTATAATCCATGTGGTGCAGCAGTGCTCCAAAATGTATTCACCAAATGCAATGAATGTGCCACAATGATGAAAGAGGTTGTTGATGTGGGAGGATTGGGGGTAGGGTTGGGTGAGGGGTATATGGGAACCTCTTACATTTTTTAATGTAACATTTTTTTGTGATCTATGTATCTTAAAAAAGAAGACAATTTTTAAAAATTACCTATTCAAAAATTTAGAAAAACAAATAAAACTATTTTGGTGATCAAGGCACATTTTGTTTATACTAAGACCCATTGATTATACACTTAGGATAGACTGTATGGTATGTGTCTATATGTCAATTAAACTTCTTTAAAATAACTAAGTATGTCAGAATATACAAAAAGAGCAGCTATGTACATCAGGAGAATGAGAGAGATTGAGAAGTGATGAATTTTTGTTTGTTTTTCTGATTTTTGTCTAGTATTATGGAAATAATGAAAATGTTCAAATAATGACTGAAGTGATGAATACTCAACTATGTGATTATGCCAAATACACTGACTCGACATTTTGGATGGATTATATGCTTTCTTAATATATCTCAATAAAATTGATTTGTTTATAAATAAATGAATTAATGAATGAATAAGTAAATAAATAAACAAATAAAATAACTCAGATAAGTTGGTCATTTCAGTCCTGTCATGTGACTGAGATGAGAATGCTCAAACAGCTAAAGCCTCAGGAAGAGAGGCAAATCCTATGCCAGCCTAGAGCTGAAATCAGAAGAAGCTGGTCCCATGGATTCTTAAGAGGAAGAAGGAAGGAGAGACCAGGCAGAGATCACCCACCATCTTGCTTCAACACATGGCAATGGACTTTGGTGAGAAAGCAGCCTTGAGCTGAACTGTTTAAGGCCTGGTAACTGTAAGCTTTTACCCTAAATAAATACTTTTTATGAAAGCCAAAACAATTTTTAAAAATTAAAAAATAAAATAATTCAGACTTGGAGTTCAAACTCAACTGTTTGCTATAAGAGAACTAGAACAAATAATTTAATCAATCTGTTGTTTTCCTCATGTATAAAGGGGTCATAAATATCAATTTATAAATAGCCTACCTTATAGCCTTGTTGTGAGGATGAAATGAGGTACCACAAAGCACTTGGCACAGTGCCTGGCACATGGTAATGCTTAATGCCCACATCTCTTCCCTGGTTCAGCCACTGCACTTGGACTACCTCAGGTGCCTCCTCCCACCTGGCTGCTCTTACATATTGTCTTCCCTCAGGTACCTCTTTGCCTGTCTCTGCTCTTTCCTCTTGATTAGCAAGGTGCTATATCAAAAGCTACAATCATAGACAAGAGTCCCTCCTGTAGTGTTCTAGTGGGAATGTGCTCCATTTGTCTGTCCACATCCCTCACCACCATACAGCACTACTATGAACCACAGGTTTCCCATCCATGGTGGCTTGGCATGACATACCCCAGCAAGACATGTTCTTCATCTTAATCCATTCCTGTGGGTGTGAGCCCATTGCAAATAGGACCTTTTGATGAGGTTACATTGGTTCCAGTGTGCCCAAATTGAATGAGGGTGGACCTTAAGCCAATATGGCCATTGAAGCAGACTAGTAAGATAGGGAATCAATAAATGGAAGAAAGAACAATAAAAAACATTTATGTACCTAACCAGGATGCCTCAAAATACATGAGCCAAACACTGGAAAAACTAAGTGGACAAATAGATGCCTCTACAATTATAGTGGGGGCCTTTTAGACACCATTAGGCATAACATCTTAATAGAGATTCAATAAAGAAACAAAGACTATTAATAAAACATTAGAGGGTCGACCTAATACACATATACAGTACACAACACCCACATACAATAGTATATATATTCTTCTTGAGTGCATATAGATCATTCTCCAAGATAGACCATCTGCTAGGCCACAGAAAAGTTCTCAATGAACTCAGAAAGATTGAATCATATAAAGTAATTTCTCTGACCAATGAAATGAAGCTGGAAATCTGTAAGGTCAGAAAACCAGATTAGGCATAAAGATATGGAAGTTAAACAACACACTCTTAGATAACCAGTGGATCAAGGAGGAAACTTTAAGAGAAATCAGTAAATACTTTGAAACTAATAAAAATGACAACACAATGTATCAAAACCTATGAGATGCAGCAAAAGCTGTACTGAGAGGGAAATTCAGAGCCATAAATTCATATATCAAAAAAGAAGAAAGAGCTAAAATTGAAGACCTAACTGCACACCTGGAGGAATTAGAAAAAGAACAACAAACTAACCCCAAAGGAAGTAGGAAGAAAAAAATAACAAAGATCAGAGCAGAACTAAATGAAATAGAAAATAAGAAAACACTAGAAAAAACAAAACCACAAGCTGGTTCTTTGAGAAGATCAATAAAATTGACAAACCCTTAGCTCACCTAACAAAGAAAAAGAGAGAGAAGATGCAAATACACAAAATAAGGAATGAGGAAGGGGATATCACCACTGACCCCACTACTTTGAAAAATTGTATGCCAACAAGAAGGATAATTTAGAGGAAATGGACAAATTCCTAGGAACACACAAGCAGTCTACAATGATGAAAGAAGAAGTTAATGAACTCAACAGACCAATCACAAGAGAAAGAATCAATCATTAAAAGTCTCCAAACTAAGAAGAGCCCAGGACCAAATGGTTTCACATGTGAATGCTACGAAACATTCTGGAAAGAACTAACACCAGTCCTGCTTAAATCTTCCAAACAAAGAAGTAGAAGGAATATTGTCTAACTCATTCTATGATGCCAACATTACTCTGACACCAAAGCCAAACAAAGATGCCACAAGAAAGGAAAATTATGGACCAAGGTCTCTAATGAACCTAGATGAACAAAATACTTGCTAATTGTCCTCAACACCACATCAAATGATTTATACACCATGACCAAGAGGGTTTCATCCCGGGTGTACAAGGATGGCTCAACATAAGAAAACCAATCAATGTAATACACCACATAAAGAGATGAAAAGAAAAAAATCACATGATCATTTCTATAGATGCAGAAAAAGCATTAGACGAAATACAGCACCCTTTCCTGATAAAAACACTGCAAAAGATAGGAATAGAAGGAAACTTTCTGACTTTGATAAAGGGTATATATGAAAAACCCACAGCTAATCTCATATACAATGGTGAAATCTTAAAAGCTTTCCCTCTAAGTTTGGGAGCAAGAGAAGGATGCCCACTGTCACTCCTCCTATTTAACATTTTGTTATAAGTACTTGCTCAAGCACTGAGGCAAGAAGAAGATATATAAGGCATCCAAATCAGAAAGGAAAAAGTCAAAATTGCACTATTTGCAGACAACATGATCCTATACATAGAAAGCACTGAGAAATGTACAACAAAGCTTCTGGAACTGATAAATGAGTTCATTAAAGTTGCAGGTTATAAGATCCATGTGCAAAAATCAGTAGCATTTCTGACACCAAAAAATGAGCAATCTGAGAAGGAAATCAAGAAAAAAAATACCATTTACAATAGTAAATAAAACAAGCAAATACCTAGGAATAAATTTAACTAAAGATGTGACTTTTACACAGAACACTACACAACACTGTTTAAAGGAAATCAAAGAAGACTTAAATAAATGGAAGAATATTCCCTTTTCATGGATGGAAGACTAAATATCATTAAGATGTTCACCCTGCCCAAACTAATCTACATCCTGCCCAAACTGATGCAATCCCAATAAAAATCAACACAGCATTTTTTACTGAACTGGAAAAACTACGAAATTTATTTGGAAGAGCAAGAGGTCCTGAATATCCAAAGACATATTGAAAGAGAAAAATGAAATTGGTGGAATCACACTACCTGACTTTAAAACACACTACAAAACTATAGTGGTCAACACTGCATGGTATTGGCACAAGGATAGTCATACTGACCAATGGAACCAAATTGAGAGTTCTGATACAGATCCTCGCATATACAGTCATCTGATATTTGACAAGGTCACCAAGCCAACTCAACTGGGAGAGAATGGCTTCTTCAACAAATGGTGCTTGGAGAACTGGATATCCATATGCAAAAGAATGAAAGAGATGGAGTGGATATTGCCATCCAGAGTCCACAGGATGGAGGAATAAAATATGGATTAGAGAGGACTTACTGGTATTCCACTAAAGAACTGTGACTCTAGCAATGGGAAAAATTGTATCATTGATGTGGAGACAGTGACCACAGTAGTTGCTGAGGGCAGGGAGAGGGAAGAAGAGATGTGATGTGGGGGTATTTTCGGGACTTAGTGTTATCCTAAATGATATTGCAGGGACAGATGCTGGACATTATATATCCTGCCATAATCCACTGAATGGACTGTGGGAGAGTGTAAACTACAATGTAAAGTATAATCCATGCAGTGCAGCAGTGCTCCAAAATGTATTCACCAAACGCAATGAATGTGCCACAATGATGAAAGAGGTTATAGATGAGGAAGGAGTGGGGGAGGGGTGGTATATGGGAACCTCTTATATTTTTTAATGAAACATTTTTTGAGATCTATGTATCTTTTTAAAAAGACATTAAAAATATTTTTTAAAAAAGGAGAGAGGTTTACCATCTCAATCAACTCAAGATTGATCAGAGATCTAAATATAAGAGCCAAGACCATAAAGTCCATGGAAGATAATGTAGGGAAGCATCTACAGGAACTTGTAATAGAAAATGGCTTCATGAACCTCACACCCAAAGTACAAGCAGTGAAAGAAAAAATAGATAAATGGGACCTCCTCAAAATTAAAACCTTTTGCACCTCAAAGGAGTTTGTCAAGAAAGTGAAAAGACAGCCTACGGAGTGGGAGAAAATATTTGGTAACCATATATCTGATAGGAGCCTAATTTCCATATATGAAATAAATAAAGAAATCCTATATCTTGAAAATAAAAAGACAACCCATTTTTAAAATGGTCAAATGATTTGAATAGATACTTCTCCAAAGCAGAAATACAAATGGCTAAAAAGCACATGAAAAGATGCTCAAAATCACTAGCTATTAGGGAAATGCAAATCAAAACTACAATGAGGTACCATCTTACACCCATTAGACATTAAAAAAACAGAGGACTACAAGTGTAGGAGAGGATGTAGAGGAAAGGAAACATTCATCCACTGCTACTGGGAATGTAAATTGGTCCAGCCGTTGTGGAGGACAGTTTTGCAGTTCCTCAAAAACCTAATTATAGATCTGCCATATGGCCAGCAATTCCACTGCTGGGTAAATAACCAGATGAATTGAAAACAAGGACATGAACAGATATAGGCACACCAATGTTCTTTGTGGCATTACTCACTATTGCCAAAAGTTGGAATCAACCCAAATGCCCATCAACAGATGAATGGATAAACAGAATGTGGTATATACATACAATGGAATACTACTCAACTCTAAGAAGGAATACAGTACAAACACACAGGATAACAGGGATAAATCTTGAGGACCTTATGTTGAGTGAAGCAAGCCAGGCATTGAAGGACAAATGTTACATGACCTCTCTGATATGAATTAAGCAAATCGAGCCAATTCAGAGAGCTAGAGTCTAGAAGATACGTTTACAGGAAATAGAAAGAGAGAAGAAGGTTGTGAGCCAATGCCCACATGGGTAAAATCTATGATAAGGTGGAAGTGAGTAGTAGTGCAGTGAAGGGATATGACACGGATGTAGGTATACTATTGGGTTCGGTGGTGCAAGTTTGACAGGGGGGTAGGGTGGGAAGGACGGGTCAGATGGTCCATGGAACTATGGGGAGGGTTGGGGGAGGAAGCAGGTGAACACTGGGGATTGGCAGGTATGTGGTTGAAAGTACAATGTTGAGAAAACTGTTTTGGCAATAGGACAAGGAAGGATTACTGGTTTAGGGTGTTGGATGAGGGGGGCATTCATCACAGGGCGCACCTGGGGCAGTCTTCTAGTTAGTGTGTGTGTTCATCTTGTCATAGTGTGTTACATCAGTGGGTGGAGAACCATAGAAACAGCAGAAGGTGTTGGACTCCCATCCTGGGGAGGCCCAATATGTTCTCAAACAGAGGGGAGGGTGTCTCTCAAGAGCATGGGTGGTTCCTAATAGGGGAGGACAGACTAGTGTGTCAAGCCCTCAGCATTGTTGTAAGCATCTATGAATCTTGTCCTTCAAGGAGTGAAGCCTGGTGGTTGCTGTGGGCCCTGAGGGAAGGGGAAAGGAGAATAGAGTAGATGGAAGAGGGGGTAGTTAGGGGGCAATGGAAATGTTCTGCATGATCCTGCAATAATGGATACAGGCCATGATAAATTTCATCAAAATTTATAAAAGTGTATGGTCTAAAATGTAAACCACAATGTAACCTACTGACCATAGTAGCATGTTTCAATATTTGTACATCCGTTGTAACAAATGTACCATACACATGTAAAAAAGGTCATTAATAGGGAAAGGGGGAAAAGGGGGAGGATGTTGGGTATATGAGAGTCCCCTATTTTATGTATGTGACTTTACTGTGACCTAAAACTTCTTTGAAAACATAATGAGGAAAAAATTAAGACAATGAGAAAGAAATGGAAGAAATTGCCATTGTACATATAGGACAACAGTTACTACAGTGATGAAAGGCAAAATGTAAAAAAAAATTTTCAAATATTTTTCATTTTTCAATACCCCAATTTTTTTACTTTATTTTCATTTTAGTGTTTCTAAATTACTATGTATTTTATTTCTCATGTTTAAACCTATCATTACTATCTTGTTTTCCTATTAATTGAATTTGGTAATACACTTGGCTTCATTTTTTAAGAAGTTTTGGATCACAGAAGGGTTACAACTATGGTAAGGGAGGATCATTGGTGTGGGGTGTCAGTGATGGGAGATACATGGAAGGAAGTTCATCTGGGCATATATGTATATAAATATGTTCAAATGTTCATGGGGTATTGCCACAGTGGGTAGAGATTCACACAACTGAAAGAATACTGAATTCCCATCCTGGAGAGCTCTGCCACATTCTCTAATGGAACAGCAAAAATCCCACAAGTACAGAGGCAATGACCAGTGAAGAAGGATGGTCCATTGATGAGCCCTTGACACTGACAACTATGCTTATGTGACTTTTGCTCTTGAAATTGCAACTTAGCCTAGTGTTGTAGGGTGCCTAAGAGTTACCTCCTGAGTGTCTCCATGTTGGTCAAATGTGGCCACTCTCTAAACCAAACTCAGTATATAAATGCATTACCTTCCCCCCATCATGGGACATGACTCCAGGGATGAGCCTCCCTGGCACTGAGGGATTACTGCCAAGCACCCACTGGTGATGCAACTGGAAAAAGACCTTAAATAAAAGGGGAAATGGTAAAGACAAATGAGTTGATATGGCTAAGCGACTTCAAAATGAGTCAGGTTGTCATCACAGAAGTAACACTTATGCACATCTCAGCAGGATCTCATGACAGCCAAAATAGATACTATTCCAAATATTGGGGTTCCTGAGGGCTATGGAGACACCCAGGTCCTACAGTCATGGTAGATAGCTCTGGAGTTTGATGCCTTGCCAGTGGGCCCTACTTTGGAATTTGTGTTCCTGTGTGTGTGTGACAGAGTTGGACTCAGATGTGACTTCTCTATACATACCTCTTCTGTCCCTTTTATTGAACCCATAGTTGGTGCTGGAGTTGGTAGGTGTATGTCCAAGAGACTTGAATCTCTGCACTGTCCATGTGCCAGCTGGGCCCTGAGTCTCAGCAGAGTTGCAACATCTACTCTCCATTTCATTGGACTCACACAGGAAAACTGACAAGGAGGTGAGGATGGACAACCACCACACCAAGGAACTGAGAGAGTCTACAACTGCAAGCAGGAAAGTCCTATCCATCAGCCATATGGGATCAAAGCCCCCTCTCAATTAGAGGTAGAGTGGGCATCACCATCCCAGAATCCTCAGGATTGGGGAATAAAATATAGATTAGAGTGGACTTACTGGTATTCTACTATAGACTTCTTGTGATTCCAGCAATGGAAGAAATTATACCATTGATGTGGAAACAGTGGCCACTGGAGTTGCTGAAGGCAGGGGAGGGGAAATGAGGTGTAAAAGGGACATTTTCAGGACTTGGAATCGTCCTGAAGGATATTTCAAAGACAGTTAAAGGACATTATATATCCTGCCATAACCTACAGAATGGAGTGGGAGAAAGTGTAAACTACAATGTAAACTATAATCCATGCATGTAGCAATGCTCCAAAATGTACAATGAGTGTACCACACTAATGAAAGAAGATGTTAATATGGGGAAAAGTGGGAGGTGTGGGAGTGGGGCATATGGGAACCCTTATATTTCTTTATGTAACATTTTATGTAATATAAGTTTCTTTTAAAAACAAATAAAATATATTTTTTAAAAAGGGTTATCATGCCCAGAGTAACAGACCAGTTTACAAACGTAATCAATACTTCTTTTTGGAATTCATAAATAATATCAAACTGCCACATACACCAAGTCTGTAAAACTGAGCTCCTTCCCCAAAACCAGGGTATAGATTTTCCCAGTAAGAGCTGCGTGTTACAATGCTTGGAAAGCTCAGACTAGTGTTTAAAACATAAAAGCCTTTGGATTTGAGAATACAAGGCAGTGGCATAGTGACTGCTCGTGTTCAGGCTCCCTTTCATCGGTTGAGGCCTAGTTCCCCATGAAGGCTGTCTGGAAAAGGAGTGTAGGTTGAAGTTCATGCTCTGGGCCCTGCTGTCCGCTGTGATGCCCTGTGTCCAGACCCGTGGGAGTCAGCCGATGTGCCGGCAAGCAGAGGCCCAAGCCAAGAGAACCGCGGAGAACACAATGCCCTGGACCTCTCCCCGTGTGACCTCGTTATGGTTTTTTAAAAGCCAGATTGTGTCATGTTTCCTATTACTTGCAGCCAAAAACATCTTTTTCAATACAAAAAAGACAATTTATTTAAGAGCTTTATTAACAGGTGCTTCAAGTGTGTTGAATTTTTAAAAAATCAAATTGCAAACTTTTATTACAAATTAAAAATGTCTCAAACAATAAAAAGTTTGTATCCTAATATGATACAAATGGAGGATGGATGGATGGATGGATGGATGGATGGATGGATGGATGGATGGATGGATGGATGGACGGACAGACAAATGGATAGAAAGGTGGACAGATGAACATGGAGACAAAAAGATGGAAAAGGGAATAAATCTACATTGATGGCAAGGAATGAACTCTTTCTACGCTGACCCCGCGGAGTTCACTTTCTTTCAAAACCATCCTGACACTTCCAGTTGCAAGTGACAAGGATCTGTTCCTCCCCAAGTTCCACCTCTCCTGCAGGCCTGAGGGCCGCATCTCCTGCACCAGCTCCTGGGGACCAAGTCCACACAAAGTGCCTTGTAGGCTCCTTTGTTGGAATGCTCAGGTTGACTCAGTTAATGGAAAGGGGTAAGGATGCCTGAGAAGAAAGGAAGCAGGAAGCAGCCTCAGCAGCAGTCCCACCATCTCAGAAAAGGCCTTGCTGGAGCACTGGTGGCCTAACAAGCTCTGCTTCTCAAGGACTCACCAGTCCGCCATGCTCATCCCTCAGCAACTCCCTACCTCCTGCTGCTCCTGCCCCGTTCACCGCCAACTCCATCTCTGCCCTTCTCTCTGCTGAGCTTAGCTCACAGCTTTTACTACCTCTTCATCTCCCTATTTATCTCTTGTCTTTGTATCCTATTTTACTACTGTTGCATCCACCTAAGTCTCATAAGCAAATGCCTCAAAAGAGAGGTCTTGACGAGGCCGCGATTGTCCTCTGGACATTTCCCTCTCCCCCAGGCAGCACCATTCTGTCTCCTAGTGCTGCCTCCAGGTCAGGCCCCACTCCCCCATCTGTGGGGTTTGAAACCGGATGTATCCCAAAAAACAAGTTCGTAAACTTAATCCACTCCTGTGGGTGTGGACCCACTGTAAGTAGGGCCATATGATACATACTACAACACAGCTGGACCTTCAAAAGGTTATGCTGAATCAAATAAGCCAGACACAAGGGGGGACAAATAGTGCATGATTCCACTTACATGAAATATCTGGAATAAGCAAATTCATAGAGACAGAGATCAAAAGCTTCTGTTTGAGGTGATGGAAAAATTTTGGTGATGGAGAGTGGTGATGGTGACACAACGTTATAAATGTAATTAATGTCACTGAATTATACACTGGAAAATAGTTGAAATAGTAAATTTTGTTATATATGTTATCATGGTATTTTTAAAAACATACTTTGTAGACTTTTCATTAAACGTGGTGAATTGAGCATATACATTTATCTCTATTTCTTCCCCATCTCCACACAAAAGGTTGGAAAGGGTAAAAAGAGGAATAAACCTGCAAGGATAAAAAGAACGAGAGACAACATGTGAATGTTACCAAGAAAATTCTGGAAGCTGGAAGGCGAATGAGCAAATGGTAACTGACTTTGTTTTCTGCTTTTTCCACTGTCCTAACAGCCTGCAAATAGGGGGGTACATGGGGGGAAAGTAATAAAAATAAGCCATCTGACACTCTGGAATATCTGCTCTTCCCAAATCTTGGGCATTGGAAGCAATGAGTTCCTCGAAGTGGCTTAGCTGAAACAGATCAGCTAAAATTCTGAATTTATAAGGATGCACATCCCAGCTCCCCTTCAGTTAGTGTAGTCATGGTTACCATCGGGTTCAAGTCTACTATCTGGCTATTTATTTTCTATTTGCCACCCCCCCCCCTCTTTTTTTTCTACTTCTCTGCCTTCTTTTGAGTTAACCAGTATTTTCAGTATTCCATTTTATCCCCACTAGTGGCTTTTTCACTATACCTCTAAGTTTGTTTATTATTTTACCATTTGCTCTGGAGAATTAAACACACACCTTTATCACAGTCTACATTATTTATTATACCATTTCATGCATAATGAAAGAATCTTACAAGAATATAAGGCCACGTCGTCCCCCTTACAAAATGTAGAAATATTTTATTTCTATGTATGTCATAAATATTGTCACTTGGTACTCGATGTACTTAGTTTGGTTATCCAGGTTTCCTAACATTTTTTCCGTCTTTTGAGAAGAGGAAAAGACAAAGGCATAGACAGCTACTGGAAAATAAAGCATCTAGAACCAGTAATACTTCATCATAGAAGTTTTCCACTTGTTCTATTTTTGGAAGAGGAATCAACAGTCTTCCTCTTTTAACAACTGAAAGAGATGGTGAACTATGTGTCAGATTTGCATAAAATTTCAAAGTAGTTTAAAATGATTTGCAGCTCATTCTTCTCTCCAACTGATGGCTTTGTTGGAAACTCCTTCAGCATGTTAAAGGAGACACATCTCTTAAACAGAACACTTTGTACAGGGAAACAAGTTCAAACTAAAATTGACTTCATCATGAGGTTCCTATTTGGAAAGTAACTTTGCCACCTACAAACTTTTAAGTGGTTTCAAAATGTAGCCTACAATGTTCTCTGTTTTCAAAGGCAAAGAACCGGAACAGAGAAACTTTTAAGCAATTTTCAAATAAATCAAAAGTATCAAGGCTTGGCATTGTGCTTTCCAAGATTTGACATATAATCCACAGCTAGAGGTTAAAAAATTCTTTTAATTATATGAAAATTAGCCTCAATTACTCTGAATTAGCTAAAGAAGATAGTTTATTTTTTGTTTTTTTAAACTATTTCATCTTTTGTTTTTTAAAGATACATAGATCACACAAAATGTTACATTAAAAAACATGAGGTTGGGTTTGTGTTTTTTTAAAATAGGAGACATTCTACTTTAAGTCTGGTCTCTGCAGCTGGCCAAGTGTACCAATTCCCAGGCCAGGTGTGGACATGAGTTTCTCCTCCAGTGGAAAGTCCATTTACATTCATCTCTTAAAACATCAGGGTTAACAAGACCAAAAAAAGGAGTTTTCTATGAAACAAGATATGATTTCACTCTCCATTTAATGTAAATGTCTGTGTACCTCCCATTACCTGAAAATCAGGAGTTCTCTTTTTGTAAAATTATTGAAACAACTACTCAGGTTGATTTTATTAAAATTATTATTAGATATTATAGAAATTGGCTTATTCAGCTGGGTTTCTATAAATTGAAATATATTGGGGAAAAATGCTGTGGAATCTAAATATTGTTGTTTTAAAATTTCTTATTTAGGGCATAGACTACGAAGTTTGACAGGAAACATTATTTCTGAGAAAATGAGAACAGACTGATGGTCGATGAGACAAAAAAAAAAAAAGCCTTTTAAAATAGAAAGGGATAAAATTGCAGCTTAATGCAGAAAGCATACAAAACTAACACAAGGCTTTATCGTGGGAATGAAGTGATATCCAAGAACTTGGAAAGCCACCTTGTAAGCTGGGTTATAAGAAATGGAAATTTAGGTAACTGACTAGAACCCCAATGACATACAAAAAGAGAAATCTGACCATGAAACGAAACATATCCCATCAGTTGCTGAATCTTCTTGGAAGTCACACACAGGAACTAGGACTCCCAGTGAAGACTTTTTAGCCCATATGGAGCATAGCAGGTTGATAATGTTTATGAATTCCAAAAAGAGATACTGGATTATGTTTGTGAACTGGTCTCTTCCTCTGGGCATATTAGATTATATAGGATTCAGACGTTTCACTTTTACTTGATTAAATAATGATTAAGACTTTGATTAGGTCACGTCAGTAGGACATTGAGTCCCCCACCCCCTTGGTGGACGGGGCCTCACAGAAAAACCACACCACGGAGAAGGGACATTGGAGTATTTACATTGGCGGCTGGGAAATGAACACATGGAGAAGCAGATACGTGAGGAAGGAGAGAAGGCTCCATTACACATGGCAGAGGCCTGGGGAAGCAAGGGAGACTGACAGTCTAGAATGGACCTTGTGGCTATCGGAGCAGCTGAGCCCAAAGAGGAACAAGCCCCAGGAGAGAAAGAAGACTTATCCCAGCCCACAGCCGATATTGGAAGAAGATGGAGTCTTAAGAGGCAGAGGGAGCCTGAACCCTGGCAGATGTCAGCAGCCATCTTGCTCCAATACTGGGCAACAGACTTTGGTGAGGGAAGTAATGCACACTTTATGGGCTGGTAACTCTAAGCTTCTACCTCAGTAAAACACTGTTTACAAAAGCCAACAGATTTCTGGTATTTCGCATCAGCACCCTTTGACTGACTAATACATGGAGCCTTCAGAATTCAACCAAAAGTTATCCCCACAGCTGGGTAACATTCACACTTCTAGCCTATTTACTTTGGCTAGTTCTCCAGGTAGGATGAATATAAAAGAAACCAGGGAAGACAAAAACAAGTGAAGACAAGTGAAGAAATTACTCAATCCTTTAATATTGATGATTTTGTATAAATTGTGTTTCTACACATAAAGAAACTAATTTTATAATCATTGTGCTGTTGCCTTACGTTCTAATTTTTAAGATGCTTAAAAATGCATCACAGAATTTGTTCCAGTAAATGCAAGCCTTGTAAAATTTATATAAGCCTTAAGAACTATGACTTAGTTTGTCAGATGTATAAGTCTACTATTAGGTGTCTATAGGTTAATTGACATGTAAATGATATTAAATGTTATGGAGAATTTCAGTATAGAATATTAACTCAACATATTAATCAAAAAAAAGATGAGAGTGATTTTTTATAATTGTTATACATAAGTTCTTTAAGATGAGTTAGAGGTTTAAGAAAACAAAGTGTGTCTAGTGATGTTGATCTTATATGGGATTTTTTTTTTTTTTTTTTTTTTTTTTTAGATTTATTTTTATTTATTTTAATTCCCCTCCCCTCCCCCGGTTGTCTGTTTTCTGTGACTTTTTGCTGCGTCTTGTTTCTTTGTCCGCTTCTGTTGTCGTCAGCGACACGGGAAGTGTGGGCGGCGCCATTCCTCGGCAGGCTGCTCCCTCCTTCGCGCTGGGCGGCTCTCCTTATGGGTGCACTCCTTGCGCGTGGGGCTTCCCCACGCGGGGGACACCCCTACACGGTGGACACCCCTGTGTGGCACGGCACTCCCCGCGCGCATCAGCACTGCGCATGGGCCAGCTCCACGTGGGTCAAGGAGGCCCGGGGCTTGAACCGCGGGCCTCCCATGTGGTAGACGGACGCCCTAACCACTGGGCCAAAGTCCGTTTCCCTTATATGGGATTTTAATCAAAACACAAAGACATGGGAATATTGCTTTCCACACAGAAAAGAATTAAAGCTCTAACCATTTCCACCAGAATGACTGTCACTGACTTCTACTTTAGAACTACAGGGCTATGCTAAATGAAACTAAAATCAGAGCTTTGACACCATCGAGTGTTTGTGTTCTTATGAAAGTCAGCAAATTGAAGTATCTCTGGTTACCAAAATAATCTAGAAATTGAATGTCTTCAGAACCTAATAGGGACCTCCAATCAACCAAAACAGCTACATTCCCCAACAGAATCTTTGAATAACTAGCAAAAACAGGCAGATCCATCTTCTTCAAAAACCTCTGGAAAAAGATAAAGGGTCAAAATAAGTGGGCAAAGGCCACATCAAGAAAAGACAACTTGGGAAGCAGATGTGGCTCAAGTGATAAGGGCTCCCTCCCCCTACCATATGGGAGGACCCGGGTTCAATCCCTGGGGCCTCCTGGTGAAAAAGAAGCAGTGAAACATGCCCGCACAGCGAGCCAATGCCAACATGGTGAGCTGAGTGCCCGCACAGTGAGCCAAGTGCCCGCATGGTGAGCCAAGGGCCCACATGGAAAGCCAAGTGCCCGTGGGGCAAGTAAAGTGCCCACATGAGTGCCCATGTGGTGAGCCAGTGCCCACATGGTGAGTAAATGTCCACATGATGAGCTGAGTGCCAGTGCAACAAGCTGAGTGCCCACACAGTGAGCCAGTCCCTGCGCAAGTCACACAGCAAGATGATAATGCAACAAAAGAGAGTCAAAGGGGAGAGTCAAGGTGAAGTGCAGCAGAGACCAGGAACTGAGGTGGTGCAATTGACAGGGAACCTCTCTCCACATCAGAGGTCCCCAGGATCAAATCCTGAATCCTAGAGGAGAAAGACGAGAAGACAAAAAGAGAAATAGATACAGAAGATCACACAGCAAATGGACACAGACAGCAAAAAACAGCAGGCAGAAGAGGGGGAAGGAGAGGGAGAGGGGAAGGGAAAAAAACCCCACAAAACTGGTAAGAGGGAAAGAGATGTGTCTTAAGCGATTGGGCTCCCATCAACCATACAGGAGGTCCAGGGTTCGATTTCCAGGGCCTTTTGATGAAAGGCAAGCTGGCCCACACAGAGAGCTGGTGCAGCAAGATACCGTAACGAAAAGAGACACAGAGGAGAGAAATAAGAGATGCTGCATATCAGGAAGCTGAGGTGGCGCAAGAGATTGAGTGTCTCTCTCCCACTCCAGAAGGCCCCAGGATCAGTTCCCGGTGCTGCCTAAAGAGAAGACAAGTGACACAGAAGAACACACACAGAGCAGACAGTGAGCACAAAACAACAAGGGGGTGGGAAGGGGAATAAAATAAACAAATAAATAAATCTTAAAAAAAAAAAAACGGCTTCTGGTGCCCCTTCTGGCCCATCCTCCACCCGTTCCTCAGCACAGTGAAGAGCTACCCTGTGCTCCCATTGTGGGTTCCTGGCGCTTTTCCAGTGGGAGCACAGTAACCCCTATGCACATACTGGGGTGCCAATATGTCAGTGCCACTCTATCAGGCGTCAGCCTAAAAGACTCAACCAAGGCACTCTTCTCTGGTCACCCTCCCAGAACTTGTCTGCAGACAAAAGTACCTCAGAGACAGGTAAAGCAGTATAGGAAACAAAGTGGCCTGGGGCAGAGGATTAACAGCTTTAAGACTCCCCACCTTGTATCCCGGAGAGTGGGAAGTCTATTTATATGGAGTAAAACAGAGGCGGCATTCAGATTCCTACAAATAGGGAAATTCCTAAGACCATAAGTGCAAGCCCAGGACAAGACACAGGCTCAGAAAAGGCGAAGAGGACCCTGCACTTTTGCCTCAGGCTCATCTTCTTGATAAAAAGGCTAAATTATGAAGGAGAGTACCATCTAACAGAGCCAATTTTGCAAAGCGTATGGAAAGGTATATTTTTACATTGGTCTGTTTTTGCTAGCTCCTGGCACTC
Source organism: Dasypus novemcinctus (assembly GCF_030445035.2). NCBI lineage: Eukaryota > Metazoa > Chordata > Mammalia > Cingulata > Dasypodidae > Dasypus > Dasypus novemcinctus. The sequence goes on from NC_080686.1 coordinate 16,508,717, forward strand.
AAGAAAATATTACCTGGATACAAACTTAAGGGATGTACAATTAGGGAATACATCCCAGAATTAACATATTAAAATATTAAAATACACAGTGTGCAACAAAAAAATTACAAGACCAAAAAATTAAAAAAAATTTTTAAAATGATGGCCCATCCAAAGGAAAAAGATAAAACTTCAGAAATAATCAATGAAGAAAACAAGACTTTGAACATACCTGACAAAGACTTTCAGAAAAATCATCTTCAAAATGGTCAGAGATAAAGGAACACACAAAGAAAGAAAGTATATCAGGAAAATGAGGAATGAACAACACGAGAATCTTAATAAAGAGACAAATTTTTAAGGAACCAAACAGAAATACTGGAGTTAAAAACCACAATGACTGAAATTAAAAATTCCCAAGAGGGTTTCAACAGCTGTGGTTAGAGCTGGCAGAATAATCAGTGAACTCAAAGATAAGACAAAGGAAATGATTCTGGCTGAAGAGCAGAAAAACAAAAGAATGAAAAAAATAAACAGAGCCTAAGAGACCCGTGGGACAGCATCAGGCATACCAATATAATCATTATGGAACTCCCAGAAGGAAAAGAAAAAGAGAAAGGGATAGAAGAAATACTCAAAGAAATAATAGCAGAAAACTTCACAAATTTAATGAAAAACATAAATACACACACTCATGAAATGAATCACAATGAAAACCAAGGATAAATTCATGAGCACCATGTCCAGACTCAAAGTCAAACTGTCAAATGCCAAGGACAAGAAGAGAATTTTGGAATCTGTAAGAGAAAACCAATGTGAATTGTACAAGGGAGAGCCAAGAAGATTTAAGTGGCAATTTCACATCAGAAACCATGAGATCAAGAAGGCAGTGGGAAGAAAAACAATATCTAATGAAAAATTTTAGATCTAGCAAGGCTGTCTTTCAAAAACAAGGAAGAGATTAAGACATTCTCAGATAAACAAAAGCTGAGGGGGTTTGTCACCATTAGAACTGCCAAGCAAAAAATGATAAAGGGAGTTGGTCAGACTGAAAGGATGGGTCTTAATCCTATTACTGGAGTCCTTTATAAATGGAGTGAATAGAGATAGAAATAAATGAAGAAAGCCTAGGAAGCTGATGTGGGCTATGGGTGGAAGGCTCTTTGTCTCTTCAGAGATAACTAAGTTGTTTGACTTGTGGGTGTGGAACGGTAAGAGGCTGCAGTCCTGCCCTTAGGGACTAGCAGCGGCTCCAGTCCCAGGAAATGTTTAACAATGCAAGGGCTATAAACTTTAAGTATTTAGGGGAAATGCAAAAACCAAATACGCTAAAGGCTTATCTAGAATGTCTGGAGTCCATGCTAAAAGCTTACCTAAGATGTGGAAGATATATGCTAATTGAAGCCTATTGAGAACTGAAACAAAGGGACCATTTGGCCTTTCCTCTCTGTATAAAATACGTTTGAAAATCTTGTTCAGGGCTCGGGATTCAAACTGAAAGCTCCCGAGTCCGGCCGGCCGTCAATAAACCATTTTTCCTTCTCAAAATCATTCCTGAGTCCTGGCCTCTCTATACTCAAATAATTGAACTTCTCTTAAATTCCACAACAAAGCAAAATGCTGAAATCAAGGAAACCCAGAAGAGAAATGAGAGACCAGCAGACTGTACCATGTGCCTTGCCACATGGAGCAAGCAGCTGGTCTTCAGGAATAAAGTATTGCCATGAAGATGCCTTGATTTGGACATTTTCCCATACTCAAATAAATTTCAAGTTGTTTAAGCTAAACCATTTCATGGTATTTGCTTTGAGCAGCCTAGGAGACTAAAACAGGTTTGGTACCAGGAGAGTGGGGTGCTGCTATTGCAAATACTAAAAATGTAGAAAGGGCTTTGGAATTGGGTAATGGGTAAATGTTGGAAGAATTGTGAGGTGCTTGATAGAAAGGCCAAGATTGCTTTGAAGGAACTACCATCAATTTCTGTTGGTAGAAATATGGACACTAAAGGTACTTCTGAGAGGCCTTAAACAGAAATGATGAATGTGTCACAGGAACAGGAAGAAAGGCGAACTTTGTTAAAGTGGCAGAGAACTTGGTAGAATTGAATTCCAATGTTGGATGGAAAGCAGAATTTGAAAGGGATGAGCTTGACTATTTCACTCAGAAATTTTTCAAGCTAAGCATGGAAAGTACAGCCTAGTTTTAGTAAAATGAGAGAGGAAAGGGATATGCTGAGAACTGAATCCCTGGGCGGTTTGAAAAATTCTGAGCTTCTGGAAAGTAAGTCCCCAGAGACTAGTGCCCTATGTGAAGGATTAACTGAACATGGAATCAGTCATTTCTGTGCAAGTCAGGACTGCAGGCGCAGTTACACGGCAAGGATCTATGAAAAGTCCTAGGGTCTAATGGTTTGGACCCTGTGTGCTACATGCAAAACCAATTTTTTGTGTGATCAGTATGAACAGAACCACTGCCAACTTGGACTAAAAGAGAAAAGGGACAAATAGAAGGAAAAAAACACTTCAAGAGCAGGACCATGGAAGCTGAGGTCTGGACCAAAGGCACCTTGGCAGTCAGCCACCCTTCTGTGCCATAGCACTAGGAGAGGGAAGGCCTTACACCACATTGTTCAGGAAGAGAGCTACCACCCCAGTGTCCTCCGATGTTGAAGCCTGTGCCCCAGAGATTGTGGAGACCCTGCTGGCCACCATCCTGATGCTCAGAGGGGGTGGAGACTTCACCCCAGTGTATGGGGAAAGCATAGCTGCTGTGTAGGCATTTGCATGGGGGTGGGGGAAATGCTACTCCCTCAGGCCCAGAGGACAAAACACTGTTCCATGGATGACTCCTAGACCTTGCAATCTAATGGAGTATGCCCTTCAGGGTTTCAGGATTGTTTGGGAAAACATGACCCGTTTTCCTTCATCTTCCTATGGGAATGAGAATGTTTATCCTCTGACTGTCCCTCCACTGTATATTGGAAGCAGATATTTTCTCTAGGTTTCACAGGTCCACAAAGAGGAATTGTGCCCCAGAACAGACAAGACCTCTAACTGATTTTGATGAGACTTTGTACTTAGCATGGTTACTGAAATGACTTAAGGCTTTTGGAATATTGTGATGGAATAAATGTCCTTTTGGGGTCCAGAGGGTAGAATGTGATAGTTTGAAGCTCTATGTACCCCAGAAAAACATGTTCTTAAAGCTAATCCATTCCTCTGGGTATAAACCCATTGTAAATAGGACTTTTGATGAGGTTACTTCAGTTAAAATATGACCAACTTCATTCAGGATGGATCTTAATCCTCTTATAAATGCCTTTATAAACAGGATGAATACAGAGGGAGGGAGAGAGCCACAGAAGCAAGAAGCTGAAATTAGCAAAGCCTGGAAGGGAAGGGAACAAACAGCAGATGTTGCCATGAGCCTTGCCACATGGCAGAGGAGCCAAGGACTGCCGGCAGCTGGTCTTTGGGAAGAAAGCATTGCTTTGATAATGCCTTGATTTGGACATTTTCCCATACTCTAACCATAAGCAAATAAATTCCCATTGTTTGAACAGTACCATTTCACGGTATTTTCTTGTAGCAGCCTAAGAAACTAAAACAAACATGAAAATATGGAAAAAATATTCAACGCAAATAGTAACCAAAAGAGACCTGGGATAGCTATACAGGTATCAGAAAAAATAAAGTAAAAAGTTATGAGGGACAAAGGACACTGTACACTGATAAAGGGGTCCATTCAACAAGAAGACTAACAATAGCAAATACATATGCGTGTAATAGCAGGGCCCCAAAATATATGAAGCAAATCCTGACATATTTCAACAGAGAAATAGATGGTTTTACATTAATAGTAGTAGACTTCAATACACTACTTTCAATAAGGGATAAAATACCTGGACAGAAGAACAATAAGGAAATAGAAGACTTGCATGACAGTCGGAAGCAACTTGACCTGCAAGTTGACATACATAGAACACTTCACCCAATAACAACAGAATATACAATCATCTCCAGTGTACATGGGTCTCATTTCCCAGGGTAAACCATACGTTTACACAAAACAAATATCAATAAATTTAAAAGTACTGAAATTATACAAAAATATGACCCCTGTGGCATGAAGGTAGAAGTCAAAAACAGAGGGAGAGCTGGAAAGCTCACAAATATGTGGAAATTAAACTATGTACTCTTAAACAACCAATGGATCAAAGAAGAACTCATAAGGGAAAATGAGAAATATGAGGCAATTAAAACAAAAATGAAAACGTCTGGAATATTGCAAGAATTACCAAAACGTGACAGAGACACAAAGTGAACACATGCTGTTGGAAAATTAACACTGAGAGACTTGCTCAATGCAGGGTTGCCACAAATCTTCAATTTGTAAAAAACACATCTGTGAAAACTGACATGCAATAAAACAAGGTATGCCTGTACTTGCTCTCTTGCAAATATAAACTCAAGGAAAATCATTGAGCCCCATGAACCCTCTAACCAAGAAAAACCTCATTCCCACTAACTTTTCACAGTTTATCTTGAAAGTGAAGCACTCTTTTAATCCTTAAACAGGAGATGGAGCCTATGAGAGTCTTTCTATTGGAGAAAAAACTTACCCAAATTGTTTACTAGCCTTAGCACATTTACTCAACATCCAGAAAACTTCTAGGAATGAAAAGTGAAAATAAAATGAAAATGAATAAAAATGAAACTCAGAGAGATCAACTGATGGAGCTAAGAAACAGAAGGCTCAGCTTTGGGTAGGGCAGGGAGGGCAGGCGCCTGCCTTCCCTCTGTGTCTCCGAAATCGCTAAGACTGTGTTCATTAAAGGACTATAGTTCTAGAAACAAAGAGGGAGTGGCGTGAAATACCTATTGGCAATATTTAAACCACAAAGAATTAAAACAAACAAACTTGAGGTACTAACTAAAGATAAAATTACAGGATATCAAAGAAATAAACTAACCTAAAGGTAAACCTATTTATTGAGTTCCATAAGCAAACCTTCTGGACCACAGCATATTAAAACTTAATTTAAAATATTAGTGTTCTCTAAATATTAGCTCTATAAATAATTGTAGCAGTTTGATATAATTGATGAATTCCAAAAACAAATATTGGATTATGCCTGTAATCTGATTTGTACCTGAGCATGACTCAGTTATGATTAGGGCATTGCATCCCCACCCCCTTGGTGTGTGAGGACTCACAGATAAAAGGCATGGCAAAGAACAGAGTTGGGGGTTTCTGATGTTAGAGTTTGACGCTGAAGACCCGGGAAGTCAGCACCCGGAGGAAAGAGAAGCCAGCTGCAGGAAGGAAGGAACCTTCAAGCCAGAGTACAGCAAGCCCCAGGAACACAGGAACACAGGAACACAGGAAGGCGGAACCCTCACAGACACTGGCAGCTATCTTTCTCCAAAAAGACTTTGGTGAGGGAAGTAACTTATGCTTCATGGCCTGGTACCTGTAAGCTCCTACCCCAAATAAATATCCTTTATAAATACCAACCAGTTTCTGGTATTTTGCATCAGCACCCATTGGCTGACTAATACATTAATAGAGCAGGAGTTTGCTGCATTTTGTGTGTGTGTGTGGATGTGGGTGAGTGGGTAGGTGGGTGGGTGGATGGATGGATGGATGGATGGATGGATGGGCAGAGAGACAGATGGGCAGGCAGGCAGGCAAGGGATGGGCGGAAAAAAGTTAGGAAGTAAGTTAGTGAGGAAGTTAGGAAGGGAAGGAAATTAGGAAGGAAGGAAGTTAGGAAGGACAGAAGTTGGGAAGGGAAGGGGAGGGGAGGGGAGGGGAGCGGAGAGGTGGGGAACATTTATTTGCCATTCACTACTTTACAATAACAATTCTCCCAATTTGGTTTGAAAAGGGATAACAGGTGACTTCTGTCAAAGCCTAAATAAGGAACAACAGAAATGACATATTTGATATTTGGAGTGAGAATCCTTTAATAACTATATTCATTTCCAGAGAACAATAAATACAGAAATTGCAAGCTATATATGTAACAGTAACGTTTTCCTTACATAAAGAAAGGACCTACTTTATACAACTGAATGGGCAAACACTTTTATCAGAAATCAGCATGGGAAAAAGCTACACAACAGAAGAAAATTACAAGTAAAATGAAAAATTATTTATTCTTGACCCTAGATACTGAGATTCACACTCCAGGTACATGGTAACGGCTAAACTGGAAAGCTGGAAATGCAGACTGGAGAAAACAGTTCAGCTTCGAGCAGCAGCAGTCTGAGGTTGCTCAGATTGTAACTGTTTACCAAGATACTCCCTAAAAAATAAGAAATAAAATAAGGCAAATTAGAATATAAATGACAATCTCTTTCAAAGATGAAGCACAATATACACTATCATACAGACTCTAACACCTAAAGAAATAGTTGCATAGATGTGATAAAACCAAAAGTCCTTGAATACTAAATGTCTCCAAATTTCAAAACTATTTATGTTGTATGGGTGCTGAATAGAGTTCCCATTCTTCATATGGACTTTCTGAACACTGTTTACCATTAACAAACAAGTCATTATACCTAAAAACAAGTCATTCTGTGCACACAAACAAAAATTACAAGGCAGTAGCTAGCATCTCTCTTGTAAAACCTACTTTCCTGTCAGGTGAAATGTCTTGTTTACTGCTGCTACCAAGAAGTCCAAGAAGTTATTTAAAAATCAACCTAAGTCAGATGGCCCAAGAAATTAGGGGGAGGGTAGGGGGAACATTTGAACATAGGAGATTGTCAGGTATGTAGTTGAAATTATAATGTAGAGAAAACTCCTTAGAAAATATAATAAGGAAAGTTACCTGTTTAAGATGCTTAAGGGAGGCATCTGACACAGGGCAGGCTTCTAGGGAGTGTGTGAGTGCTCACTTTCTCATAGAGGGTTATATCATTGGATGGTGACCCATACAATGAGAGTGAAGGTATACTGACATCCTGGGGAGGACTGATGTTCCTCAAACAGAGGGAATTGTCTCTCTCAAGAGAATTGGTGGCTCCCAATGGGTTAGGGCAGTCGAGTATGACAAGCCCTCAACACTGCTGCAAGTATCTCTGAATATGGTCCCTCAAGTAATGAAGATTGATTGTCATGGTGGGCCCTGAGGGGAGGGGGAAAGAGGTGTTGAATAGATGGAATCAGTGTAACTGTGGGGCCATGGAAGTGATCCACAAGATCTTGCAATGATGGATATAGTACAGGTTAAATTACACCAAAAATGTATAAAAGTCTATAGGCTAAAATGTAAACCATAAGGTAAAACATAAGATAACTAAAAATTTAGAAAATTGTATAGTCTAAAATATAAACCATAATGTAAACCCAAATGGAACCATGTCTGAAAGCTATTATTTCAACATCTATACATCAGCTGCAGCAAATACAATATGAACATGTAAAAAGATCATTGCTGGGAAAGGGACAAAGTGCTTGATGTTGGATATATGGGAGTACCATATATTGTATATGTAAATTACTGTGATCTGAAACTTTTGTGAAGACAAACTTAGTAAGTAGAAAAAAGGAGGTAGACACTGAGGAATAAATGGAAGAAACTGCCTTGCCACTGTACATACAGGGCAACACCTATAGCAGTGACGAAAGGCAAAACGTCAAGAACAAAGCTTTTTCATTTTTTCATTTTTTGATACCCCAATTCATTTTAATTTTTCTAAATTAGTATGTATTCTATATTTAACCTTTAAACCCATCATTATATTCCATTTTACTATTAATGGAACCTGGCAATATATTAGGCTTCATTTTTAAAGACATTTTGGACCACAGAGAGGTTCAACTATGGCAGGGAAGGAACACTGGTGTGGGGTGTTACTGATAGGGGGCACATGGTTGGGAGGGAGTTCTCCAGGGCATGTATGCAGGGTACATAAAAATGTCTGGGTATTTTCATAGTTGAGGGAGTGCTGAGTTCCTAGCCAGGGGAGTTCTATCAAATTCCCCAATGGAACAGCAACAATCCCCCAAGTGCAATGGCAAAGACCAATAAAGATGGATGGTCCAACAATGAGCCCTTGATACTGATGGCTACAATTATGAGCCTGTGTGCCTGAAATATGAACTAGGCCTACATCTGCAGGGTGCCTAAGAGTTACCCTCTAAGAGCCTCCATGTTGCTCAAATGTGGCCACTCTCTAAGCCAGACTCAGCATGTAAATGCATTGCCTGCTCCCCCAGCATGGGACATGACTCCCGGGGATGAGCCTCCCTGGTGCCAAGGCATTACTATCAAGTACCAGCTGATGATGTAACTAGAAAAAGACCTTGAATAAAAGGGTCAACTCAGACCAGCAGAATATCTCAGCCTACATGTAATATCAGGTGTTAAAAACTGCTTTATGACTTTGGAAAAAAGGGGGAAATGGAAAGGACAAATGAGTTTATATGGCTATGAGTCGCCAAAAAAAGAGTCAGGAGGTCATCAGAGGGATAATGTTTATGCATGCCTCAACAACGTCCCAGAGACAGCCAAAGTAGAGAGAAGTTCAGGTACTGGTTCTCCTGAGGGTGACAGAGACCCACATGTTCTATGATCATGGCAGATGGCTCTGGAGTTCAGTGCCATGTCAGTTGGTCCTACTTTGGAGTTTGTGTTCCTGAGTGTGATGGAGTTGGACTCAGATATGACCTTTCTACACATGCCTCTTCTGTTACTTTTACCGAACCTGTAGTTGGCACTGGGGTTGGTGTATACTCAGGAGACCTGAATCTCAGCAGACTTGCAACTCCTACCATCTGGTTTATTGGACTTACCCCGGCCAGCTAACAGGGAGGTGAAGAAGGTCAACCACCACACCAGAGAGCCAAGAGTGCCTACAACTATAAGCAGGATAACTGAATCCATCATCCACGTGGAATCTAAGCCCCCTCTTGATATAGAGGGGGAGTGGAAAGCCAGGCCCTGAGCCTCAGCAGACTTGCAACTCCTACCATCTGGTTTATTGGACTTACCCCGGCCAGCTAACAGGGAGGTGAAGAAGGTCAACCACCACACCTGAGAGCCAAGAGTGCCTACAACTATAAGCAGGATAACTGAATCCATCATCCAAGTGGAATCTAAGCCCCCTCTTGATATAGAGGGGGAGTGGACATAACCATCCCAAGGTCCACAGGTTGGAGGAATAGAGTATGGATTAGAGTGGACTTACTGATATTCCACAATGGAACGATTGTGATTAGTAATGGAAGAAATTGTAGCATTGATGTGGAGAAAGTGGCCATGGTAGCTGCTGAGGCTAGAGAGAGGGAAGAAGAGATGTGATGTGGGGGCATTTTCAGGACTTGGAGTTGTCCTGGGTGGTACTGCAGGGAGAGATACTGGACACTGTATGTCCTGCCATGGCCTACTAAGTGGCCATGGGGAAGAGTGTAAACTACAATGTAAACCACTATCCATGTGGTGCAGCAGTGCTCCAAAATGTATTCACTAAATGCAATGAATGTGCCATGATGATGTTTTTGATGTGGGAGGGGTAGGGGAGTAAATGGGGACCTCATATTGTTTGAATGTAACATTTTAAAAAAATAAGAAAAAAAATGAAAGAAAAAGAAATAGGCAGAGACCAAAAAAAAAAAAAAATCAACCTAATTATTCCAAGTAAGTAGCCTGATACATATAAAACAAATCTCTTGATGTTAGAGAATACAAGTATCTATACTTTAGGGTTTACACAAGAGCACATGAAAAGAAATCTCTGAAAAGAACATCAAGAATAACAACACCAATAAAACTTTTAAACTTTTTAATCAAGCATTTACTATGCATGACTAGGATTGTCTAAAGCCTTCACAAAAACTCGTATTTAATCCACACAATATTCAAAATAGCTGTTTTTACAGATGGGGCAAATGTGGTTGAGAGCAGTTGTCTCCAAACTCTTTAGCCCATATTCTCCTTGAGAAAAAAATTAAGCCGGCATCCAGAGTATGTGCATATTTTATTATTACTTTTATTATTAATACTTACAGTACCATTCTTAACCTCAGGGCAGAAAACAGTCTTTTCCCTATCTTCCTGTGAAGGATTTGCACAAACATTTGTTTCAGAACGAGCTAGTAATGACCAGAAAGAGGAATTTTGAAAGGAATGTTAGAAGATTCCCTTCTACAAAAAGAACAAAGAAAAAAACCAAGAATTTGGAAATAGAGACCTAGATGCACCCAGCCACCACTTCAGAGGTGTGCTGGCTCAGGGCGCTGCCTGACCTCTTGGGGCCACAACTGCCCTCTGGGACAATGGCACTTCTCAATGGTTTTGTCAGAGCTAAGGGGGCAATGTGTGTGAAAGCACTTGGCCCAGGATCTGATTTGGCAATGCCATTTCCTCTTCTCTCTTTAGCAACCACTCATTCACCGGCTCCTTGTTTCAGCCCCTCCAGGAGACATCACTTTGGGTGCCACCAGCCTTGCCTCTCTCCTCAGAGTCACAGATAAGTATTTTACCTGCCATGCTCTCCCTCTCTGCTATCACAGCCTTAGTCCAAAGTTATTGAAGAGGTGAAGCAAAAATGAGAAAAGATGGAAGCATTCTGAATAGGAAAGAGAAGGGATAAACAAGAGAGAAGTAGTCGAGGACAAGAGGGGAGAGGACACCCTTGAGCCAGGTTTATGTGTGAATCCTCACGACCAGGGGAGAGACCCTGTGACAACTATGTGACAGAGGCCTTCTAGAAGGTATAAGAAAGTGAACTATGATTTAAAATACTGGGAGACTAGAAGAAATATCCTGATATGAAAATGATTTTTCACTCTTAGAGTAAGAAAGTTCTTATCACTAGGCTCATTGATTTTGAACACTACATCAAAACTCCTTTTATTTTATTTATTTTGAGGAACTACTTTGACATAATGTAGACAGTGGTGTTCTTATTTCTGATCAACAGTAAGTCAATAGTTCTTTCTAATTTGTGCAAAGGTCAAAAGGGAAGACATTCTACAAAAGTTATTAATAGAAAAAGACAAGAGGTCATCTTTAGTGTCACCAAGACCAGAAGCAGCCTGGACTAGGAAATAGGTGGGACTGCAGAGATTTGGTGGTTTTTTTAAATTTTTTTTTGGCAGGGGGACAGTTATTATAAAATTTTCATAGCTTAAGTTTGGTTTTTTCCCACACATACTCAAGGAATTAAGCCTGAAACTAGATATGCTTCTTTCAATAGGTTTACAAATATACTGCTTTCAAATGTTACGCTGTTTGTTTACTGTAAATTCTTTGAAAACAACTTCAAAGTGTGCTCAAAGGCTCCGTGCTCCCCTTCAATTACAATCCACCACGGTTCTTTTAAGAAAGGACCCATGTCAAGGACCATATTCTAAATGGAAGTTTCCAAGACAACAGGGAGGAGAACATGTCAAAGGCTCCGAGAGCACAGCGCTGTGGGCAGTACTTGTGAATTCAGTCACACGTAGAGGCCACAGCTACTCTACTCCTTTCAGAGATGTGGAGGGCAGATTCTTTCCCATATAAACTAACTGATATTTAGGGACAATAGTCCATCCTTGGGACGTGAGGAGGTGACCAATCTCTTCACAAAAGAGGCATGTGGAAGTAGCCTCGACATAGGAGGATATTAAAAGGGACCTGTGGTAAACTGCTCTGGGAGAGAACCTCCCAGCTTCCAACTCTGACCTCCCCCCACCTTCTACTCCTCTGTGTTCCTGTCCAATCATTTACAAAGTAACACCTCTCCTACACCCTTATATTCCCCTACACACAAGGTGGCCCAGAGGCATCATTCCTTCTTTATTACCTTTCCTTTGTCTACTGACCAAAATCTGTGTAATTTAGGGTTTAAGGAAGGACAAAAATGCACACAGATGTAAAGGGTCCAGCTGAGAAATCACTTGTCAAGCACAAGTGGTTAGGTTAGGTACAGCTATCAGCGTGCACGGAGCCCATGGAAGGACTCTCCTCCTGAGGGTTTCTTAAAAGTACTGTTATGAGATGTGGAGTTTTAAAGTGTCAAACCATCAAATGAAAAAGATACTGTTATATAGGAAAAGGACTGTGCCTCTACAAAGCTTTCCACTCAGCTTGTAAAACTATGTAATCTTCTCCCCTGGTGCATATGGCAACAATTAGTCAATAATAATAATAATAATAATAATAATAATAATAATAATAAACAGTTCTTAAGACTTGGAGACCCAAACCCACCTCTGAACTCTGTGATCCCAGAATCATGGGGACTTAGACTGGTTCCCATGATCCTGCACTTTATTACAGGCTGTCATGGACACTTCATCATAGGCACTCCCACCCTCTAGACTCTTTAGTCTTTACAGCATTCCATGTGTACTGGGTATTGTCTCCATTTTGCATGTGCAGGAACAGAGCCTCAGGAAACCTCAAATGGAGAAAATAGTATGGCCGGGTTTGGATCCTGCTCACCTTCTATTGTGAGGGTGGGCAGCTCCCAGCAAGAACTGGGAAAGGCAGAGAAAGGAGACACTTACCCTATTTTCACAGATCAGAAAACATGAGAGAGTGTGAATAATTTCTTCATATTCAGGTTACACTGGTATCAGACAATGGAAAAACTATTATGGATTTTACCCCAGAGGATTATAACATATCTATAAAAATATTTTAAATAAATTAATCTGTGGGAATGATGCCACCAAGATGGAGCAGTAAAGTGCTCCAGGATTCAATCCCCCCACAGAATTTTCAAATTACAACAAAAACTAGTATGGTTATACTCTTTCTCAGAGCTCTGAAAAACAGTTAAAGGGTTGTAGTAACCAGTGAGCACCAAATTAAAAAAAAAAAACAACCTAGAAGCAGTTGAAAACCTTGTGGCACTGTCACCTGTCATTCCCCCACCTCCTACCTGGCATGCTCCCAGTGTCTTAGTTCTAGTGGCAGCAGAGGAACCCGTGTGTGGACACTAAGATGTGTGCATGTCTGTACCACGCTATCTGGTGGCAGCCTTAAGGACTGATCCAGGACAATGGTCTCTGGCTCCCCATCCCAGAACATGTCCTGTACATACAGCAGCTACCAGGGCAGCAAGAATACTGGAGGACAACAGGCAAACTGCAGTTGCCCAGGACAAAGCAGTCCCAGATGTAGGACATACAATAGTATCCAGACAGGAGAAAAGGGGCATTCAAATACGTGAAAATTGGTGAATGCCAAGGCCACACATATATGCCAGTCAAGACCCATGCTCAGAAAAGCCACTGGCTATTCCTTAGAATAAAACTTCAATTTTAATTTTAAAAATCCATGGAACTATACTATACAAACTGAACCCTAAGCTAATCAATGGACTTTAATTAATAGTACATTTATAAAAATGTGCTATCATCAATTGTAACAAATGTTCCACACCAATGTAAGATATTGGTGGTGGGGTAGTACATGGGAATCCTGTATTTTATCCATAATTGTTCTGTAAACCCACAACTTCTCTAAATAAAGAAAAAAAAAACACCAAAAACATATGTATCATAATAGAAAATGAATTTCATTTAACATAAAAACTCTTGACAATGCCTATGCCATAAAAGAAATACTAAATATTTATTTTCAATGGATTACAAATAATTACTTAAAAACTCTCAAAGGAAGATGTTTTAAAAGAGCATGAAGCCCAAACAACGATCTGTGCCAAAGAAGGTTAAGTCATACGACCCCAAAGACCTAACACTCAACATGCAAAGCAACTATTTATAACTTTAATGCATACTATAAGGGTAGATACTGTAAGTAACATCTAGGAAAGGGCAGGAGGCAACTTCCAGGCACCTTCCTGCTGCCTGGAACATCCCCACCATCTGTAACCATGACGATGAGGACCAAGCCCTAGGGTAGTGGAATGTGGAGCTAAATCCAGGAGGGTCTCATGGAAAGTAACCATTTTGGCCCTGGGCTGCCCAGCACCACACTTTTGAATGAAAAGGAAACAAAAGTCTAGCCTGATTTTTTGGGTTTCTGTCATATTGTTAGCTGAAGCTATCCTTCTAACCACGTCTTTTCTTGAATAAAAATATTAATATCTGTACTAGATACACACTGGCTTCAATGAAAGTATACAGGACTAGATCAATCGGCCTGGGATTTAAAATATGCTTAGGTAACAGCTTATCTACAAACTTAAATAGATGTAGGCAGATGGCAAAAGGACTCAGATTTTTCTTTCAAAGACTGAAATTCTGGAACTTTTTGCAGTAGCCTGTTTCGACATGCAGCAGTCTTAACACAATTTCCACCTGAGACCTCATGTGTTATTTGTTGCCCCTTCCTCTAATTCTCAAATCATATGATTTAATTCTCAAATCAATGATTTATCAAATCATAAATAACACAGTGAAGCTTAACGAACAACACAGAAAATCTGGAGCACCCCAGAAAATAATCAGCAAGGTTAAAGTATATTATGACTGCATAAAAATATTCCGTTTGGGAATACGGTATTACTAAAGATTCATTTACACAAAGAGAAAGGAAAGTAGAAAACAGAACAGGTGGGGGAAAAAAAACAGAACGTGACGATTTGCTTTTATATTACTTTTTGGAAAGGATTCTAAGATTCAAATTCACTGCTATATGAGAACTTGGTCTGAAGAGCATTGAAAGCTAGCAAGAAAGCATTTAGTGGAGGAAAAAATAAGATGAAACCTTTAATTAGCAAAATGTAGAATAAATCAGAATTCTTTTTTAAACATTTTACATCACAACTTATACTCAAAACAATGTCAAAAACCATTCAAGGAAAAAATATAGGAGCCATCTAATAGTTACCTATTCTTTGAAAAGAATGTCTACTTTTCTAGTGTTATGCCACAAATAAGAACACTTTCAACAACAGTAAATATTTTCTTATATAAGAAAACCTATACATTTTCTTTTTCATTTAACAACCAAACTTGACTATACACCGATAAATTACCAAATTTGCTCTAATTTACTTGTTACTAAAGCAAAATAACTTCTACTAGCAATTTTCTCCAAATTGGGAGCTTTTTTGTTCAAAAGTTTCAACTTAAAATTTTGATACTTCAGGAAATTAACTATTTTTACAATATAAACAGCCTATTCTTAGATTCCCATGTTTTAAAAGTATTTTTGTATTTTAGGCCAAATGCACTTTAAAAATATTGGGTTCAACATAAGTACTAAAGTCAACAAAGTTAAAGTAAATTATGGCTACTGGATTCTGAATAGAATAGCATGATACCACTGGATTCTGAATAGACAGCATGATACCAAGAGGAAAATCAAAATATTATTTAAAGAAGAGAAACCCAAACAAGTAAAATATCCTATTGTCACCCAACAAATAACTTCTTTATATTTGACATCTTAAAGCTTAAAAACATAAAATAAGTATGAGAAACATTACTTCAAAGAGATTGCAAATGATAAAATAAAAAGATTTTGCTTTTGTAAATTAAAAGTCATCATTTGCAAAATATAACAAAGAGATATTTAAAACAGGTTGTAACATAGGTTTTTGACTATTTAAAACTAGAATATTTAATGTAAATTAAATAATTCATTTTTTTTACTTTACAGTTAAAACAGCATTATATTTTTACAATTAACAAGCAAAATGTTTAAATAAGATGGAAATTACCAGCATAATATAAAAAGCCAAGATATTTACCTGATTAAAATATTTATAACTCATACTCTGCCTATTCCTAAAAAAGTTTGGGAAGTTGCTTAAACTAGGACTCAGCTGCCAGGCAAGAGTTACATTTTTCTTGTAAGTTATTTTCTTATTCCCAAAGAAATAAGTCACTTTCCCTTTCATTGGCAACAGACTGATCACCCTAAACTTAAAAGTCAGGTTGAGAAGGTTGAGAAATGGGGGTGGAAAAACATCTCTTTCCTTTAAAAAAGAACCAAGAGCGGAAGCAGTGATTAAATGAACCAAAAGAATGGAAGGCTGGGCAATCAATCTACTGGGGCCAATCCATTAAATCACGTACTATATAGGACAGGAGCAAGATGTAAACTCAGCCAGCCTCTCTGCACAAAAGCCAGAGGATGGGAGGAACAAAAGGAGAGTGAAAAGACCAAAAAAATCACTACACGAACGGTAGATGGTAGGCATGGTGGCTGCAACTGGGGTAGAAATGGGGGGATGGGGGAAGTGGGAGGGAGGGCAGGTGGGAAGAAACAGTGGTAACAATAGCAAGCAACGGACCTTGACATTGAAAACAGGCTGAAAGGAGGATGCAGACAGACTAGCTCCACAGCACAGCTATTTGCATGCAAATCCAGAGCCCCCAAAGTACCCTGTTATCAAGAACCCACACTGTGATGACTGTGATGGGGTGATAGGGTATGAACAACTTTACACCCCATTAGCTCCCCTCCCCCGCGCCCCCGCCCCCAAGTTGCCTTGCTGAACACCATGATACAGTGACACCAAATTTGGAATTTGGGGCTACGCAACTCTTAACTCCCATAAATGGGATAATCCGGGCACTTACTTAACCCTTGTGCCTGACATTCATATCTATAAAAATGAAAACAGTAACATCTACATTGCAGAAATACTGTGAAGATTCAAAAAGATGACATGAGCCTCTAGTTCGTGCCTCCTGAGTGCCTCAGGAACGTGAACTCTGTCCCTCCCATGGTGTGGATTAGGAGTGTTCCTTTACGCCTCCACCTGGCATCTATAATGCATACATTAACTAACAGACTGGAAAATATAACCCCAAATTAAGTTTGGAACGTTCAATCTTTAGCTGTGAGGAAAACATGCAGTCGACATGAATTAGACCCTCCAATTTGCTGGTTCATTTCAACTACTACTTAGCTGCTAAATTAGTCCAGATAAGAGAAGTTTTAATCCCATGATTAGAAGGGGTGTCTGGCAGGGAAGTCTGTCTGCCCATTTAGTAGAGCCAATCTCCACAGGATTGCCTTTGCGTACATTAACAATCCCTTCCCGCCGCCACAATCCCTTCCCGCCGCCTCGGGGCCTTCCTCCAATCACCCAGCTCTGCCATCTTCCATTTCTCCCACTCTAACTCCTTCTGTCAGCATTTAAATACCTCCTATATTAAGCAAATAATAACAAAAATCCAGTAAGTACTGCCCTTTCCCCCCGCTCTCCCAATGAAGCTTCCAGAGAGACGCCGACCCTTCCTTCTTCACCATCCTCCCCTGACTGCGGTGCCATCTGCAGCCCACCCCCAGGCGCATTCTTATCACTGCATCCCACGTACACTGCTCAGTCCTCTCTGCTTTACTCTGCACTGCACACCACTTCCTCGGTCCTTCTTGAAATCTACTCTTTTCCTTTTGCTTCCCAAATAGCATATGTCTCTGCTTCGCTCCCAATTTTCCAGCCGTTTCTCCTTAAGTCAGTCTTTCCCCCCACCATACCCTCCCTGTGTGCAATCTATTCTGTCAGCCCCTTGAATGTTTTTGTCTCACTCTCTAACGGTTCTTTTTTTATGTTTGTTTTTACAAAGAAACACTCCCTCTTTCTCTGCCCTGGTCCCCTGGTTACCTCTAATCTGCTTTCTATGTCTGCAAATTTGCTATTTCTAGTCATCTAAGTCTTTTCATACAATTTTCCTCCTTATTTGGCTTATTTCACTGAACGTAATGTTTTCTAGGTTCTTCCATGCTGCATCACGTTTTATGAGTTCTTTCTTATGGCCGAATAATATGCCATTGTGTGTACGTACAACTGTTTTAGTTTCCTCAATGCTAAAGCAAATACCAGGCAACGGGTTGGCTTAAACAATGGGGATTTATTGGCTCACGGTTTTGAGCTAGGAGAAGTCCAAGTCAAGGCGTCATCAAGGCAGTGCTTTCTTCCCAAAGACTGGCTTTCTGGGACTGGCCATCCCAATCCTTGGTCTTGGCCTTTCTATCACGCCCACAGCAGCCTCCCCTGGCCTCTCCCTTCTCTTCTGGGTTCTGGTGACTTTCAGCTTCTGGCTGTTTCCTCTGTGATCTTCCTATGTGGCCTTCAGTATTAGGATTAAGACCTATCCTGGGGGAAGTGGACTTGGCCCAGTGGTTAGGGCGTCCGTCTACCACATGGAAGGTCCACAGTTCAAACCCCGGGCCTCCTTGACCCGTGTGGAGCTGGCCCATGCGCAGTGCTGATGCGCGCAAGGAGTGCCCTGCCACGCAGGGGTGTCCCCCGCGTAGGGGAGCCCCATGAGCAAGGAGTGCACCCTGCAAGGAGAGGGGCCAGTGCAAAAGAAAGTGCAGCCTGCCCAGGAGTGGCACTGCACACATGGAGAGCTGATGCAGCAAGACGACTCAACAACAACAACAAAAAAAACGAGACACAGAGTCCCGGTGCTGCTGACAAGGACAGAAGCAGACACAGAAGAACACACAGTGAATGGACACAGAGAGCAGACAACTGGGGGGCGGGGAGCAGGGAGAGTGGGAGAGAAATAAATAAAATAAATCTTTAAAAAAAAAAAAAAGACCTATCCTGGGTCACACCTTATCTGAAGTGATTCAAAAGGTCCTATTTACAATGAGTTCACACCACAGGAACGGGTTAAGTTTAAGAACATGTTTTTCTGGGGTACACAGCTCCAAACCACCAGAACCACATTTTGTTTATCCATTCATTTGTTGATGGACATTTGGATTGTTTCCACCTTTTGGCTACTGTGAACAACACTGCTATAGACACTGGTGTACAAGGATCTGTTGGCAACCCTGTTATCACTTTCTTTGGGTAGATATAAAGTGAGATTGCCAGGTCATATTATTATTTAACTTTTTAAGGAACCACGGTATT
This sequence comes from Dasypus novemcinctus, assembly GCF_030445035.2. NCBI lineage: Eukaryota > Metazoa > Chordata > Mammalia > Cingulata > Dasypodidae > Dasypus > Dasypus novemcinctus. Next base: position 16,527,493 of record NC_080686.1, read on the forward strand.
GTTTCCCACAGTGTCTGCACCACTTTACATTCTCACCAACAATTCACTAAAATTCTAAATTCTCCAAATCTTCTCCAAGGCTTGTTATTTTCCATTTCTTTTTAAATAAATAGCCATCCTTGTGGGTGTGAAGGAATATTTCACAGTGGTTTTGATCTGCATTTCCCTAGTAGCTAATGATATCAGGCACCTTCATATATTTATCGGCCATTTGTTTATCTTCTTCGGCAAAACGTCTCTTCATATCCTTTGCCCATTTTTTAATTGGGTTGTTTGTCTTTTTCATTGACTAACAGTGGTTCTTTAGCCTTTGCTGGATCAGAGACCTCTGAGAATTTGATGGAAAGCATGGACTCTTCCCTCAAAAAAATATTTATGCACACATTTTTGCATACAATTTCAGTGAGTTAACCCAAAAGCCTCCTCTGTTCTTCACATACTTTTTGAGATAATCTCATCTACTTCTGTGGCTTCAATTCTCTCGTTACCTATTACTCTAAATCCACTGCTCTAGCCTACATGTAGAGATGCACTTGAGCACCGAATTGATATGCTTGCTATCTTTTGGCTCTTTCCATGGATATAATACAGAAACATCAAATACAATGTGTCCAATCCATAAAATGAACTCCTCACTGCATTCAAATCCTATTCCTCCTTCTAAGTCCCCTATATTAGTAAATAAATATCAACCAGCTGAAAGAAGCCTGTCATTCTTGACCCATCACATTCACCACCAATATAACTCGAGATCAAGTCCTGTCACCTCTGTCTTCTTAATATCTCAAAGAATTAGTCTCTTCTCTCTTCTTGCTGCCACCACTACTGTTAAGGACACACCTCACACCTCAGTCAACACGACAGTCCCCTAGCCAGTTTCCACGCTTCCAAACCTGCCACGCAGCAGGTAGGGTGACGCTGTGAAGCATGAGTCTTCCCATGGTGCTATCGTGTTGAAAGTCTTCCAGGAGCTTCCCAGTGCTCTCAGGAGAATGCCCACAGCCCAGATCACAACAAGGAAGGGTCCCTGGTATGGAGCTTCCCCTGCCCAGCCAGCCTCACCTCTGACCACACACCCTGCACGCCCCCATCTTCCAACATCTTCCACTCGTCACATGGGACTATAGAGCACATGAAATAGGGTGAGGCCAAATTGAGACGTGCTGTCAGTAGAAAACACACGCCAGGATTTGAAGATTTAGTACGACAAAAAGAATGGAAAACATCCCTTTAAAATTTTTAAGTTGATTACTTATTGAAATGACAACATAGATATATTGGATTAAATAAATATATTATTAAAATTAACTTTACTGTTTCCTCTTACCCTTTTTAAACGTGGTTATTAGAAAATGTTAAATGTTACCTATAGCTTTTATTAGTGGCTCGCATTAGATTTCACCTGGACCACTGAATACGTACAGCTCCTCCTTCCTCCCCGCTTTTTCTGCTGCAGCAACATCACTCATTCAGCAGCATTTAGTAGGTGCTACTGCCCTGAATATGAGCTAATACAGGGGAAGCAAAGCACAAAGACTGTCCTCAGAGACCCTCAGGACACTTCTCTATGTGGTCTTCCCCCTCCTCTTCACATGGGTTGACTCCTACCTAAGGTCTCAGCTTAGGCCTCCTCCAGGAAGACCATCCTGATTTCACCAGGATGAATTCAAATGCCTTGCCCATGTTTTCCCAAAGTATGCAGAGCTCAGTCCCATCTTAGCATTTAGCATGCTGTGCTTTAACTGAGCTTGTCCTTTTCCAACTTGCCTCTAAACTCCCTGAGGCCAGAAACTTACATCCCCATAATATGGACAGAACCTGTCACAATCGGCATTCAAATCACCTCTCCTGAAAAATTCTGTAATGGTTACAATTAGTACGTGTCATTCTGGTTTTGATGATGGCTGACAATTTGAGACTCCAGTACAAGGACTGAGAGCTCATAACCTCTGGGCAATCCTGGCCTCAGCCTGTCAGGTCAAGGAGAGAAGTAGCCAGTGAAAAGGCCAGGCGGAAGGCAAGAAAGCTGCCCCTCCCAGGAAAGGGGAGAGGGGACACCAAACTGAGCCAGTTAAAAGGGGAAAGCTGAAGCAGAAAACCAGGACACAGAGGTTTGGCCTGCTGCTGTGGAGCACTGCTCAGAAAAGAACTAAGCAGACAGGCTGCAGGGAAGCCATGTGGCCCACAGGCAAGGGAGACAGAAAAAGCTGCTGCCTTGATTCCTGCCAGTTTTCTGGTTCCCAGTTTCAGTGAGATTGTGTGACCTTCCCTAACGTTAGAATCTGTGAGCTACCCTGATGGTCTTACGATATATCTCCTCATATTTAAGCTAATTTCAGTAGGTTTCTTTTTTCTCTTGCAACAAACCATTACTGAAGATAAAGAGCAAGAAAAAAAGGTTTAGGCCCTAGTTCACTAAAATAATTATTTCACTAGTAGTATCAATTACAGTCCTGTTTTGTTCTGGTGGAACCATCTACTTATTTCTATAATTTTATCATTTACGTGATTTCTTGGCCAACTGTGAAGCTTTTTGCTGACAGTGTATAAAAAGACCACGAAGCTTTTTAAAAAACCCATCTGATAAGGATCAATTTTTACCATCCTTTAATTTTAGCAAAAATGTGGATTCAAAATCAGAACATATTCTTACTTAAAATATCTTACACTTCTTGGGAGAAGAAGAACAAAATTTTTGTATATTGTCAAGACGATAAACTGCATATATTTGAGTTTAAATAAGCAGAATATGTCAAAAGGATCATAAAAAAGAAAAGTATGTTTGCATGTATGTGTATACACACACATATACATACACAAACATATACACAATTTTTTATGTAGACAAAACTTCAGATCCAAGTCTTAAAATGATGCTAAATATTTTACTGAAATTACTAACACTCTAACCATGAACACATAACCACCTCACCAAACAAGACAGCTCTGTAATTACTGCAGTACTCTAAATGTCTCACGATTATTTTTCTTAAAATTATATTAATATGGGAGCGCACTCACTCTTGGTATTATCAAATCTCTAGTACTAACTTCTAAGATAAAGCTGTCTAGGAGATATTTTTCTAATAGCTTTATAGCATCATAAAAACATCATAGAAGAGATCAAAGTATTGAATGCCATTTTCAGAAAATTGTGAGATAGAATGCTGACACTGAGTCAAATTTTTCTCAAGGTAACTACCTGAAATGAAACTTATCAAAGGGTACTTAGGAGCAGAAGGAAAGGAGAAGTCGAAATAACGTGAAATTGTTATTGGCTCAGGAACACCAAGCTCTGGAAAGCAAAATGCCTGGCCAGTCTCCTGTCTTCCTCTTCCTCTCACACTGTAGCCCAGACAAGTTTTTACTGAAATGTTCTATTACCTTTTCTTCTTAAGATTCAATTTCCCTATGTGCTGATGAATACAAACTGCAGCTTCTAAAAGATAGTATGCCTATAAAAAACAAAATCCCAAAAGATATTCTGCAATCTTTATAGTAATAATTGATTCAGGTAAGAAATACAACGGATGCTAAAATAATTGGTGAAAGTTTGCTGGGAAACACAAGTATTTACAGTCTTAAAATACTTCTCGACAAATGACTTACTCATCACAAAGGGGAAAAAAGTTCATATGCAATGGAGAAATATAATATAAATATAATATACTACTTTAACCAATTAATGAAAGTTAATATCACCAATAATAGGGAAATGCAATCAGGAACTTCCTGATGTGAAACGCTGAGAAGGATACTACCTTGCCTCTGTCGTTCCTGCCAAAAATATATAACCTAGGGAGCGGATGTGGCTCAAGCAACCAAACACCTGCCTCCCACATGGGAGGTCCTGGGTTCAATTCCCAGAAGAAGAACAGACAACAAGCAGACAGACAAGGGAGCCATCTCAGGGGATGGTAATAAAAAATAAATAAAAATGAAAAATTTTAAAAAAAATGCATAATCTGAAACTAATCATAAGGAAACATCAGACATTCTACAGACTGTGGGACATTCTACAAAACAACTGCCCTGTAGTCTAAAAGAATCAATGTTCTATTTGTACATAGTACAAATACAAGGACGTTCTTTCATGAACTAGAACAAATGTATGTCACTATTACAAGACATTAATAATGGAGTGGTATATGGGAAGAGTATACCCTATGAAAACTATGGACCATAATTAACGGTAATGTTTTAAGATTCTTTCATCAATTTTAACAAATGTACCATACCAATGTCAAGTGTCAACAATAGGGGGGCATACAGGGTATGGGGTTTTTCTTTTTGAAGCAATGAAAATATTCTAAAATTGACTGTGGTGATGAACGCACAACTCTGTGATTATGCTGAGAGCCAGGGATTGTACACTTTGGATGGACTGTATGGTGGTGAATGTATTTCAATAAAACTGTTTTTTAAAAAATTATCAATGTTAAAAAAAGACAAAGACCAAAGTACTGTTCTATGTGAAGAAGATTAAAGAGACACAACAAATAAATGCAACTTATGGTCCTAGACTGGATTCTAGATCAGACAAAAAGTATCTGCTATAAAGCACATGTTGGGGACAAAGCCATTTGGATATGAGCTCTATGTTAGATAACAATATTGCATTGTCCTGCTATGGTTATGTAAGAGAACATCCCTGCTCTTGGGAGATACTTGTTGAAGTACTTAGGGTTGAAGGATCATAATGCCTGCCACTTACTCTCAAATAGTTCATCAAAAAAGAGAGAGAACATGAACACAGGAATGTGTCAAAATGTCAGCAACTCGTGAATCTAGGTGAAAGGTATACTGGTTAGTTGCACTATTTTTGCAGCTTCTCAGTAGACTTGAAATTTTTTTCCCAATTGAAAAGTTTTGTTTTTGTTTTTTTTAAAGACAAAACCTCATAAGATAACATTTTTCTCTTCACTCTTCCCCTTTCCATCACCAGGAGGATGAGCCAAATCCTGAGGACAGGGGAGGAGGACGGCTGGAGGGCCTGGTCCTTTCGTGGCCTTGCTGAGCTGCCGGGAGAGCTCTGGACTTGCCTACATGCAGAGTTCACATCACATGAGAAGGTCAATCTCTTATTTTTAAAAAATTCTCAGAGAAATGAAACTGGTATTCGGTTACTGTGACTATGTCCCATCTTCCTGAAACACTAAGGCAGTGTAAGTGTGTGTACTGTGGACAGTGTGCACACTGTGCAGGTGGCCTGGTGGTGGTGGTCACTGAACCGCTCGGGATGGCCGTTTCCCGTCCTGCGACAGTGCGTGGCTGCCATGTCCAGTGACTCACAGAGGGCCTTGGCTGGGAAGTTCTCCACACGCTCTACACACTCCAGCGACATCTTCACCACGTGACACTTTCCTGGTCCACGAGACTTCAATTAGCACGAGCGCCGTCTCCCAGGATGCCCTCCCCTGATGAGGCCCAGGAGGGGTCAGGCGTGACCCCCAGTTCCCTCACCTCCTGTGCACATCCATGGTGGCCCACAGGAGTCTGCATGGCCCTAGCAGCATGTGTCTTTAGTTTCTACTCCAGGTTTCCCTAGCCCAGCATGTGCTGAACTATCTCACAAGTATTCCTGTCTCTTAGAGATGGGAGGCTAATGACAGAGTTAACTATCCTATCTCAAAGGATCATTCTGGGATACTTAGCAGTGGGAAAAACTGTCGCCCAAGAGACAGTTTTTGTTTCAGACTTCTATAAATACCAAGCCCAAAAGCCCTTAAGGAAAGTGAGGCAGGCAGAGTATAGCTTCTAAAAAAGTACAAGACATACAGTGAACTGTGCTGGAGCTTTGACACTGTGTAGGTCTAAGAAAAATGAGCTTTCAGGAAAGACTCTGGCTAACACCAACGCTTGGTAACATTGCTTTTTACACATGGTTTTCAGAATTAGAAGGTTGTAAACTTTGCATTAGCACTACATTCCACAATGGAAGTTTTGTAAGCATGAAATATTAACTCTAGTCTGTTATCACTGGGTTGTATCATACATAGTTTCACACATTTTGGCACTTTCTTACTGAATTCATTTTAAAAACATAACTAAGACTGGGTGATAAATTTCATTTAACTCATATAAGAGGGTCTAATTAGGATATTAAAAAAGCACCTACTGCATTACTGCATAATTCTCCTAATGTAAGTTTAATAAATATCCCATAACAGAATGTTTACATCAAAAGGTGCCTTCCTTAAGACTTATTATCACTTGTTTTGGCAGATTTTTCAATAGCAACTAAAACTTGTCAACCATTTCCTTTACCCAATAGGGATCTTTTTATCCCCAATCAAGATGTAACACCTGGATAACATACATAAAAGGAAATAATTCAGACACTTAATTAAATCCCTTAGATGAGTAAAGTCTGCATAATTTTTCTTTAATTCATGTCTAGCATACTCTACAGACCATTCTATTGTGGCTTACTTGATTATTAAAAGCACACAAACACAAAAGAAGTCCCTGAAATAAAATATGTCACATGAGCACAAATGTAACTGCCCCGCCCACAAAAAGAAAAGAAAGCATTTAAAAGCAAAGCAAGTTAATTCCTTTTTCTCTACCTCTCATTACCAGCCAAGCCTTCTATTTTAGATATCCATGCTTTACCAATTCTTCAAAATCAATAAATATACTGTTTGTCTAAGAAGGCTTTCTTAGTCAAACAACACCAAAACAGACACTTGACCCAACAGGTCTTTACAAACTTAGTCACATGAAGTTTCTATTTAATTTTATATTTAATGATAAAATGAACAGATTCAATTATCCATCAGGGTTTTCTCTTCTTTACTATCAAAATAATATAATAACTACCTTTTCCAAATGTTTACTGAGGCTGATACTTGGCAATAATTTAAGATGCTGGCATCTCCAATATCATTTAAAATTAAGTGATATATAATGTTCAGGAAAGCAGAGTTCACAAGGCCTGAAAACAATTCTTACTAGCAAAGGAGAAGCAACTGTAGATGGAGAGATCTTAACTTACTCAGCTGATGGTAAGCCAATAGCTATAAAAAAAATTCCTCCTTACTTGAAATGGGTCCTGGTATTTTTTTTTAAATGCTGTTATATTTACTTTTGAAAAAACCCATGAAATATATGACATACAAGACATTTTCAAAGGTTCATCCACTGACAATGTCCTATGTATAGTAGGGAAAATTCCAGGCACCCAGAGAGAAAACACCAGTTTCTAAATTAATCCTGGAAAATGTTAAGTCTGGAAATGTTAATATATGCTTGTTAAAAATCATACCGAATGTTTTAGTAACATGATTATTAATGGCAAAAGGTTAAAACATATATGTGTTTTTTCCTTCAAATCAGTTCATAAGTGACTGTTTTAATCACTTTACTTACGGCTATGCACCTAGAGAATAACTAAAATATCCCAAGCAAGGTGTAAACCTCACAGAACAACACAATATTTACCCAGGCATCTGGCTTGGCAAGTTTTCCCCTATTATTTCAATTTACCTGTATGTAAAAGGCCTAGAGAAGATAACTCTTATAGCGTATTATTCTGCTTGAAAAAAGGGTTGGATACGAATCTAGAAATACAAATAGAAAATTCTACATGAGATCCTCTACCTACACAAGTCAGTGTTTCTTCCCTGAAGTCCTGAGCTGTCCATATGCATATATGATGGTCCTGAATTAGAGGCTGATTACACTTAAAATTACTCTGTAGGAGAAAAATGATGACATTTCATGATGTTAAAGTATAATCTGGGGGTTATTCACAAAACTTCTCTAGAGCAAGTAGCCATTACCTATATATTTTGCCAAATTTATAAATCAATTTATAAACAAAAATCCAGCAGTGCTCAAAAGAACAAGGTTTGTGGCAGGAACACCAAGGTGGCTTGAGAGGTCAGAGGTGCGTGCCACGGGCAGGGCCACCCTGACGGAGGGCTCCTGAGACAAGGAGGTCCAGAGGGGTGCCAGCTGCCCCCTCCCCGCCTAGCAACTCTGTGCCCGTGCCCCGTCTCACTCTCACACCATCTCCGTTAGGGTGTTCCGTAACCCAGATTATTTTGTGCAAATATAGATGTTCAAGTGGAAGGGAGGAAAAATACTGGCTATTCTGAGACCTGCAATTCACTGAAATCGTTTTGAAATCAATCATAAAAGGGTCAAAGAGAATTAAGTCAGTATTTTCACAAGTTCTATAACTCTATATTCCATGTTATATAAACTCAGATCCATTTCTACATTATCAAGATACTTAAAATTTAGCCCCTAAAACTGAATCCAAATCAAGATCCAAATCATGATTTCATTAAGTATCCAACTTATACTGAATCCAAATCATGATTTCATTACTTAAAATGTAATTTTTAATTGTATTTAAAATAGATATTAACCTTACTACATCAAAAAGTATGATTTACAGAGCAGGTTTGGCTCAGTAGTTGAATGGTGTTTCACATTTATGAGAGGCCAGGTTCAATTCCAAAAAAAATTATGATTTGTTCTAGTACACAGAAACATTAGGAATAGTGCAGTATCAAAAATCTAGGAATCATTTAGAGTAGAAGTGTAAGAAATAAATTGCTATTACTTGAGCAATTTTCATTCACTTGCAGAGAGAGCCATGGAAATGTTTAAGTCCAACTAAAATTTTATCTGTGAATTCTAATCTTCCTGCATATAAAAAATTCTTTATAAAGAAAATCTAGGAATATATAGATACTAAGCTTTTTCATTAAATGCTAATGAAATGTCATAATTAAAATATTAAAGTTAAAATAGGTTGGTATATAATTAGAATGAGTGGGGGAAAAGGATGTTCTTTCATCAGAGTCAGTAATGAAAGGCAAATAAAGCAGTTTCTGACTATAAAGGTATGTACTCTTCCTTTCTTTTTATAATCATAAATGTACTACATATGTACTATGTATTATAAACAACTGAAAATCTAAAATGAGACTTAGTCAAGTTCCTAAAATCAAGAAAAATATTCTAATTTTAAATATTTCATCTTCAATGCATAATCATCTGAACAACAAAAATTCTAAACCACAAAGTTGTCTCCATTGGTATGGAGGAAAAGGTTAACATCCTATTTTATACATATCTGTTTTTTCACATCAGTAATACACAATTAAAAAAATAATAAAAAACCTCTAAATCCAACAGTCCTCAAACTAAGAGGTATCAAATCACGAGATAGGTTCATTTATGTTCTTGAACGTAGCTTGGGGTAAACAAAACAAGGAAACCGAGTAGCATACTCAACGTTTCACTGACAGACTTTAATTTTTTTCCTCCTGCAATATAGACAAAAACCTCTTTGATCCCATTCCTCTTGCACTGAGGATATGAAGAAAGTCCAAATATTTTCAGTTCATCACCTGCTGCCAGTGCTAGCTCTGAAGTCTATCCCAAATCTGTGGGCTTCTCATGCTCTCAACCTCTACCATCCAGTTCAAGCCACGAACCATCTCCACCCTGGGCCGCCGTGAGAGCCTATTGTTCAGTCCTCTCACTCTCACACTTACTCTGGGACAATCCATTCTCCACAGAGTAACCAGTGATCTTATGAACACATAAAACAAGTCTTAACATTTCCACATTTAAAAACTTTTCAATGGCTTTCAACCCATACAAGTAAAAGGCAAACAAGAGCCCACCAGCCCCGACATGATGGGATCCCTGCCAACCTCTCCCAGCCCACCTTTTAGGCCCGCTGGCGCTGTTTTCTGTCAATTATGAATTTCTCAACCTCAGCACTATTTTGAGCCAGATAATTGTTTGTTGTCGAGTGCTGTCCCATGCGTTGTAAGCTGTTTTAACAGCATCCTGGCTTCTAAAAATGTGATGCCAGTAGCACCACCACCCCCAGGTGTAACAACCAAACGTGTCTCCACACCATGCTTTAAACAAGCCAAAGGCATTTCTGCTCCGTGGCCTTTCCCCTCTCCCTCCCTCTACCTGGAATGCACACCGCCGTAACTGAGCTCATGGCTGGGTGCTTCTCATCACTGTCTCAGCTCAGCTGTTTGGGCCGTCTCTAATCATCCTATAGAAGTTGCCCCCTCTTCCATGATATCTACGGCCCAGCACTTAGAACAACAGGACACAAAGTAAGTGCTCAAAAAGCAGCTGTTGAAAGAATACACAAATTACAGTATTTTTGCGAAAAGTGTTTAAGTGGCAAGTTCATAATATTTAATATATGATGCAACAGCAACGTCCCTGGACAGTCTCCTTGACTGTATTTGCCTGCATCCCTCAAACCCCTTTCCAGTGCACCGTTAATATGAATTTTGCACTTTGCAAGTGCTGGTAGCATTAACGTCTGTTACAGTAATGTATATTTATTTATTGTGCCTGGACAAAAACAGTCTATCACCAGAGCATCCTTCAAGGGCTGGAGAGTAGAGTGCATTGAACTTCTCAGAGGAGCACGAAGCACCAAGCCCCGATACACTGCTAAAATAGCCATGCCAACTCGTGTGTCATGCCTGGTTTGTCCACCAAAGGTTCGCCAGCACAACTAGGCAGCTACTCTTTAGATTATCTTGTTTTAAAAGAGGACAAAAAGGTCACTGATTTTGATTGAAAAAGTCAAAGTAGAAGAAAGAAAAACATGACTTTACTTCAAAAGCAAAAAACTACGATGAATGAAATTGTGAATGGTGACTCTGAAGCAAGCCATCAGATTTTAGGTGAACTGGTAAAATCCATTCAGATTAACCAGGTGCTGAATAATTAAATCTCGCAAAACTGAAGCATTTTTAGGAATTCAGTAGTCTAACTGCACCTCATTCAACTCCAAAGAAGACTAATTCACTTAGGTCTGAAGGGTCCTTTAGTTACGTCTGAAGTTGTTTTTGATGTTAGTACTTTGGATATACATTTCTTGAGAACATTAATGCACTCATCCTTTTAAAAGCTACCGTGTCATTGCTCTGAATTACTAAAATTTAATTCCATATTTTCAGTCAAAAATCACTGATCTTAAAAGCTATCTCTCATCAGAGCATTCTGGAGAACTTCTGGGTGGGTGAGCGTGGGACAGACGAGAGCGCGGGAGGAGGGCCGCCACCTACCAGTTGTGCACCATCAGCTTCTGCACGGCCAGCAGGGCGTTGTAGCGGACCTGCTGGTCCTCGTGGTGCATGTGGTTCATCACCAGCTGCTTCCCACCCAGCTGCTCGATAACCCTGCGGAGCGAGAGAGACCAGAGAGGCGACAGTGAGACTCAGCGTTAGTGAGCGCCAAGTTCAACTACACTCCATGGGGAGTTTTGAAGGAAAAGCTACAAATAAGGAAAGTGACCCGCACGCATGGCTTTTTGTGCATTATTTCTCTGATTCATTGATAAAAAGTATTCTGAAACTTGCTCTTTTGAATTCCCAACCTGTAAATCCAACTGCTATTTTCATTCCCTGAGCCAGGAAAATACCAACTCCCTGGACATTCACAGAGTGTAGTATACCCCATTATAAAGTCTTCCAGATGGCTGAGTAATAACTTCTTTACTACAGTATTTCTGGCTTGCTTAAAGAATACTGACCACCATCAAATATCCCTACTAATAAAGAGTCAGTATTAATGCCATCAGTTATCTGCTTCTGTGGCAGATACAGGCTTGGTTAGATGCAAATATAGGGACACAGGGTTAAAAGGCACCAGTGGAAGCCGTGTTAATTTCCTGAAAAAGACTTTACCAGTGTTGAGATACCCACCCCTTCCTCACAGTGCCGTAGCTGTCGTGTGCCCTCCTGGGTCATGGAACAGAGGTCTCCTATTTTCAAGGGCACTGTGGTGGCTTGGGCTGCTGTGGCCACACACCCACCACCCTCACTGACACAGAAGCAAAAGCAAAGCCCAAAGCAGTCGCTGGCTTCGTGAATGGAAAGAGGGAGATCGTTGCTCCATGGGAAGGAGGCCTGCGGCCAGGGCTGTGGAGGGTAACGCCAGCACACAGCACGGCTCTCACGGCCCATTCCTTGTCACCACCGCCGGGGGAAGGCCGTCCCTCCTGCACAGTCAATGGCGAGTGACACGATGCCACAAGGCACTGGTGGCTGAAGACCATCTTACAGATCAGCAGCCTTCTAGGATCGGCAGGCAGGAAGTAAGTGGATGAGGTTGAGTGCGGTAGGGTAAGGGGGAGGCTTTTATCAGTATGCCTTTTTATACTTTATTTTATAAAGCAATATAGTAATAACCAAACATGAGCTGAGTGCTTGTTATGTATATGCTATGAGTAATAGTAGAGCATGTGTGCTTCACAACATTATCTTATTTAATATATTGTCTCTACTATTCACTGGAGATGTTACAATAGGTAAGTGACTTAATCCAGTATATTCCTCCCTGCCAAACAGGGAGAACAGCAAGAGCTCTTCACAATGAAGAACGGCATAGGACCATACAACACACAATGAACCCCACTGTAAACAATGAACTGTAACAGTACAATTATAAATACGTGCTTTCATAAATTGTAACAAATGTACCACACCAATGCAAGGTGTAAAAAATAGGGCGGTATGTGGGAACTCTGTATTTCATGTATGACTTTTTTGAAAACCTACAAATTCTCTAATGAAAAAAATAAAATGTTAAAATAAGACTGAAGGACACAACACCCACATGGGCCAGCTCCTGGAGTGAGGCCAGTGCACGTTTGCTGCCGTGACGTGATGGTGCTGACGATAAGGAGGTTTCCCTTCTCCATCTGTTCTTCATATTGGAGTCAAAGTGACCTTTCCAAAACTGAATACCATTTTCCGTGCTTAAAAACAGGTCAGGGACTTCCCCCTCCAATCCTTAAAATGGCCCCGAGGCCTTCGCGTCTGGCTTGAGCCCTCCCTTCTGGTCACAGAGCACCGTCACTCTCGCCTCGCTCTCCGTACTATTAACCCCAGTGACCCGCTCTCAGTTCCTCCAGTTCTTCTAGCTGCAGGCCCTTGGCGTGTGCTATTTCGTGCCCAGATTCTCCAACCCTCTTTATTTAGGTAACTGTGTTCATCTTTCGGGTCTCGGCTCAATTATCACTGCCCCAGACAACATCTTCATTAATCCCCCTAATACACTATTTCCACAGCACTATGTTTCTCTCCCTTTTTGAACTCATCTGATTTGCAATTCTAAACATGAATGAGTACTTAGAAATTTTAAACTTGTCTTCACAGCTGTACAAGAAGTTCCACAGCAGCCCAGATCACATGTGGTTTTGCTCACCCTTATAATCCCAGGATCAAGACAGAAGATGCTCATCGAATAGCTATTAAATGAATGTGTTTTTCAATCACTAAAACCCAGGTTGCTAGAGTTTATTTAACAACATAACATTAATTCATAAAAGCAGATTATAAGACAATAGTCAAAAGTTTTTCTCAACTTATATGATGCTATTTTTTAAACAGAATATGCTCCAGGTCCAAAGAAAGGTTTAGACTGACTGCTACACACAATATATGTATATAACAGGACATTTACAAGGAACCTCTTCTGCCTCGGTTTCAACTGAGATGCCTAAACATGAGAGAATACCACATGTGGAATGTATAAAGAACTATAACAATTCTTAATCCCCTCAGGGAATGTCTTAAAACAGAAAAAGCCATAGGGGGCAAGGAAGCAGGCTGGGGTCCCTCCCTGTGGCACAGGAGAAGCAAAGTGGTGACAGCGTCTAGCCTCGTGCCTATGATGACCATGTGCAGAGACGGACATGTCCACCCTGTACTGGGTAAGGCACTGGCCTGGTGCGTGCCACAAGCCTGAGAGGTTCGCAGCAAGCCGCCAGGGCAGAGGTGGCTGTGTTGGCCTCGGCCTGCATTCGCAGGGTTTGTGGCAAAGGTGTTGGAGCATGACTGTGTGTCAGATGAAACACAAAAGGCTCACCTGAACCTCGGGGAGCTACAGCTGCATGGCCCAGAAAAGGCATTTCCAATGAACCCAGAGAAAGTATTCCCAAGAGAAAGTACCAGCTGCAAATATCTACCAGGGAAAGGGAGCATCAGTCCTTCAAGAGCAAGTAAGAAACCCGCCTGCTTCTACCTCTCACCTCCACGTTCCCCATTTACCAGCCCCAGAGCGACAGCAGCCAGTGGGTAAGGAGGAAAGAGCAGGGTCACAGGTTTGCACAGGCTGCGGGCATACAGGAGAGGAGGAGAAAAACCTTATTTTTTAATACTTAGTGATTTAAAATGACCATGAAGCTATACTTAACTCTCTCTTCATTTTACCACAGGCCAAGAAAATTTTGAAGAACTTTGTTTTTAATAATTTACATGATTATGACTAATTAAAACAATCATTTCTGAACTGTACATGGTACTGCCTCCACTCCAGAGACTATGATATGTCTCACAGAGGGATGGATAATCTCTGCCCCACTGAAACTCACTGCTAAAAAACAGACATTTCTTGTCTTCTAACATTCTGGCACAACTGAAGCACCAGTTACTTCCAGATTATACAGAAGTCCAATACCACCATTGTTGGACATCTACAGAGATAGAAATAAAAAGGTGAAAGAAGGATCTTTCCAGCTGGCAGACTAGGACAGGCTAGTCTGAGGATTTCACTTAGAACCAGATTTGAGTACTTCACTTACTGGCTATTGTCTAACAGGGACGACCCAACTAAACACATTTCAAAACAAGCTGAGGCAAGAGCAAGTTAAGCATTAAACACTTGGAATATCACAATGCATGATTAACAAGTACAATCCGAGCAAGAACATTTAAAGAATGCACCAGCTGGTGAAACAGAGAAATGTAATTTTAGAGGAAACTTTAAATATCCTAAAACACACAGCACTCTTTTTATTTGTTCTAAAGGTCTTTTTTCCTTTAATATTGTTCTAAATGATTTGGATGCGTTTACATAAAATATCCTGGTGAGGATTCTCTGGTTTTGCATTCTACCTACTCATAGCTGTTTGAGACTAATGGAATTACATCACACAATAACATATCATGATTCTATAGTAAACATACAAATAAATAAACACATGTGAAGCAAACAAGTACTGGCTTTCTTCCCCTAAAATTATTTTATAAATAATAGAAATGAAAACAGCAAAAGCAATTCTGCATGATGTGTTCCTGGACAGGTGACACCGCCCTTCCCTACAGGCCCACCGGCCCTGGGCTGACCGGCACGCAGAGAGGCTCCTCGAAGCCCCTGTGCTGTCCACTAAGGAGCGCCACCCCTCTCGCCTGAGCACAAAGCAGTGCTAACCTGCAGGAGGCAAACTCAGGGTCCCAGCCAAGCCGCTGGCCTGGGCAGATCACCATGAGGTCCCCAGGGCACAGCACACAGGCCTTCCCTCCTCTTCCCTTTCTGGCGATGGAAGGCACCACGGAAGGCCTGCTCTGACCCTCTCTCCACTCCCTCCGGCCATTTCTCCCTTTCCCACGAGGCAGCTGAGCCCGCGACCACCTCTGAGACTGAGGGTCCGACACTGGCAGGGACAGCTGTGCATCTCCCTGCCTGCTGGTATGGAGTGCTGACCCTGAACGTGGGAGGAGACTCCGTTACTGCAGGAGGAAGGCCCGTGGCCTCCTTGAGCCACAGCTACCAGGGGAAGCCACTACCCACATGGTCCAGCTGCGCTTACTAGAATCCAGACTGAGGCTGGGGGCCAAGCCTGCACTAATAATAATACTTTGCCTTGTTTGTGGATCCTTTTTAGGGGCCAGGCCAGACTAAACAGGTCAGGCTGCTTCGTCAGAAGAGAATTTGAAAATTCCTAGATTCCCTACCCAATTACTACGACCTGTAGATTATATTAATAACATCTGTAATTGAAGCATCCTGTTCTGTATTTTCCAACACCATGGAGGGAAAACACATGATCCCCCCACACCATCTATACTTGGCCAAATAGTTAAACTCTGTGAGAGAGCAACACTGTAACATTCCTCTTCAGGGGAAGAGAGAACGGCTGTTAGTGCAGTCCCTGCTTCTACTCCAGGGTGTGTGCATTTAAAGAACACATGTCAACAATTTAAGCCAATAATTACTAACTAGCTCATTTAGGGGATACTCTGAAATATTAAAAGAACTAGAATTGACATTAAAATGTAAATGGGGTAATTACAAGTATAGTTTTCATATTTTAATATCAAAGATAACTGAAATATTAAAAAGTACTCTACATTAAGCCAGATTTCATCAAATATTACAATAGCTAAATACATGTAGAAATGAAAGAATATCAAATAAGAACAAAAGAAAATATTTGTGACAGTAGAAAAGATTTGATCAATGAAAGCTATTATTCAAAATAAAAGTTCAAAACAGATTTCAATATTCATGAAAAATAACAGCTTTGCCCGAAAGTATATTAGGGTCACAAAGTATAACTCTATCTGGCATTCCTAGAGAACTTTTCAGCATATGTACTTATCAGTTATCTACTTATCTGCAATGCTGAATTTTTAAAGAACGGAAGTAAAAAATGTGAAAGGTCACATCTAACTTGTGAGATGATTCAGTAGCTGAGCCCCCTTCTACCTCATCATTTAATTCAACTAAAGCAGTAGTGACAGCAGCTCCACGTACTGTGTGCCTGAGTGAGTGGCGCTGTCAGCCTGTTCCCTAAAACTGCACTGGGCCTCCAAGAGGCAAGGCAGGAAGCAGATGTGGCTCAACCAGCTGGGCACCCACCTACGACATGAGAGGTCCCGGGTTCGGGTGTCAGTGCCTCTTAATGACGATAAGCAGACACCACGCCTGCTGCAACAAGCAGACGCCTGAAAGAGCAGATGCCACAAGCCAGCAGACACTGCAGCCCGCAGGGAACCCATGTGGCTCAGGCAGCTGGGCACTCACCCCCCATGTGGGAGGTTCCAGTTTTGGTTCCTGGTGCCTCTTGGAGAAGGCGAGCAAACAACGAGCAGACAGATGAGAGAAACATCAGGGGCAGTGGGTGATAAATTTTAAAAATAAATAAATACATCTTTTTTTTAAAAAAAGAGGCAAGGCAGTTTTTTTTGTCTTTTTCCATTGCTCAGCATATTCTTAAAGTTTTAAATTGAGAACATTTCATGTTCTTAGGTAGTTCTTACATGTCAAACATGAAATAAGGAAAATGTCTCAGGCCATGGTTTCAAATACTGGTGGAAACAGCAGCCTTTTCCAAGCTGCAGCTATTTAAGAGTCTTCCTAAAGGAAAACAGAAAGTCTTGATGTGATATATAATGTCCTGCATCTGTCCCTGCCAATATCATTGAGGACAACTTCAAGTCCCAAAAATGTCCTAGTATCTTTTTCCCTCCCCCTGCTTTCAGCAACTCCCATGGCCACTGTCTCCACATCAATGATATTTCTTCCATTGCTAGAGTCACAATAATTCTATATTAGAATACCAGTAAATCCACTCTAGTCCATATTTTATTCCTCCATCCTGAGGACCCTGGGATGGTGATGTCCAGTCCACCTCTGTATCAAGAGGGGGCTTAGTTCCCACATGGTGGATGGATGGGATTCTCCTGCTTGCAGCTGTAGACTCTCTCAGTTCCCTGGTGTGGTGGTTGACCATCCTCACCTCCCTGTTAGCTCACCTGGGTAAGTCCAATGAACCAGAGAGTAGGAGCAACTCTGCTGAGGCCCATAACCTACTGAATGGACTGGGAGAGAGTGTAAACTACAACATAAACTATAATCCATGCTATGCAGCAAAGCTCCAAAATGTACTCATCAAATGCACTGAATGTACCACACTAATGAATGAAGTTGTCGATGTGGGAGGAGTGAGGGGTATGGGGAGTAGGGTATATGGGAACCTCTTATATTTTTTAATGTAACATTTTCTGTGATCTATGTATCTTTAAAAAAAAAAAAGATAATAAAAAAATGAAAAAAAAATCTTGATAGGTTCAGGGTACTAACAGATACCTTAGCTAAGCATCCAATTCTGCCTAACAATACACTCAAGTTTACCAATATCTTTATAAATCAAACTATAGACACTGTAAGAAACAAACTACAATATTCATTTAATATACTCTCCAAAATGGGCAAATGATATAGATGGGCATTCTATTTTTTAAAAATTTACAACTGGCTAGGAAACACATGGAGAGTTCACTTTTATTAATAATTCAAGAACTGGAAATAATACCAATTTTGTCAGCAATGGATAAACTCATGAGGCCTGGTCAGTCACTTTGGCAGGCAAGAAGCTGCTTTTCAAAGGGGGTGCACCTGGTACCTGTGTCAAGGAGACGATGAGGCCAAATCCAAAGGGTACCTCTGGGTGGAGACTTCCTCCCTTTGCCAGAAGCTCCAATCAGCAAAATCGTCAGCCACAGAGTTTTAACTCCAAGGAGACACTGGGTTGGGGAGCCACACAGGGGAGAGCAAGCCACAGTGTGCTGGACGGCCTCCATCACAGCCTGTTGGCCTGGGCCCTACCCGAGCACCGCTGAGTTGAGGCCTGGCCGATATAAAGGACCAAGGAAAAAGCGCATGTGAAGCATGTGCCTTCTTTGAAATCCAAAGCATCTGTTCCTTCCAGGAAGGGGGCGTGTCAAAGAGTCAGTAGTTTTCCCTTGAGTGCACTGGAATCTGCCTACATGACCTGGACCTTGTTGGGGTTTATCAGCGACTTCTGCAGGCAGAAGTGTGATAGCCCCAGCAGGTGTGGTGAGACTGAGGCTTCTGACTTCCCAACCGAGAGGACACCAGCTACATGGGGAAAACTTTGGACATCACAGGGTGGGGGCACTCAGGCTAAATCTTGGCCATTCCCAACAGTAGTGGGAGTGATTCCTTCCTGATGGGGAGAGATCTCTCACATTTACAGAGTGGGAAGTACATGCATGTGACATTAATTCCACATATACTTTCAGTTACATGGAAGTAACAAAAACAATGCACTGCTTCCCTTCCCCACATGCAATGAGGAAATATAGAATCTACTAAGGAAAAAACAGAAATAACCTGTAATCCCACAGACTAGAGACAGGCACTGTTAATACTTCCATTGATTTGTTTCACGTAGCATGCATATTTGTATCTAATAAGAAGGTACTTTGCTACAATTATTGCACATTTATAACAAGCACTTTTCAATGTTTATAACAAGCATTTTCTCATGTCATCATAAATCCTCAATATCATATGGATGTACCACAGTCTTTAACTATGTCATTACTATTGCATCTTTAGGTTATTTTTTAAATTTTTGCTATTATAAATAATGCTGCAAGAAATAGTCTAGGACCTTTTAATGTGTTCATATATATATATATATGGAGTGAAAAGTGAATCTAATATTTTCTGTTATTATTTCCCCCACAAAAAGCTTTTTCCGTAATGTACTCATTTTCCATTTGTGTGTGAGGCTTCCTACACGGTACTAACTTTTACGCACACACTCCTCTGCAGTTGTCTGCATCTGTGCCATCTGTCCTCTGAAGGGCCCTGAGAATACGCTAGGCAAGGCCACCACCAAGGGTCTGCACTACTCAATCAGAATCAAGACCTGCAGTCTGAACACAGAGTGACTCGTTATCTACAGTAAATAATTTTCCAGGTTTCCTAAGTAGTTTCCCATGTGCCACTTTTTCAATGTTTCTTCCACTGGCACTGCTCTTATTAGCCCCAAGAAGAATTCAAATTTGGGTAGACGCCCCACTCCATATCTAGAGGTTACCATGTGGCATGGTTAGCCAGCCTGTCCAGTTCTGAGAAGTTCATGGTCATTGTTCCAACCTAGAAGAAATGTAAGAGAAAATTTCCCTTTACTCCAAAGGGACCTGAATGACAATGCTTCCTCTCCTCTCTATAATGAGCCCCAAGCTGGGTTGCATCTCCCCCTCTTCTACTCCAAGCTTAGTTCTCCATACATTGTTTAATCCAACAGCTCAGCATCTGACCCATGTGACACTCCACAGTTCTGGCAAATTCTGTCACAGATGAAACCATCATAACTCTGGAGTGAAGATTACCAAAGTCCACTAATACAAAGCAACCTGAGCTACTACAAACGCAGACACAGAAAAGAAAGCAAAGATCAAAAATAATATAGTCAGGAAAGAGGATGTGGCTCAAGCAATTGGGCTCCATCTACCATAGAGGAGGCCCCGGGTTCGACTCCTGGGTCCTCCTGGTGATGGCAAGCCCACGCTGCAGAGAGCTGAAGCCTATGCCACAGGCAGCTGGCACAGCAAGATGATACAACAAAGGTAGACAGGGGAGAGACAGTGAGAGGTGCAGCAGACCAGCGAGCTGAGGAAGCGCAAGAAAGTGAGTGACTCCTACACCAGAGGTCCCAGAATCAGCTCCCAGTGCCTCCTAAAGAGACAGCCAAGCAGACATAGAACACTCAGTGAATGGACACAGAGAGGAGACAGTGAGTACCAAAAAAAAAATTTTTTTTAATTAAAAAATAATAATATATTCCATAGACACTCAGGGGTAGGGAGGGTATTTTACCACTTGAAAGCATGGATATCATCTAGTCATTCCTTGATGTTTTATGATGCTTAAATATTTATGTACATTAAGGCAAAGAAGTCACAATGTCATTTTGAATAGTGAAGCCTGCAACTACAATGGAGGCTCTGTCAATTTTTCCTTATTCTAAGAAGTTTTGGGTTTATACATTTTGACACTTATTTGAAAAATAAGATAAAGACTGTTAGGTGTCTTCCTTATACATATCTTTTATGAATATAAAATATTAATATTAATGAAGCAGCTATTATTATTGAGTACTTACTATGAACCTATTGGCAGTGTTCTAAAAACTGTACTTGTATCAATCCTTTGAATCCTAACATCCACTTCAAGAGGAAGGAATATTATCATCCATTTTAAAGATTAGGAAACCAATTAGCAAGTGGAATATATAGCAACATTATCAAACCAAGGTACTATGCCTTCTCCCTTTTCCAAACATAAAATAACCATTTTGCCCTATTTAATACTTTCCCCGATATAATAATGGCAATTTTGATTGCTTACGTTTGTAAACTCAATGTGTCCATCTTTTTCACTGTTAATGTACTAAGTCACTGTAACTTATGCAACAAGCCTCACTTCCTCTGTACAGTCTTGTTTCCTCCCACACCAATTATTTCTCCCTTTTCACTGCTTCCAAATATCTAATTACATTACTATACAACTATTGCAACTTTTCTTTACAGGTTACATTTCTTTTTATACTTTGAACCTATTGAAATCAACTACTACATCTAATTCATCTCAGTAAATATAAATAGTAGTTGAGAAATAACCAGTATTCACAAAATAGCTATTGAATTACATTATACAAACCAAAGAAAATCTTTAACACAAAATTTCCAATATACTCTTCTTTGGCTCCTAAACAAGTAAGACAGAAGTGTACGCTACCCATTTTAATTAATTTATCATAATTCTCAATATTATGGTCCTCTTCATGTAATTTATTCCATCAGCTCCTCTGCTAAACTCCTCTACCTTAAGTAGGTCCATTAGATGGAATCCTATGTTGAACGAGTAGAAACCAGGTGCGGTTGACACCTCCCTTACCGCTTGCCTCGTGGATAATGCCGCACATACTCTCCAACATCGTGAGCAGCAACAGCTAAGACCTGGGGATCATCTGACACCTCCAGCAGCTTCGTCAAGATCCTGAAATTAATCCAAATTCAAGAGACAGTAATTTCTAGTTTTTCTGTAGCGTACAACAAAGCACAGGTAAAATGCAGATGTCTTCTGAAAATAGATGTTTATACATAACACATTTTTCTCTATCTCACTACTACATGTAAGTTAGCAAACCTTTTAGACCTACATAATAATGGGTTACTTTCAGATTCACAATGGATACTGCACAAATCCAAAAATATTGGGAACTAGAATGTGAGTAAAAGTATTTCAATTTAAGACAAACTGTGAAACCTTGCTAATATTTTAAAAACAAATCATGTGAAAATGTTAGCGCCTTTTATTACTACGAACAATTATTTTCAGCACCCTCTGAACAACATGGCAGACTAACAGAAAGCACACATATGTCCCCCCTCTCTTGTCCCAAATCTCAGAAAAGACTAGAACACATATTTCACAAATAGAATTAAATCCACCATGCAAGTGAATGTTTAAGAAGGCAGTCCAAAACCACAATCTTGATTCCTTGACTCTCAAAACTTTCTCTGGAGCAACCATATGCACAGAGTGAAACAACTTCTGAGACAGCAGCCAACCAAGGGCAGAGAAGGCCACCCTTGCTGAAGACGTGCTGCCTTGAGGACCCTGTGGAGAGGTGCATTTGTCCCTGGCTGCACACGTCCTTGAGGTGACGGGAGAGGAGGACAACACTGCCCAGAACCCAAGGAGCTGGGAAAGGACTGCTTTCCTCGTGCTGTAACTGAAGGTTTAGGTCAGTTCCTATGTTATTTGGACTGGTCAAGGGCACAGAGATAGATGGAAAGCTTTTCAACTGGGTCTACAAGGAGAGAAGAACTGTGATAACCAATTAGAATGAGTAATATTTTTAAATGCCTGGGTAGAAGACTAAAAAAAAAAATCCCTTTCTAATGTACCAGCAATCGAAATAAAGATATAAAATAAAGATATAAACACCTTAAAGAACTGGCAAAATGAATCTAGTAGTGTATCAGGAGATAGAAAGAAATGCAAGGATGTATCAACATTTAAAATATATTTTAATGTAATTTAGTACTTTTACAGATAGAAGGGGCAAACAACAGTAAATTAACAATGCTAAAAACAAAAAGTCTTTTAAAATAAAATTCAGCATCTATTACTGATTAAAACCATAGATAAGCTAGAACGAGGCAGATAAGCCCTCAATCTAATAAAGGGTATTTACTAGACAACCACAGCCAAAATCAGAAAAAAAAATACCATGTTCACTATTATGTAACATCACATTAGAAGTCTAGACAATGCGATAAGGTGAAAAAAAAAAGATAAGAGGTAGGAAAAGTACCAAGAAAAAAGAAAAAAACATTGTCATTACTTCCAGTCAGTATGATGACCTAGGAAATCAAAGATAATCACTTGAAAAACCACAGGTACATTAATAAAATAAATAGGCACCCACA
Source organism: Dasypus novemcinctus (assembly GCF_030445035.2). Taxonomy (NCBI): domain Eukaryota; kingdom Metazoa; phylum Chordata; class Mammalia; order Cingulata; family Dasypodidae; genus Dasypus; species Dasypus novemcinctus. The sequence continues at coordinate 16,550,538 of NC_080686.1, forward strand.
AGCATATAAAAACAATAACTTCCTAATATACCAATAATTACCAACTAGCAAATACAGTAGAGAAACAAGGAACCTATTAACTATCTTAGAATAAGCCTAATCAGAAAGAAAGCAAGAGTTAATTGATGAAAAGGCAGAATAGTTTACTAAAGGACATAAAGCAAAAGGGAAATATTAAATTATTTGTACGAAATATGGGAAACATTTTTTTATCATCTTGGAGTGAGAAAGGAATTCTAAAAGGCTTAGAAGGTAAAAGTCTTCAATTTTCACCTCTAATAATTTAAAACTCCCACTACATAAAAGGTGACAAGAATAACATTAAACTGTAAGAAAATATTTGCAATGTATTTAACACATAATTTACATCTAAAATAAATACTTATTAATAAAAAAGACAAGCCATTAGGGATGAGGGTATAGGTGATAAAGAGGCAAATCGTACTCACAAAAGGCCAACAAATATTAAACTATGCTGTCTAAATAGTAAATCAGGGAAGTGCAAATTGAAATGAACATGAAATATTTTTCAGTAAACTGGCAAAAGTCAGAAGTAACATGATGCCCAGGCTAGGTTGTGAAGAAAAGGTGCTCTGATAAACTGAAGGTGATCCTAACTATAAACTGAACCCTCACTAACCAAGTTATTCAAAACCCAAATTTTTTATCCTTCATTCCTCTTTTTCTCTCATACTCCAAACTCCAGCCATCACCAAATCCTGTCAGTTCAGCCATCAATATGTATCCCTACCCACACATGGGATCTCTGTATTTAAAGCAAGCTTTTTCTTATAAACCTACAACTCCTCTAATAAAAATTTTAAAAAAGGAAAAAAAATATGTTTCCCCACCCAGCCCAGGCTCCTCTCGCCATCTTGCCCACCACGGTCTACATCATCATCGTCCTGCCCTGAGGCCACTGCACTGGCCTCCTCTTGGACGTCCTACTTCTACTGCACCTGCTTCCCATGACCACCTCTTCTCCATAGAGCAGGCAGGCTCAGCCTGGTAAGTATAATCTGGCCATGCCTCTCCCCCTGTGGATTAGCAAAGTGTACAGTCCTCACCACGGCGCGCAAAGCCCTCCACTGACTGAGCCCTGGAGACCCCTACAACCTCACTTTCTGCCACTCTCCTCCCGGCTCCCCACATCTCTGACACAATGGATTCTCTGCGAATCTATGGACTCGGGGATTTTCGCATCTCAAAACCATGGCTCTTATGGTTCCCTCTACTGACATGATTCTCTCCCCAAACCCACTTCTTAAAGCTGACACCTGGCTTTATTCAGTTCTCAGCTCAAAAGTCACCTTCTTCCTGAAAGCCCCCGACTCTCCCCCCATCATTCTCTACACCATTCCTCTGCTTCATTCCCCTTCAGAGTACTAATCGCCACCTGCCATTATAGTGCACCTTAAATGGTTCTCTTCTTCCTCCAAATACCAGGTAGGTTTGATAAGAATCAGGACTTTGCTCCATCTGCCATTATACTGGCAACACCCAGAACAGCACTGACCACATAACAGATGCTCAACAAACACTCGCAAAGAGAATGAATAATTTAAATGCACATAAGTGGTGCCAATTTGGAAAAACAATTTTTGACAGTTCCTAATGAAATTTAAAACAAATATATCCTTTGACTGAGCAATTGTATTTCTAGGAATCTCTAGTACAGCAACATCTGCATATTTCCACAAGATGTCTGTGCACACTTAAGAATGTTTATACCATCGCTTAATGGAAACAGAGTTTCTGCTAGAGTGATAAAGAAGTTCTGATAATGGATGGGTGATGGGAGAATAATACTGTGAATGTAAGTAATGCTACTGAACTACACACTTAAAAAAGGTTAAAATGGGAAATTTTATGTTATAGATCCTAAGGCAGCCTGAAAGACAAAACCACTAAACTCATCTCTGGCTCACCCTCCCAGCACTTGCACTTCAGGCAGAAAGAGCTTGCAGACATTGAAAAAGTATAAGAAACAAGTCAAAGCGCTTGGGGCAAAAGATTACCTACCTTATATCATGCAATAGAGTATCCAGGAAAGGGATGAAAGTCTTTTTCATAGGGAGAAGGGCATTCCAGTTCCTGGAAACAGAGGAATTTCTAAGGCCACCAGCAAGCACAAGCCCAGGACAAGACCCAGGCTCAGAAATGACAGAGAGGACCCTGCAGTTCACATTCACTTCAGACTGATATTGGTAGGAGGGCTGAACTCTGGTGGACAGCACCAATCAATAGAAAGCCAATTTGCAAAAGCTGTGAAAGGTGCTTTTTTGGGTTGGTTTATTTGTTTTGTTAGCTCCTGACAATCAAGGAAATCTCTGTCATATCACTAACTAGACGCAAACTTAAGAAACAGACAGCTCAGGGACTAAATCCCAGAGTTAACAATTTAAATATTGAATTGTAGACTGTGAAACAAAAAATTACAAAACAGAAACACAGGAAATGATGGCCCATACAAAGGAACCAGATAAAAATCCAGGAGCCATCAAAGAAGACGACCAGATTTTGGACATGCCAAACAAAGACATCAAAAAAATAACCTTTGATATGCTCAAGAAGATGAAGGAAGACACAGAAAAAGAATTAAAGGACCCAAAGAAAACAATGAATGAACAATTGAGGAATCTCAATAAAGAGAGAGAAATTTCAAAAAGGAATTGGACAGAACACTGGAGTTAAAGACCACAATCAATGAAATCAATGATTCCCTAGAGGGTTTTAACCACAGATTGGAACTGGCTGAAGAATCGGTAAACTCAAAGACAAGACAACTGAAGTGAGGCGGGCAGGGGGAAAGAGAGAAAGAGAATTTTAAAAACTGAACAGAGATTAAGAGACCTGTGAGACACCACAAGCATACCAACAGTTACACTAGAAAGAAAAGAAAGAGGAAAAGGGGCAGAAAATATTCCAAGAAATAATGGCAGGAAATTTCCCCAATTTAATGAAGGACATTACTATGCACATTCAAGAAGCCCACTGAAACCAAAACAGAATAAACTCAAAGAGAACCATGCCCAGACAGCACAAGAGGTAAACCATCAAATGCCAAGGACAATGAGAGAGTTTTGAAAGCTGCAAAACAAAAGCAGCCTATTATGCACAAGGAAGCCCCGAAAAGATTAAGTGCTGATTTCTCATCAGAAACCACGGAGACACAAAAACAGTATGATGAAACATTTTAAAGTGTGGAAAGAAAACAACTGTCAACCAGGAATTTTACATACAGCAAGACTGTCTTTCAAAAATGAGAAATAAACACATTTCCAGATAAACAAAATGTGAGGAAATTGGCACCACTAGACCTGCCCTAAAAGCAATGCTAATGGGAGTTCTTCAGAAGGAAATGAAAGTAACTAAAGAGTGGTTCAAAGCAGCATAAAGAAATAAAGTAAAGGTAACCATTTAGGTGATTATATTCCTTACAAGTTCAAAAATGCAAATACGTAAAAAGTAATGATAAAACTATAGTTTTGGACATTAAATATATAAGGATATAATGTGTAATAAGTACAACAAAAAACTGTGGGAAGGGAGGAAGGGGAAGTGTTTTTGTATGCCACTGAAGTTAACTGGTATCAAATAAAATGTGATTATTACAGATTTAAGTCCTATGTTAATACAAAGAAAATACGTGAAAAATATCTACAGAGGGAAATGAAAATGGAGTCAAAATGGTACACTACAAAAAATGAAATAAATAAGAAAATAGGCATTAAGGGATGGGTTGAGGGGAAATGAGGTACAAGAAATACAAAGACAAAAGAGCAAAATGGCAGAAGAAGGTCCTGCATTAGCAACAGTCACTTTAAAAGTAAATGGAGGGAAGCGGACTTGGCCCAATGGATAGGGCGTCTGCCTACCACATGGGAGGTCTGTGGTTCAAACCCTGGGCCTCCTTGACCGGTGTAAAGCTGGCCCACGCACAGTGCTAATGCGCACAAGGAGTGCCATGCCACACAGGGGTGTCCCCCGTATAGGGGAGCCCCACACGCAAAGAGTGAGCTCCGTAAGGAGAGCCGCACAGCATGAAAGAAAGTGCAGCCTGCCCAGGAATGGTGCCGAATACACAGAGAGCTGACGCAACAAGATGACACAACAAAAAGAAACAAAGATTCCTGGTGTCACTGATAAGGTTAGAAGTGGTCACAGAAGAACACACAGCAAATGGGCACAGACAGCAGACAACTGGGAGACAGGGAAGGGGAGAGAAATGAATAAAAAATAAATGTTAAAAAAAAAAAGTCAATGGAAAAAAAATTCCCCAATCAAAACAAAGAAATGGGCAGAATGAATAAAAACTATGACCCAAATACATGCTGTTCATGAAAGAATGACATTAAAGTCAATGATACAAGTAGGCTGAAAGAGAAAAAATATATATATACCATGCAATGACATTAAACTCAATGATACAAGTAGGCTGAAAGAGAAAAAATATATATATACCATGCAAATAGTAATGAAAAGACATTTGGAGTAACTATACAGATATCAGATAAATAGACAAAGCCAAAAACTACTATCAGTGACAAAAAGGTCACTATATATTGACAAACTAATCAATTCAACAAGAAGACAAAATAATTATAAATATATACGCCCCTGGTGACAGAGCTCCAAAACACGTGAAGCAAAAATTGACAGTTTTAAAGAGAGAAATAGAGGATGCTGTATTAATAGTAGGCAACTTCAAAACACCACTTTCAATAATGGATTGAACATCTAAGACAGGAGATAAATGAGGTAACAGAAAATACGTATGATACTATAAGTCAACTAGTCCTAACAGGCATATATAGAACACTTTACCCAATAACAGAACAGAATAACACTTTAGTGCACATGGGTTATTCTCTGTGAAAAAAAGTCACAAATATGTAGAAATTAAATAATGTGTGTTTAAACAGGCAATGGGTCAAAGAAGAAATTGGAAGGAAAATCAGGAAATAGCTTGAGGCAAATAAAAATGAAAATACAACTAGCGAAAATTTATGGGATATAGCAAAGGCCATGCTATATATATAGCAAAAGCATTTATACCTCTAAATGCTTATATTAAAAAGGAAGATCTCATATCAGAGGCCCAATCTCACAACTGGAAGATCTAGAAAAAAGAGCAAAGCAAAAAAGAAGAAAAGTAACAAACAGAGAGGTGATAAATGAAATAGAAAAAAAAGAAAGAAGAGGAGAGAAAGAGAGGAAAGGGAAGGAGAGAGGGAGAAGGGAGGGAAAAGCAATGAAACCATAGGTTGGTTCTTTGAAAAGATATTAAAATTGATTAACCTTTAGCTAGACTGCAAAGAAAAAAAAGAGAAGACACAAATAGCTAAACTCAGAAATGAAAGTCGACATTATCAACCCACACACACACACAAAGGATTAAAAGAGAATACCGTGAAAAACTGTACACCAACAAATTATAACCTAAATGAAATTGACAAATTACTGGAAACACACTATTTACAGTGATTCAGGAATAAATAGAAGAACTCAATAGACTAACAACTAGCAAACAGATTGAATCAGTAATCAAAATCCTTCCAACAGAGAAAATCCCAGGACCAGATAGCTTCACTGTTTAATTTTATTAAATATTCCAAGAATTAGCACCAATCTTGCTCAAACTACCAAAAAACTGAAGAGGAGGGACAACTTCCTAACTCATCCTATGAGATCAAAATCACCCTTATATCAAAGCCAGATAAAGATACCAGCAGAAAAGAAAATTACAGACCAATACCTCTTATGAATACGGATGCAAAATTCCTCAGCAAAATACTAGCAAACTGAATGCAACAATACATTAAAAGAATTATACACCATGATCAAGTGGGATTTAACCCAGATGATCAGCAGTGGTTCAATATAAGAAAATCAATATACCACATTGACAGTAAAATCCAAAACAAAGGTACCAGAGCTAACAAACAAATTCGGCAAAGTGGTGGGGTACAAGGACAACGCCCAAAAATCAGTAGGGCTTCTATACACTAGTAATAACCTAAAAAATACATTAAGGAAAAATTCCATTTATAATTGCAATGAAAAAAAACAAATATCTAGGAACAAATCTAAGCAAGGATGTAAAGGACTTCTCCACAAAAAAACTACAAAACATTGCTAAAAAAAAAATCAAAGAAGACATAAATAAATGGAAGGACATTCTGTGCTCATAAATAGGAAGACTAAATGTTAAGATGTCAATTCTACCCAAAGTGGTTTACAGATTCAATGCAATCCCAATCAAAATTCCAACAACACGCTTTGCATAAATGAAAAGCTAACCATCAAATTTATACAGAGGGGTAAGGGGCCCCAAACAGCGTAAGTCATCTTGAATAAGAAAAATGAAATTGGAAGACTCTCATTTCAAAGTTAAAACTTATTACAAAGCCACAGTAAGCAAAACAGAATGGGTACTGGCACAAGGTCAGACATATAGACCAATGAAATCAAACTGAGAGTTCAGAAATCAATCCTCACATATATGGCTAACTAATTTTTGACAAGGGTGACAAGTCCACACAATTAAGAAAGAATATTACTTCTAAAAATGGTGCTGGAAAAACTGGATATCCCTAATTGAAAGAATGAACGTGAACCTTACCTCACACACCATACTCAAAAATCAACACAAAATGGAGCAAGAAACTAAATATTAAGAACCAGAATTATAAAACTAAAACACTGGAAAACATCTTCAGGACCTTGTGTTAGGCAATTTTTTCTTAGAGTTGCACAACAAAAGAAAAAAATAGATAAATGGGACCTAATAAAAATTTAAAACTTTTGGGCAAAGGACTTTGTCATGAAAGTAAAACAACAACCTGCACAATGGGAGAAAATATCTAGAAACCACATATCCAATAAAGGTTTACTATCCTGAATATTAAAAGAAATCCTACAAGTTAACAAGAAAAAGACAAATAACCCAATTAAAAATGGGCAAAAGACTTGAATAGACATCCCGCCAAAGAAGATATACAAATGGCCAGAAAGCACATGAAAGGATACTCAACATCATTAGCCATTAGGCAATGCAAATCAAAAAACAATGAGTTACCATTTCACACCCACTAAAATGACACCATTAAAAAATGGAAAATTACAAGTGTTGGAGAGGATGCAAAGAAATGGGAACACTCATTCATTGTTAGTGCCAATGTACAGTATGCAGCTGCTGTGGAAGACAGTTTGGCAGTTCCTCAGAAAGTTAAACTTAGAATTACTATATGACCTGGTAATCCCACTTCTAGGTATATACCCCAAAGAATTGAAAGCAGGAACTCGAACAGATATACATACACACCGATGTTCCTAGCCAGCATTAATCAGAACTGCCAAAAGATAGAAGCAACCAAATTATCCATCATCTGATGAACGGATTTTTTAAAAGTGGTGTATATATAGAATGGACTATTATTTACCCATAAAAAGAAATAAAGTTCTGATACATGCCACTATATGGATGAACCTTGAAGACATCCTGCTGAGTGAAATAAGCCAGACACCAAACGACAAATATTGTATGATCTTACTGATACGAAATAATTAGAACGAGTAAATTCATGGAGACAGAAATTAGAATACAGGTTAACAGGGACTAGGACAGAAGTGGGGAAAGGGCAGTTAAGGCTTAAATTATACATAGTCTCTTTCTAAAGATGGAAATCATCATTTGGTAATGGACAGTGGTGATGATAGGACATTGTGAACTGAAATATATACTTGAATATGGTTTTAAAAAGGCAATTTGGGAGTGCACATGTTACTAGAAAAATAATTTTTTTAAAATTCCATTAGACTGTACAACACAAACATGAACCCTAATATGAACCATGGAGTATAGTTAATAGTACAATTATACAAATGTTCTTTCATCAATTGCAACAAACATACCACCCTAATGGAAGATGTTAATAATAGGGTGTTATATGGGAACTCTATATTTTACACATGATTTCTATGTAAACTACTATAACTTCTATGAAAAAAATAAAATTACATATCACACTGGACAACTGGTCAATGTAAAATACATCTACTAAATGATGTAAAGTGATATCAAATTGAAGACTCAACCTAAATTTGAATAAGAATTACTTAATTTTATTATTGGTCCAAATTATAGTTGAGAATTACAGGAGAAAAATGATACAAGAATTTCCCCAAGCTTTTATAAACATATACTTTCATATTTTCCTAATCTTGAAATAACAAGTACAAAGAAGTAGAAAAAACTTAAAAATTAAAAAGAATTTTTTTTAATTCTTGTGTGTCAAAAAAAAAGCAAAAACAACTTAAGAGACCATTTAGAGGTAACCACATACAAACCATTCATTTACCAAACAGAAATCTTATTTTTTAAAATATTTTCTAGGAAACAACTTGAAACACAACTAATATTATGTATATCATTTGCATTATAGCAAATATCTAAAGGTAACAGAACTCAACTATATTTAATTTCTTCAAATTTTGCATGACTCTGATGCTTACTTAAATTAGTTCCTGGATCACAGTTACTTGGTGAAATCTCCCAAGACCTTGCTTTAAGGTTTCTCTGCCTACCTCTTCCTATCTCAGCAAGTCAAATAGCTAAAATCTATAAACAGGAAACACAAACACTGATAAAGAACTTTGTGGTCAATCAAGGAATCATTTCATTATCAAGTAATTATACACCTTTCTATCTTCTGAATTAACTGGAAAATATGGATTTCCAAGAAACAGGGGAAAAAGTAAAGAATGTTTATTATACACATGCATGTTCCAAACTCTGTAAATACATTACTCCCAATGACCCATATATGAGGAAATGAGGCCTGGGAAAAGCTAAGTAATTTGGCTAAGACACAGAGCAATTGTTTAAAGTGAGATGTGAATTACTATCTGCTGAATCCACCAGCCTGCAATAAAAAACCAGACCCTGACAGCAATTCTTTCAGTTCAAGAAAATAAAAACTTACTTAGGTGAAACAAAAAACATTCAATTTTCCAAATATTTATAATTTTAATATTTCAAATTTTGGATGCGCTTTTAAAAAGGCCAACTTGCAAATTATTCTAAAATTTAATTTAATTTAATTCAAATGGAAACAAATGAAAAATCAAAACAGTGTTTTGTCTGGGGTGGAACACAACCACGCTCATTAGTTCACTTGCTGTTCCTGGCTGTCTTGGTGCTGCCACAGTAGAGCTGAGCAGATGTCACAGAGAAAGACCCCCACACATCGCCTCAAGTATTTACTATCCGGGCCTCTACAAAAAAAGTTTTCCAATCCCTTTCTTAAACCATATTCTGTGACCTAAGTCATTCTCCATATGGCTGAGATCTTTACTACTTAAAATATAGTCTGAAAACCAACAAAATTAGAAATGCTGAACCTCAGGGCCCACTCTAGACTTCCAGAGTTATCATCTACATTTTTTTAATAATATATATATATATATTAAACATACTTAGATTACATAAATGTTACCAAAAAAATATGGGGGTTCACAATATGCCCCACTCCCTATCCCTTGCACATTTTCCCGCATTAACAACATCCTTCATTAGTGTGGTACATTTGTTACAATTGATGAACACATTTTGAAGCACTGCCACTAAGTGTAGTTTACACTGTAGTCTACACTGTCTCCCGCATAATTTTATAAGTTATGAAAAGATATATGATGGCCTGTATCTGTCATTGCAATGTCATTCAGGACCATTCTCACATCCCAAAAATGCCCCCATATTACACCTATTTTTTTCTCTCCCTCCCCTCAGAACCACCAGTGGCCATTGCCTCCACATCAGTGATAACAGTTCTTCCATTGCTAGAATAACAGTTTACAGCAGAATAATAGTAAGTCTACTCTAGTCCATCATTCGTTCCTCAATCCTGAGGATTCTGAGATGGTGATGCCCACTCTGCCTCTACTTGAGAAGGGGCTTGGATCCCATGGGGCAGATGGATGGGACTATCTCTGATCTTTGGGATGGTCATTGTCCATCATCATCTCCTTTTTATTTGTCCTAGGTAAGTCCAATGAACTAGAGAATAGTTCAACTCTGTTGCCACTCTGTTGAGATTCAGGGCCCAGCTGGCACAAAACAGCCTAAAGATTTATGTCTCTTGGACATACACCTATCAACTCTAGTACTAACTATAGGTGAAAATAGAAGGGGCAGAAGAGCCATGTATAGGGAAACCACAACTGAGTAAAACTCTGTCCCACTGGGGAGCATAAATTCCAAAGTAGGCTCCACTGGCAGGTGTTAAACTTTTGAGCTGTCTGCCCTACCTACAGTTTCTGGATATCTCCAAAGCCCTCAGGAGCCCTGCTGTTTCAAGCAATATTTACTTTGGCAGTCAATGAGATCTTGCTGAGATGTGCATAAGCATAACCTCTGAAATGACCTCCCAACTCACTTTGAAGTCTCTTAGACATATAAACTCATTTGTCTTTACCATTTTCCCCTTTTGGTCAAGGTCTTTTCCCAGTTGTATTGCAAACTGGTGCTTGGTAGTAATCCCTCTGTGCCAGGGAGGCTTGTCCCCAGAAGTCATGTCCCAACCTGGGGGGAAAGTAACGCATTTATATGCTCAGTTTGGCTTAGAGAGAGGCCACGTTTGAGTAACAAGGAGGCCCTCAGGAGGTAACTCTTAGGCACCCGATAATACTACTTAAGTTTCAATTTCAAAAGAAAAAGTTCTTAATAAGAACAGTTATCACTATGAAGGGCCTGTCAATTGTCCATCCTCCTTCACTAGGCACTGCCCCTGTATTCGGGAGATTCTTGCTGTCCCATTAGAGAATGTGGCAGTGCTCCCCAGGATGGGAATTCGATATTCTTTTGGTTATTATGTGAGTCTCCACCCACTGTGATAATGCCCCATGAACACTTGAAAACATTTATATGCCTTATAGTTATGCCTCCTCCCATGCATCCCCATCTCTGACACCCTGCACCAAGGATCCTCCCCTAACGCAGTTGTAAACTTTCTGTAATCCAAATCTCCAAAACTGAAGCCAACGAAATAACTGAATACAATAAAAAAATGAAATCATAATGATAGTTTTTTAAAAAGGAATAAAATACGAAAATTTAATTTTTTAAATAAAAAATATGAAATTTAAAAAATTTTTGACATTATCCCTTTCACCACTGTAAGATCTGCTGTCTTGTATGTACACCAATGTTCACAGCAGCATTATTCACTATTTCCAAAAATGGGAAACAACCCAAATGTGCATCAACAGATAAATGGGTAAACAAATTGTGGTAAATACATATGATGGACTATTACTCAGCTGTAAGAAGGAATGCAGTATTAACACACAGGATAACATGGATGAATCTTGAAGACCTTGTGTTAAGTGAAGCAAGCCAGGCACTGAAGGACAAATATTACATGACCTCACTGATATGAATTAATCAAATTGAGCAGACTCACAGAGCTAGAATATGGAAGATAGGTTTACAGGAAACAGAAAGGGAGAAGGTTGAGAGCCAACGCCCATATGGGCAAAATATATGATAAGGTGGAAAGGTGTAGGTGTGCAGTGGATAGGCATAACACTGGAGCAGTGATGCTATTGGATTGGGCAGCTCTGGTCTGTGAGGGTAAGGGATAAGGTGAGGAGGGTGGGTTGGACTGTCCATGAACTGGGGAGAGGGATGAGGTGAGGAGCAGGTGAACTATGGAGATTAGTGGGTATGTGATTGAAACTACAATGTTCAGAATGTTCTTTTGGCAAATATGGCAAGGAAAGGTTACTGGTTTAGGGTGTTAGATAGGGAAATGTTTGCAGGACAGGGTGCACCTGGGGCAGGTTTCTAAGAAGTGTGTAGAGTTCATCTTGTCATAGTGTGTTGTATCAGTGGGTAGAGACCCACACAATGAGTGGGAAGGTGTTCGATTCCCATCCTAGGGTGTCCTGTTGTGATCTCAAATAGAGGGAAGGGGGTCTCTTGAGAGCATAGGCAGTGCCTAATAGGGGAGGACAGGCCAGGATGTCAAGCCCTCAAAGAAGTTAACTACGAATATTGTCTTTCAGTGAGTTACTGTGAGTCTCAAGGGGAGGAGGAGAAAGGAGGAATAGAATAGATGGAACATGGGGCATTTTGGGGAGTGATAGAATTGATCAACATGATCTTGCAATGATAGATACAGGCCATGTTAAATTTCATCAAAATCTATAAAAATGTATGGTCCAAAATGTAAACCATAATGTAAACTATTGACCATGATTAGTAACAATGTTTAAATATTTGTACATCAATTGTAACAAATATACCATCCACATGTAAAATGTTATTAATATGGGAAAGGGGAAAAGGGGGGAAGATGTTGGGTATATGGGAGTTCCTTATACTCAGTACGTGACCTTTCTGTAACCTAAAGTCTCTTTGAAGACAAAAAAATAATCTACATTTTAACAACATCTCCAAAAGAGTACGTAAACCATCCTAGACTCAAAGTACGTTAGAATTGGAAGGAATCACAGAGAGCTACTAGTCAAATGTCCTACACAACACAGACTCAATTTCAGTGATATCCTTTAGGGCCATTTAGCCTGCTGAATATCTTCAACAACAACAATGAAAACATCTTTGTATTATCTGTAAATCTGCTGAGCATGTTTTCCATTTCTATGTTCAAATCATCAGAAAATATGTTCAAAAAAGCTGCTGCCATGGAAAGCCAAGAGTGATCCTCCCTCCAAGAGGTCTCTAAATACAGTTGCTGAGAATGGATTCATCAGTCATAAGCCAAATCTCCATCACCACATTCATCACAAGCCATGATCCTGTCATCCAATGGGATCGAGACAGCACATATATCCTAAATAAGGATTCTGACTGAAATTTGCTAAACTTGCAATCTTGGAAAGTTGTCTATTCAAATCCAAAAGAGATTCACATTATTATTCCACTTAATAACTCACCAAATTTGCTCCTATTCTGTTTCACAATGTTTTTCCTCAGTTTTATAAACCTGTTTGCTCCCTCAGCTTTTGCTTTTCTCTTATCATCGCCGTAGTTTCTCGTATTTCAAAACAGGTCCTTATTCAAAACATATATTTACTTCAAAATTATAATATGCAAAGCTACAAAGTATTTTCTGAATACATTTGTGCCCACATGAGCTAGAGAAAAAACAAGCTTATATCACATACTTGCAAAGTTTGGCATTACCTGAAAATAGGCCATAGCCTGACTCACGTAAGTGCTCTTCTCCACAGACAAAAAGACCAATATGCACTGGGCTTTTGTAATAGCAGAATTAGATAAAGACTTCATCTGCATCTAGTTCATCAGCTAGTTTGAAGGGCAGCACGAGTATGCCCTCCTATCAATCACCCTCATACAGATAATTCATAGGAATAAAAACTAAAGACAAACAATGCCTTCAAATTTCTCATCAGCACATAAACACAAAAGAAAACTAAAACACCACATGTCATTGCTTCTGGTTATTCAGAAAAATCACGAAGGGTCATACAAAGATAAAGGGTTTAATTTCAAGGAGTCATAAAAATTGAAACCTAATGCCAGAAAATAGACTGTACACTTCATAAGGTTATTTAAGTGTAGCATAATAAAGATACATGTAATACTTTAATGATAATTTATGTTCCACTATGTTCAGGTTTTCCAAAAGAATAGACTTGAAAAATATTAACAGAGCTCTATTTTGTTGTTGTTGTTGTTGCTGTTAGAAATTCAAAGTAGCAAGACAATGCAGAAAAGATAATCCATCTTTCCTACTGACCATTCTCCATCAGCCCTGACAACATCTGCCAACCATTCAGTTGGTTGGCTGGTTGCCTGGTTGGCTGGTTTATAGTACCAGGGCCGGGGACCTCATACATGGGAAACGAGCTCAACCACTGGAGCCACATCCACTCCCCTCACTTGGGTTTGCCACACTTATCTTTAAATAATAAAACATAGAAAGTAAAGTCTAAACAATAGATATATGTCAGCCTAAAGACACTCCATTGAACACATGCATACCTTTGCTCCTTCTAGGTACCTTTAAAAAAAAAGACAGTAAAAGGATTTTTAAAACACACTCTCACAAAGATAGACAAAATGGGAAACAAACAACTGCAGCAAAATATTCAAGTGGAAAGTCAGATGGACAAAGGTTAAACAACTTGAAAAAAAAAACAAACTCCAAGCTGGCAGTGATGGAAGTTGAGCAGCAATCTGATTTACAACACAGAACTGTATTATCAGTATTTCCATAAACCAACCACAAATTATGCTGTCCAATATGTTAGTCAATAGCCACATGCAGCCATTTAAACTGATTAAAAATTAAGACAAAAATTCAGTTCCTCGTCACTCACACTAGCCATATTTCAAATGCTCTTTAGCCACAGACTACTGTATTGAGCAGTGCAAATATAAAGCATTTTTATCATCAGAGAAAGTTCTACTAAAGTTGAATTAGAAAACGAAAATAATCAAGTGACAATCTACAAGAACATCGAAAAAAAATACACAGAAATCTAAAATAAACCTAATGAAAGTTGTGCAAGACTTACACATAATATTACCTGAAAAAGAATCCTACATAAATGAGAGATATAATATTTTCATAGTTTGGAGATTCCAATTTGCAAAAATATTAATTCTCTCTCAATCCCCAATAGGACTATTTAATTGACAAACTCATTCTAAATTCTGTACAGAAATTCAGAGGGTCAAAAAGAGTCAAAACAATTTTAAGGAACAATGAAAATTTGGTATGCTCATATTACCAAAAGACTTTCTTTTCAGTACAGCAATTAACACAATGTGATATTGGTGCAAAATATGCCATAGAATAATGAATTTGGAGAGACCCGCAGGTAGTAATATCTTTGGCTAGGCAATTAGGCAAGAAAAAGAAATAAAAAACAACTAGATTGGAAAGGAAGAAGTAAAACTATCTTTGCAAATGACATGATCCTCTATTCTAAGGAAATTCTTAGAAAATTCTAAGGAAAACACTAAAAAACTATCAGAACTAATAAAAAAGTTCAACAAGGTACCAGTATACACTTGCAATGAACAATCTAAAATGAAGTTAAGAAATCAATTCCATTTACAAAAGCATCAAAAAGAATAAAATATGGGAGCAGATGTGGCTCAAGTGGTTGAAAGCCTGCTTCTCACATGGGAGGTCTTGGGTTCAGTTCCTGGTGCCTCATAAAAAAACAACCAAACAACAAGCAAAACAAATGAAAAAACCAACTCAGGGGAGCTGATGTAGCTCAGTGGTTGAAGCGGTTTCCCACATATGAGGTCCTGGGTTCAATCCCCAGCCCCACTACCTCAAAAAAAAAAAAACAAAACAAACAGAAACTTAGGAATAAATTTAACAAAAGATATGCAAAACTTCTATAAACTATAAAACATTGTTGAAAGGAGATCTAAATAAATGGGAAAACATACAGTGTTCACTGGTAAGAAGACAACATTGTTAAAACCATAATATTTTTTAAATTGACTCACAGATCCAATGCAATCCCTAACAGAAGCCCAGCTGGCTTCTTTATGGAAACTGACAAGATGATTATAAAATTCATAGGAAATTGCAAAGGACATGGAATAATCAAAACCTTCTTGAAAAAAACTTGGAGGACTCACTTGGCAATTTCAAAACAGAACAAAGCAACAGTAATCAAGACATTGTGGTCCTGGTGTAAGGAGGGATATGCAGATCAATGGAATAGAATTAAGAATCCAAAAATAAACCCATGTGACCACGGTCAGCTGACTTTCAACAAGATGATTCAATGGGGAAAGAACAGTTTTTCAACAAATGGTGCTGGGAAAACCACATGCAAAAGCAGGAAAATGGACATTTACTGCCATGATACACAAAAATTTACTAAAAATGTATCAAAGGTTTAAATGTAAAAGCTAAAAATATAAAAACTCTTAGAAAAAAACATAGGGTAAATCTTTATGACCTTGGATTTGGCAATGGATTCTTAGATATGACACCAAAAGCACAAGCAACTAAAAGAAAAACTGATAAACTGGACATCATCAAAATTGAAATCTTTTGTACTGTACAGGACACCATAGTGAAAGTGAAAAGACGGCCCACAAGGTGGGACAAAATACTTACAATAAATAGATAAGACCAAAAAAACTCACGTTCAGAATACACACAGAACTCCTATGAAATGGAAGGAAAAAAAAAATAACCAGAACAGGCACTTTTGCCCAAAAAGAATATATCCAAATGTTCAAAACACATATGAGGAAGTACTCAATATTTCACTTAGTTAGCAAGAAAATAGAATTTAATTTAATTGTAGAATACGGAAAACTTAAGAGTGACAAAAGCAAGGGTTGGCAAGCATACAGAACAACAGGAATGTTAAGAGTGTAAATTGGGGGAAAAAACTTACTTTAAGAGCTCATAATTCTTCTCATTTAACCTTACAGCATTCTCTCTCCAAAATTTCTCCGATTTGTGCACAGGACTCCATTCCAACCTTCCAGATTTAAGTTCTGAACTGTATTCATCAAACGAGCTATAAAAATTTTTAAAGAATTCAAAGTTTATAAGAATCTGACAGTTATTCCAAAATTAACTATAACTTTTTCATTGATCACTTTATTACAAAGATTTTGACCATCCTTTGTACATTATTAACATATTACCACTAAATTTAGTTTACTAGAACAGTTGAAATTATCTTTAATGAATCATGTGAAATTTTATTCAGGATACTAAGGTACAACACCCCTATCAAATTTAATTATTTGGCATGAGATATTAAAATGAGCACTTAGTTTCATATTCCTTACCCTAGTATGTACATAATTAGTCTGTTAAAAAAAAAAATCCCTGACAGTAGCAGACTTTCTACCAAGATACTTGAATAACTATATTTGCCAGATCACTCAATATAGTAATGTATAGTTACGTGAAACCTAATACTTGAACATAAAATGGGATACTCTAATACTATTATATTACGTACACAATAAATTATGACACTGTATCACAAAAAAAAAGAAAAGAAAACCCAAGAATCAGTACAGTATTTTACAATGTGGTTACCAACAGTGTAGAGGTAATTCATTAACTGATTTAATCCATTATAAATTAATTAAAAACAAACACCTCTGTACCTATAACAAATTTCAATATACTTTAGTCAATTCAAAAACCATTCTGTGTGTGGAGCAGTTCAGCATTCAAAACTTTTTAATATTAAAAGTTTAAATATTGTTAAACAGTAGACAAATATAGTGACAGTTCCATATACCCAGGATTTACTGATTAGGATCCTTTTGAATAATGTAGTAATTTATTTTAAGGTAATGCGAGTTGTGTTTTTTAACATTGGTATCCTACCCCTAAATAACAGGCAAAACAGAGGTAAACCTCTGTCAAATGCACCCATTTTCCCACTAACTTTATGGAACTAATAATTTTCAAATTATCAAATTCAAGATGAACACTCAATGATAAATAATAATCTACTAACTGGAAGGCATAGATCAAATAATTTAGAAAACTATCACTAATCTTATTTTTTTAAAAAGAAAACAACAGGCCTTAAACAATTATTAGAGGACCTGTTCATAAATTTTTTCAAAAATAATAAACATCATTATAACAAAACTTATAACTGTGAAAGCCTATTGCTTTATATTACAATTATATTACAATCAACTTACCCATATTTGAAATTATAGAGTGGCAAAGTTCACTTGCCTCTTTTCACAAAAATCCAATACAACACATGTTCCTTGGGATTATGCACCACATTAAATAATCTGGCAAATACATTGCTGGAGCACCAAAAGCATTTGCTGGGTACTTAGAACCACACACACACACAACATCCTGTAAGATTATTAGCATTTTCATTACTATTTTTACCAAAAAGAAAACTGAGGCTTCAAGAAGTATGAAACTTTAAGATCTCACATCTAGAAGATAGTTATTTCAAATCCAGGTCTGCATGGCTCCCAAATTTAGAGAAGTATCTGTTTTCAGAGAGCGGAACTCTTTCAAAAATGTTATCAATGGTTTAAAAACAAAATAGAGATGTGCCAATGGGAAAGATCAACAAGATCCTATTAAACAGAAAAATAACAAGGTCCAGAAAAATACGCACAACCTCATTTGTGACTGAGTGGGGGAAAAGAAACTAAACGGGAGTGAAGTTAGTAGCGGAATATAAGGAAACGGCATGGAGCCTTTTACTTTTCTCTGTAGGTCTTTCTGCATTGTGTAAGGGGTCTTTCCCTTACTATGATTTTTAATATAAAAACTAAAATGAACTATCTTCAAAAAAGCAGGAAAAAAATAATCTCTCCATATACAAAAAATCTTCTCCTCAAATTAAAATTACAAAGACTCTAAATCAGAGGTAGACTCTCAAGTAGTTCCAGGGTCAGGGTGATGTCCTGAGAAAGTAAAGCCAGTCAGATTTTAGACAGGCGAGAATGGTAGGAATCTCCAAAGAGAAGAGATAGTGCACATTTCTAACCAATTATCATCATGTAAGAATGATTAATAATGGAGGGAAAAATGCCCCCCAAAAATGCCCAAAGGGACATTATCTGGACAACTGAAAAAAACTGGAATATAAACTGTAAGCTAATTATCAATATTAAATTTCTCAAACTTGATAATTGAACTTAAGGTGGTTACATAAGTGAGTATCCTTGTTCTTAAGTAATACACATGGAAGTGTTAAGTGTTAGAGGTGCATGACGTATGACACCTACTCTCAAACATTTAGAAGATAGACTGAATGACACAACAAATGTGGCAAAATGCTAATGAAAGTTGATAAATCTGGGTATATGGGTGAGGGGGTATGTTGGCATTCCTTGTACTGTTTTTGTTATTTGGGCAACTTTCCTCTAAATTTGAAGTTATTTCAAATAAAAAATTAAAGGAAAAAGAAAAAGAATGAGCCAATCTTGCTAGATCTTCCAATTTTTAACAGAAGACATTAACATATTTTAGTGAAATCTCTTGATTTTTAAAGTTGTCAACAAATTCATTTTATATCATGCAAGTCAAACAAGGTCCAATAGCTCCAACCTGTGAGAGTTGAAAAGAATAACACACCTGAGATCCTGGACACTCTCACCGAGTTTCTCCAAAAGAAATTTTATATCTTCACTGATATCTTCATCATCATACTTCTGCTGTTCCAAGTTCTCCAACTGTTTCAGAACTTTGCACTGAATCATAGCCAGAGCATACTCTTGGCGAGATTCTCTCTCAGTTGATTTCTCTAAAAAGTTCTGTGTAAGACAAAGAAAGAGATAATGAGAAATTATGTAATGTATTATATGAGGTTTCCAGACTATCTGCGCTTCTTTTTAATACCCTGCCTCCTCCTTCTAGTCTCAGGTTTAAGAATCACCTTCAGTTAGATGATACCATCATCACAAATCCTTAACTTCTTTGTGATCAATATGGTTTACAAAACCAGATCAATATGGTTTACAAAACATTTCTAATTGATGCCTCTTCAGAGCCTCAAAAAACTGAACATGTTTACAATTAAATCCATCACAATCCTTATTCACAACCTTTTTCTTGAGCATACCCCAGTGGATTCTCCATTCTTTGGCCTTCTTAGGATAACTAAGAAAATGTTTCAAGTATCTCTCTAATTTGAAGTCACTCACCTTTCTTGTATTCCCCAATCAACCTAGAAGTGCATAAAAACTGTCTTGCTTAGACCATTAACAAAAATTTTGTGACACTCAGGCAAAGTCCCTAGTTTTCTTCTGTGGTCCTCCATGTTTTAACAGTACTTATGAAGACAGCAAAGGAATCCAAGGATTTATAAAGATAAACTGTTCGCTGAATTAACCAATTTTGAGCAGAAACCATGCTAAACCTTTGAGGCAAAATAACCAAGATAAGGCCCCAGCTCTCAAGAAATCTACCTTCATTAACTTGGTCAGGAAGACTTGGCAAATACCAAAAATAACTCCTGTGAGAATGAATAATTCCAAATCCACTGTACCAAATTTTGGCCTTTTTTTGTCAGCAAGTTATACTCCCTAATAATTACACTAAACAAATGCAGAAAAAGAATTAGTTTAATATGTAGAAGTTAGTGAGATCCTAACATTCTTCTCCTTATGTTTCCACCAGATCTTAAATATCTTGAGAGTAGTGAGTCTGTCCTATTCATCTTTATATCACCAGGGCTTAGCCCAGTATCTGGTTCAAAGCTGATATTCAATAAAGTATTTGTGAACCTATTCTCCCTCTTCAGTACTTACAGCCATAAATATCATAAATTACTTATAATCCTTGGATAATGAGTAGAGTAGCCACAGCATAACTCAATTAATTTGTTTTGAGAATTACTTCAAATCTAAAACATGAACTTTACTTCAGGTATGAGGGACTAAGATCCTAGCGAATGAACCTCTCTTTAGTAGAAAAGAACAATAAAATTTGAATATATTACAAAAAGCAACCAACTAAAGGAGGAGTAGACAAGCTTGTCTGGGAATAGGGAAGTCAGACACCAACACAAGTTCCTGCCACTATAGTTTCGATCCTAAGCGCAGTTGTGCACAGGCCATGGTGGCAGTCAGGTGGCTCACAGGAAAACCAAAAAGTGGTCTTTCTGTCATGGAGAAGAGAAAAAGTGAAGCTGGAAAAACCATGAATGCTGAAAAGAGGGGGAAACTCTATATACCGAAGAACCAGAAAGGACACCCGAAATCTAGCTAATCACACCTCTGAGTAACCCTTAAACCATGCATGTGGAACAGCCCCAAAGTAACCTCGCAAAAGATTAAAGATAGGAATGAAGCCAGAGCTGCCACCCAAGAAGCAAAATTTGCAGTTCAAACTCAGGCAAAAAATTTACCAGCTAGAACAAGGAAAGCAACAGTCTTTGGAGAAAAATAATAAAATACAGGATCTCCAAGATTTAGTATTCATATCATCCAGGATACAACTGAAACTTACCCAACACACAAAGAACCAAGAAAATGGAATACAACCTCAGGAGAAACGAAAATCAATCAAGTCCAGCCCCAGGATGAACCACATGTTGGATCTACTGTTAACAATCTTCAGTGAAATAAAATATCCTTTCAATGAGTGAAAATCCCAGCAAAGAAACAGGTAATCTCAGCAGAAAAAAACAGAAATGAGTAAACAGAATCAAATGGAAACTCTAGAGGTAAAAACAATTCCTGCAATAAATTCACTGATACCTTTAAGAACTAAATGGAGTTGAAACAGGAAAGAGTAAGTGAAATTGAATACAGAGCAACAGAACTTACCTACAGAGAATGAGAGAAAAGAAATATTTTTTAAAAACTAAATAAAGGCTCAGAACCTATTAAATGGTACCAAATGACCCAACATTATATGTAACTAGAATATTAGGAGAAAAGAGAATGGTGCTGAAAATTTACTTCAATAAATGGCTGGGGGAAAAAAAGAGAGAA
Organism: Dasypus novemcinctus; assembly: GCF_030445035.2. NCBI lineage: Eukaryota > Metazoa > Chordata > Mammalia > Cingulata > Dasypodidae > Dasypus > Dasypus novemcinctus. The sequence goes on from NC_080686.1 coordinate 16,572,019, forward strand.
GAAGGAAAAAATGACTGAAAATTACCCATTTGTTCTGAGAAAAGTTCTCAGATAAAAGATGCTCAGTAAACAAGCCCAAGCAGAGGCCCCATCACTATCAAACTGACATAAAGTTTAAAGTCTATTTTTTGTTAGATAGAGAAATCAGGGTTCACATTTCACAGACAAAAAGAAAAAACTAAAACACAAGCATCACAGTGATTTTGGTATCTATGAGACTATTAAGATTAGCAAAGCTTCCAGTAATCTGAAAGAGAAAGTATATTCATCATTCTTCCAATCAACCTCATTTTGGACTGTTACCATAAGTCCAAAAACAAAAGCAAAACAAAAAATGTTTTGACTCTAAAACAAAAACCCTGCTTTTAATTAAGGTTCTAAAAGAAAGAAAATAGGATATACTGCATTAAGATTGCCATCAATTAAAATAACTAAATACAATATTAAAAGAACAAAACTGTAATTTCATGGTATTTTCATCAAGTTACCTCTGGATTTTTATTAAGAGTTACAATTTTATTCTTTCATGTGAGAACCAAGTGTATATTTCATGGTTGAATTTTGGATATTTTCCAGAGGTCTATTTCCAATAATGACAGAGTAACTCTTATAGAATCAACCCTTCCATGGAAAAGAACTATAAGACATGAATGAAATATTAAGAACTACCTGAAGGTACTGGATACTAACCAAGGGTATCAGAAACTAGAAGAGAATCTACACTCAAGGAAGGAATGGCTCTGGGAGAGTTTCAATTTTATATGGCTTTTCTTCTGAAGGTAGGCCTCAGTCAACATAACTCAACTAAAACTCAGAACCTGAGTCTTACTGCCCTGAAGAAACAGGACGGTTCAGAGGGACCAAAGCAACTAGAAAGTGAAGGGCGACATCACAGAGAGAGTCACAGGAAAAGGAGACCTAACTTATCACATAAACTGCCCAAATCTCTTGACTGATCTCTGCCCGGCTAATGCTAAGGAAGCTGAATGGAGATTTCAGCTACTGCCCTCTGCTTGAAGACAGAGCTTGGCACTGGAGCCCCGCAAGCTAACTGCCTGCAGAAAGGAGGGAATGAGGAAGGGAGGGAACGACAAGGAGGAAGGGAGAAAGGAAGAAAGATCAACACTCTATGGAGAAATGTAACAGAAACCAAAGTCTCTAAAAAATAATATTTACAAAATGTAGGATGCATTCTTAAATTACTAGGCATGAGGAGGATAAAGGAAAGTGTGACCAACACTCAAGAGAAAATTCAACCAAAGACGACCAATCCTGAGATGAACCAGATATTGGAATTAGCAGACAAAGATTTTAGAGTAGCTATTATAACTTTGTCCAAGGCAAACAGAGTAATGAAAGAACAAAAAGGAAAGCACAGAAAACACTGTAATGTAAATTTCCAAATGGAAATTCTAGAAATAATATAGCATTTGAAATTTAAAACTTCACTGATGAACTGGAGACTGGCAATGACAGAGGAGTTAAGTGAATGTGAATATGAAGACAGATGTGTAGAAATTATTCAATTTCAGAAACAGAAAAAGAAATACCTCCCCCTCATAGAAAAAAAAAAAGGAGCTCCAGAAGGCAAGAAGAAGGAAAAAGGTACTGAAAAATACCTAAAGACATAATGGGCAGTATTTCCCAAATTTCATAAAACACTTAAATCCACAAATATAGAAGCTCAGCAAATACCAAGAACAATAAATACAAATAAAACTACACTTGGACACACAACAGTCAATCTAAAGAAAACCAAAAATAATGAGGAAATTTTGAAAGCAGCCAGAGAAAGACAATGCATTCTATATAAGGAAATAAAGATACAAATGAAGGATGATTTCTCATCAAAAACAATAGAGGGGGAAGCGGATGTGGCTCAAAGAGTGGGTACCTCCATGAAGGAGGTTACCAGGTTGGGTTCCCAGTGCCTCCTAAAGAAGACAAGCAAGACAGCAGGCTGACATAATGGACTGGTACGGCAAGCTAATGCAACAAGATGACGCAACAAGAAAACACTGCGAGACACAACAAGCAGGGAGGGGAGGTGGCTCAAGCAATTCAGCACCTCCCTCCCACATGGGAGGTCCCAGGTTCAGTTCCCAGTGCTTCCTAAGAAGATGAGCACACAACAAACAGACACAGAAGACAGCAAGCACAAACAATGGGGGGAGGGGGACGGAGAAACAAATAAAATAAATCTTAAAAAAAAAATAGAAGGAGATCAGAAGACAACAGAGTATCATTAAATGGCTGAAAAAAAATAAAGGGAACCCAGAATTTTTTTCCTACAAAAATATCCTTCAAGAATAAAAGTAAAATGAAACAATTTTTAGCTAAAGAAAATGAACAATCTTTTGCCAGGTGGTATTTACTAAAAGTGTGCTAAAGCAGCAGTAAGCGAACTTTTTCTATAAAAGGCCAAAGAGTAATTATTTTATGCTCTGCAGTCTTTGTTGCAACTACTTAATTCTGCCTTTATAGTGTGAAAACAACCACTGACAATACATTAAAAAAACATAAAGTGTTCCTAAAAAGCTTTGTTTACAGAAACAGGTCATGGGCCACATTGAATTCATAGGCTACTGTAGTTTGCTGGCCCCTGTGCTAAAGGAAATTCTCCAGCTGAAGGGAAATAATACCATCAGATGGACAGTTGGATCTTCAGGACAGAAGCAAGAACTGCTGGGGTGGCAAATAGTTTAAATAAATATAAAAGACTTTTTCTCTCAATTTCTAAAATATACATAAAACTAAAGCAAAAAGTAAAACACTGTTGTAGGGTGTATAACATATGCAGAAATATACAATAACTACAGCATAAGAGAAGGTAGAATGGACCTGTCAGAATGCAAGGTTCCCATATTTTTTACAAAGTGGTACAATAATATACAATATAAATTTATAATATATATAATTGTATAAAATATATACAATTTAAAGTAGATATTATATTCTATAAGTATAATGGGAAAAGTTAATGATATATATAGTGACACCAAAATAACCTCTAAAACATAAAGTACTTCAAAAGAGGAACAGTTAAATACCTAAGAGAAAATTTAAAATGAAAATCTAAAAAAGATTCAATTAACTCAAAAAAAGGTGGAAATGGAAGACAGAAGACCAAAAAGCAGACCAACAGAGAAGAAATAGTAAACTGATAAACCTAAATCCAATCATAACAATAATTACTTTAAATGCCAGTGGACTAAACAGTCCAGTTAAGAGGTAGAGATTATCAGATGAGATTTTTTTTTTACTGTAAGACCCAAATATGTGTCGTCTCCAAGAGACAAATTTTATAGACACAGGTCAGTTGAAACTAAAAAGATGGAAAAAGACATACGTAAACCATAAGCATAAGAAAACTGACACATCTATCTCAATTTAGAATAAAATAGATTTCAAGACGATGAGTATTACCAGTGATAATGAAGAACAATTCACAATTATACAAGGGCCAATTCTTCTGGAAGATGTAACATTCATAAACACATTAATATCACAGCTTCAAAATATATGACGCGAAAACTGACAGAATTGAAGGGAAAAACAGCCAAATCCACAGTAATAGCTGGAGAATTTAACAGTTCTGTCTCACAGCAATTTATAGACCCATTAAACAAAAAAATCAGTACATAGAGGACCTGAATAACACCTAATTGACATTTACAGAACACTATACCCACCTGCAAAATGCACATAGTACATTTACCATGACAAACCATAAGGTGAGCCATAAAAAGTCTCAAATTTCAAAGGAATATTCAAAGAAATTACAAAGTACGTTCTCTGACCACAATGGAATTCAATTAGAAACCAGTAGGTGGGAAGCAGATGTGGCTCAAGTGACTGGGCTCCCGTCTACCATATGGGAGGTCCAGGGTCCAATTCTCAAGGCCTCCTGGTGAAGGCAGGCTGGTCCACGCAATAAGCTGGCCCGAGAGGAGAGCTGGCGTAGCAAGAAGACGCAACAAAAAGAGACAGAGAGAAGAGACAATAAGAGACACAGCAGACCAGGGAGCTAAGGCGGTGCAAGAGACTGAGTGCCTCCCTCCCTCTCAAGAAGGTCCCAGGATCAGTTAGGTCCCAGTGCCACCTAAAGAGAAGTCAAGCAGACACAGAAGAAGACACAGACAGCAGGCATGGGGGGTGGGGGTGGGGGTGGGGGGGTAAATAAATCAATAAATCTTTTTTAAAAAAGAAGCCAGTAGGTTATCTAGAAAAATCTTAAGCATTTGGAAATGCACTTCTATATAATCCGTGGGTAGAAAAAGAAATCACAGTGAATGACATTAATATTTGTACATGCCTGCCTCCTCTACTAAACTGTGCAATCCTTGTCAATGGGAACACATTAGATATCATATATCCTTAATTCCCAGCTCCTGCAATGACTACTACTCTTACAAACTACTTTCTTTCACTACAACTATGATTTCCTTCTACACAATCCTTTTCAGAGTCCTTAAACTGTGGGAGCCTTAAATTTTGATAAACTCTCCCTTTATGGGACTCTTCCCTTTTTCCTTGACTTTTGTGAGATTTTGCTTGTTCTACCAAATTTTCTCTGTTCCCCTTTCCAGTTACTTTTCCTACTACTATTTCTTCTAACTCAGGAAACATAATCAAAGCTCTTGTGAGCATATGGTCTTTGGTTGTTTTTACTATATATGTTGCCTGGAGAATTATCTTAACTAAAACCTCAACATATTCAAAATAACTAATATATAACAGCCCAGTGGTATTCTTCTGAACCAAACTCCTCTCTTAATTTCTCCAAGATAATTACTCCTCAAAGCTTAGTCATCTTTGACTCCCCCCATCCTTCAGCCCATTATCAGTCAATTAAGCCTTATCTAGTTTTCATTCAAAACATGTCTTCATTTCACCTCTCCATCTCAGCATTAAAAAAATGAAAAGAAGGGCTGAAAGAATGCATTATGAAAAGCACTTAAGAAAACTGGATTCACCAGAAACAACGTAGACAATCCAACAACACTGTTCTCTATAAAGATTCTAAGACTAAATGGTATCTTCATCCTCAACAAAATCACAAGTGGCCGAGCCAGCTTAAATATCACTTTGGCCTTTGGCAAACTAATGATACAGAGGATCTTGACTTCACTAAGAACAAGATAGAATCAGGGACAATTCAGAATTTGCCTTCACCAAAATCAAACTGCCTTGTAAAACAGATCCCAAAGTGATTCTTGAAATCATCTGTGCTGAAGACCAGTTTTGCTTTGTGTTTTTAATTTCCAATCACTTGTGAATGAATAAAATATAATAAAAATGCATTACCAGACAAATGAATTTCAAAAGATACAAAATGCAAGCTCAATTTTTATACTTTTAAATTCAGGAGACAAAATTATTCTGTTAAATTCCTGTAAGTTTCTAAATGTTTATTCTCAATTTATTCTGCTAATAAACAGTTCATGGCACTGTCAATGCACTGGTCTGTGGACCGCACTGTAAGTGACACTGAATTAAGAGTCACTCCAAGAATAAAAATGACTCACTCTTGCTAGACCCTCATCCAAACCTGGAATCTAATAATCAAGACAGAGGCTAATCAGAGAAGTCTGAGCAGAATTCCAGAAGTAGGGAATAACAGGTAGACTTTGAAATAAGGTTTCTTGTCGGCAATACTTCCATCCCAAAGCTGTGCACACAACAGGCCCTGCTGCATTCAACCTAGAGCTAGTCTCTTTGGAAGGGTTATGACTGACAGGCAGCATGGGAAGGTGTGCGTATGTACATGTGCACGTCTGTGTCTGTGTGTGGGTGTGAATTCAATGAATCTAATGAAAAGGAGAACTCGATTTGGTGATGATTTTTCCTAAACTTTTATGCTGAAAATCACACAGTTGTAAAAATATTATTTACTTTATGTTCCAATTTATTACGTAGGCTCTTTACTAAGAAGAGCCAAAAGAGAAATAAAATTCACAACAGATGTAAAACTCTACCCAACAAAGATCATCGTTCATGTCTTTCTCAGTCACAGCCTCAAAACATTCTAATTTATTTTAGGCCCTGAAGGTTGACACACTAGTTTAGCCAATAGCAAAAAGAGATGCAGAGACCTTGGAGTTCAACACCTGCTAGGAATAAGTAAGACTGGCATTTTCAAAAATAAAATTCATCCAGCCAAATGAGGGCAAAAAAAAAGGTAATTAGCAGCTGTTAGATTGGTTCACTCACAATGGCTCTGCAAGTTTCCCAACGCCTTCAAGATGAAAATCTCCTTCCTGAGTTTCAGGAGGTGGGGGGAAAAACACATGACTAGCCATCCTCAAACAACCCTGTCAGTCAAATCTTCTATACAGCTTACTGGACTTTGATAATGACAAAAAAATAAAGAGAGAAAGAGAGCAAGAGAACACATTATTTATTCCACCCACTGGATGGTCTGAATCAAATGGCCTTAATTTGTCCTCACTAATAAATCAATTTTAGCTCATTGTATGCAAGATTGTGGATGTCTGAAGGTTTTCTTCTGACTTAAGAAAAGGAAGGAAATAGAGGGTTTTCTTTCAGCTCTCAACACTTTCATATAATGATTTGCATTATCCCAAATGTAGCCCAGAAGAGCCAGAAAGACTAATATTAGATATTAAAATGTCTGCCAGTGGATTGGGTCTATTTAAGTAGCCTGAAATCTAAAATTAGACAATAGAAGTCTAGAAATATCATAAATGCCGTACATTATGAGAAAAAAAAAGCTGTAAATGTAATTTAAACAAGATTTGTAAATCTTCCTAAATATTAGTAAAACATTCATGCTGACTCTTCTAAAACAAACAGAAAAGCACAGCATCTTTGCGTGGGTTTAACATTAATTTATCAAGAATCCAACTTACAGAGGTACGGGACTTGAAGAGGCAAATTGCTTTTATTCTAGATTTTATGGAGAGAAAAGGCAGGGGAATAAATATCTTGGGATATTTACTATTGCCAGACACTTTACCTGTTCTCTCATTTAATCCTTAGCCAATCTTGAAGTGAGTCAAGTATTACTAAACACCTTTCATAAATGGAGTAACTTTCTCTGGGAGTTTAAACAACTCTCCTAACATTTTCTTCTGCACCACACTGAAAAGAAGACTAGGAAAGAGCTAAACTCTTCTTCTCAAATTTCCATAAAAAGTAGATAATCTAGGGAGCTCCCAACCAGGTCAAAGGAAAAACTAAAAATCTTAGTTGAGGTCTATGCTTCTTATGTCTTTTGTGAGCTTAAATATTGTAAACATTCTCCATGGGGCTCTATCAAGACAAATATTTAAAGAATGCACAAAGCCCTGAGAAAAGGTAAAATGTCTTACTCATCTTTCCACACGCTCAGTAACTAACATATTCCCTGACATGTATTTGGTCTTCTATAAACATCTGATGCATTGGTAAATTGATAGATGCTAAATGAACCATGAACAACAGAAAGGGGGGGGGAGGGGCTCAAAGGCACAATTTAACTAGTACAACTAGCATCTCTGCTATAATGTATAACAATATGAAATATACCTGCTTCCAAATGATCCTTTTCTTTTACATAATAATGATCCAAAGAGGAGAAACTGAATGTTTGTGGGAAGCTCAGATATAATAGCTACCAAACAGATTATGTTTAAAGCACCTTATGCTGGACTGTAGCTTAAATCTCAACCCATTTTATGCAATATTATTAGTACCTGACTTCTTTATAGAAACTCACAGCACTTAAAATAATATATAAATAATATGTACAAAAGCCATGTAAGTTTAGAGAAAAAAAATACAAGTGAAGAGATATTCTTTGAAACAAGAGAACAGATAAATAAGACCCTGATTTCTATCGTAACTCTTTCCCACATCTTTATCATGATAAACAAATTATCTTAGCAACATAATTACAGAAGACTGCAACCAGAAATATTTCATGACAAATTTTTTACAATCTTGAACATTAAGAAAAGTAGATATTTTAGTTTCAAAGAAATACAGAAAAGGCTAGATTAATATAAACTGAAAAATAATACCATTTACTTCCCTTTTAATTACTTTGGAAACTGTCGAGCTTTCTAGTCTCCAAAAGTAAAAATCAGATAAAGAAAAAAATCCATAATAACTCAGATATTCTTTCTAGGATAATCTAACTGCAGAGACACAGAGTTAGGGTGACTGCTTTTCTTAAGAGTACAGAGATTACAAAACACATCTTATTTTCTGAAGAGAGCTTTCAATACCAAGTTTACAGCTTCCAATTTAGAAAAAAGTCCATGTACTAAGGAAAATAGACATCTCCCTCTAGCCCTGCGTACTGTAATAGATTTTGTTAAGTGAGTAGAGTGATAAGTCTAATGAAGTTCTAGTATATTAGTAATCTTAACATAACCATGAAAACTAGCTGAAGGAGACTGTGAGGTATATGCATTCTCAATGTAGCAGTAGCTCCAAGCAAACATATTCTGTCACAGAAAACGAACATCATAGTTCTAAATACGGAAACCAAAGAAAGCAACCAAAAGGAATTAACTAAGGAAAGGGAAAAAAAAGCTAATAAAAATATAAGTAAATTCAAATCACAGCACTACTCCTATGAGTTTTCTACTTTTCTTACAGTGTTCAGTCCATTCACGAGTATTTACTGAGGAGCCACCTGTACCAAGTACTCATGCAGCGCACATTCATTTTTGCAGAGGGCATTATCCTATGCACACCATCTAAACCCCAGTGGACATAACCATCCCAGGGTCCACAGGCTGGAGGAATAGAGTATGGATTAGAGTGGACTGACTGATATTCTACTATGGAACTATTGTGATTAGTAATGAAAGAAACTGTAGCATTGATGTGGAGAAAGTGGCCATAGTAGCTGCTGAGGGTAGGGAGAGGGAAGAAGAGATATGATGTGGGGGCATTTTCAGGACTTGGAGTTGTCCTGGGTGGTACTGCGAGAACAGATGCTAGACATTATATGTCCTGCCATGGTCCACTGGGTGGACTGGGGGAGAGTGTAGACTACAATGTAAACCACTATCCATGTGGTGCAGCAGTGCTCCAAGATGTAGTCACCAAATGCAATGAATGTGCCACAGTGATAAAAGAGGTTGTTGGGAAACGGACTTTGGCCCAGTGGTTAGGGCGTCCGTCTACCATATGGGAGGTCCGCGGTTCAAACCCCAGGCCTCCTTGACCCGTGTGGAGCTGGCCATGCACAGTGCTGATGCGCACAAGGAGTGCCGTGCCACGCAAGGGTGTCCCCTGCGTGGGGAAGCCCCACGCGCAAGGAGTGCGCCCGTGAGGAAAGCCGCCCAGCGTGAAAAAGAAAGAGTAGCCTGCCCAGGAATGGCACCACCCACACTTCCCATGCCGCTGACGACAACAGAAGTGGACGAAGAAACAAGACGCAGCAAATAGACACCAAGAACAGACAACCAGGGGAGGGGGGTAAATTAAATAAATAAATAAATCTTTAAAAAAAAAAAGAGGTTGTTGATGTGGGAGGAATGGAGTGAGGGGGGTGGGGGGTATATGAAGACCTCATATTTTTTTAATGTAACATTTTTTTAAAAATAAAGGAAAAAAAATAAGTACACAATATTCACCTTTAAAAAAAAAAAAAGTCCAGTGATGGATTTTGGGCAAACAGTATTACTCTCGCTTGACACATGAAAAACGTGGGGCATGGAGAAGTGAAGCAACTTGTCAAAGGCACAGAGGCCAGCCAAGAAACCAGCTAAGCCACCCTCCACTCCACATGCCAGGCAAACATTAGGCACTGCAAACCTGAGTACACAGACTCTTTGCAGTAATTCATGCCAAGCAGGGTAGAGCCAAAGTGGGAAGAGATGAGAATTCAGAGACTCCCTCTAACTCTTCAGCTTTTCAGTACCTGCTGCAATTCTTCCTCATTTGTAGGAAGGGCAAATAGATCATAAATTGCAGGTATTAAAACCCCTATTCTTATCCTCCACCTCTTTTCTACTCCTTTTACTCTTGTATGACTTATCGTTGCACTGCACTGGAATTATTTATTTACATACTCTGTCCTCCCCACTTAATGCCACGATCTGGGATTCAAACAACATCTTGGTCATCCATGTTCCCCAATGATTAGCGCAGCACCTAGCACATAAAAGGGACTAAACGCAGTGGATACAGCTCAAGTGGTTGGGTGCTGCTTCCCATATACGAGGTCCCAGATTCAATACATGGTACCTCTGGGGGAAAAAAAGGGGGGGGGGTGATTACTCTAAACTGTTGAATTAAATTGAGCTCATACAATAAAAGGAGAGTGGCAGAAGACCCTATTTCTAGAATTTTTTATCTTTACTAAATAATTTAAGAATATGGAAAATGAAACACTTAAGTAGAAGAAAAAAAAATACATGATGCATTCAGTTTAGCTACTAAAATGCCTCACAGTAACATCTCATTAATACAACCTGCTCCCATTCAAGAACTGATTATTGTCTTATCTGGACTAGAATGATATTTACCACCAGGAACCCATACAGAGTGCACTTACTAGAAAAACTAATGGCAGAGCCAGCATGTTGAGAAAAAAAGAGAAGTAAGATACCATATTTACCCGTTTCTTAAGAGTAAACTTCTAGGGGCCATAGGACAATTTTTATACGAAAGTTACTTTTAATAAAAAATAATCAAAAGCAAATCTAATGCACAGAGCAATACTTGGTCCACTTGGCATTGATCGAGTCTAAAAGTGCACACTTCCATTTCACTTTTTGCTCTTCATTTCACTTTCTGCTCTTTCAGTAGGATTTATAATCAATCTACTTCTCAATGCCTTTAATAGCTCCCCCAGCTCATTAGGCTGCCAGGAAAGTCACAAGGTTTAATACCATCAACTGGGTATTTTAAGCAACCCAATTCCTTCTCACATTACCTATGGTCTTCTTTTCCATAAGTTCCCCCCTTTTTAATGCTCCACATAAGATTACTGGAAAATGCACTGAGTTTAAAAAAAAAAACAGAGATGGTAGAGTGGTTAAGGGGACAGGGGATGGCTTGGAGTCTGAGAGACCTGATTAAAATTCCAATTCTATTGCCTACTACCTAGGGAATTCATCTTGAAGTCTTGGTTTCCTCCTCTGTAAAACAAAAATTCTAAGAGAACCCACTGGGTATTCACAAAATAATGCAATGCATGAAAAATCGCTCAATAAATTATACCAATTATTATTCTCATCATCAAAGACAGCCTGGCATGATGATTAAAGCATGTGTCATACTGTCTGAGTTTGAAATGTCTGCTCTGCCATTTCCTAGCTATTTTGGCAAATCACTTAACCTCTTTTGGCCTGATGCCTATTGCATGGAGTTCTCGGGAAGATTAAATGCATAATACATTTAAAGAAATTAGAACAGTGCCCAATACATAATAAGCTCTCAATAAACATTATCATTATTAAATATAAATATCTATAAAAGAGTTTCTACACATCAAATTTTAAAATTTAAAAAGTGACAAATGCTATGAATAAGCAATTTATAGGAGAAATGTAAATGGCTGATAAAATATTAAAACATGTTCAGCCTCATTCATTATTAAAAGAATATAAATTTGAAACTGATTTCATTTTCACCTTTTTTTGTAAAACTTAAGATAGAAAGTATTAAGTGCTATTGAGAGAATGGAAAAACACACTCTCTCCATATTTAGCTCACGGAAATATAGTTCACGTTTTTGGAAGGTGATTTAGCAGTTATCTATTAAAACTGAAAGAAAGTATACTTTTACTCAGCAATTCCATCTCCTATAACTATATCCAACAGAAATATTCCTCAAAGAAGGCCAACACATGTAAAAGAAACTGGAAACACCCTCCACGCCTTTCAATAAAAAGCACTTTATATCAACAAGGGAGACTATAGCTAGTAAAGAGAATGTGGGAGGGCAACATAAATGAAAATGGAAATAATTCACTATAATTTGTTGAGTAAGAATAAAGCTATAGAAAGAAGCCAAATTTTTTATTTTAAAATAAAATTATACACACACACATATATATCTCCATGCTTAGAAAAACCCGAAAGATGTTAGTGGCTATATTTGACAACTGTGATGTCTACACTATTTAAATTTTTGCCACACATCTGTTCCTGCTTTAGATATTTATTTATTATTGCTGTTTATTTAAAGAAAGCATAAGAACAAATAATAGTTAAAAGCACAGTTTCTGAAGCCAACAACCTGGATTTGCATGTCTACTACCTACCAATAACATTCACTACCTCTCTGTATACCCATTTGAGAAATGAGAAGGCTATCACTCCTACTACTAATACCAACATACAAATAACAACAACAATTGCTATGTTGCAGGGCTTTGATGAGCAGTTAGAACAATGCATGGCAGAGTAAGCACTAGATGAGCTATGTCAACTATTATTATTCTTGGATAAGTTTTTTAAGAGACACAAAACGAGGTTAACAAGCCATCCCCCACCCCCAAAAAAAACATCTAAATTCTATGGCAACAAATTAAATTATCAATAGACAACTACCATAGCAAATACATTGGTTTTGGGTAACCGATTTATGATTATTTATTTCTGTACTTTGAGATTATTCTAAGGATAGAGGACACCTTACGGCCCTTTGGAAGGGAGACTGGGTGGCACAAGGGAAACCAAGGTCTCAGCTCTGCTCTTTACAGTCCTCACATGTCTTGTCTGCTAAAAGGCAGAAGTTTCCTTCAACAATCTCCGAAGTCTCTTCTAATGTCAAAATTCTAATATCTTAATAGGATAACTTTACTGTTCAACATAATTAAAGACCTTTATATAGTTGTTCTGGAAATATACTGCTTATCAGTATATACTGCATCTGAAATATAGGGCCATATTAAAATATAGGCCCAAAGGAGAAAAATTCCTGCAACAACAGTCTCTGGGAATGTACAGATTCCCTATCTGAATGCATTCCAATTCCATTTCTCTACAAGCATTCTATAACCCATACATTTCATTCATTTAAATGCCTTCCTTCCATGTTCTGTTTGATACTGCAATGACAGATACATGACATCATACGTTTTGTAAAACTGTACAGCACAAAGGGTAAACCATATACTACAGGCCTTGATTAGTAACAATGCTTCAATTTGGTTCATCAAATGCATCCCCAGTAATGTAAGATGTTAATAATAAGGAAAAATGTGTATTTGGGAGGGGGGGTTATATGGGAATCCCCTATACTTTTTTTTTTATTCCCCCCCTTGCAGCTTGCTTGCTGTCTGCTCTCTGTGTCCATTCACTGTGCGTTCTTCTGTGTGTCTGTATTTATTTTTATTTATTTCCACCCCCCCTTGCGGCTTGTCTGCTCTCTGTGTCCATTCGCTGTGTGTTCTGTGTTTTCACATGTCTCCTTTTTTTGTGTGTCAGCTTGCTGAGTCAGCTCTCCGCTGCGTTTGTGGGCCAGTGGCACTCCATGGCGCTTGTGGGCCGGCAGCTCTGCAGCGTGCGGGTGAGCCTGCCTTCACGAGGAGGGCCCGGAACATGACCCCGGGCCTCCCATATGGTAGACGGAGTCCAACTGATTGAGCCACAGCCCCTTCCCTCCCCTATACTTCTGATGTAATTTTTCTCTAGTCTAAAACTTCTCTAAAAATAGAGTGTATTATGAATTTTAAAAATAATTTAAAAATTAAAAATTAAATGCCTTCCTTCCAACCATACCACTCTTCCAAGCCTTCATCACCAATCAGCGATATTTTACTCCATATTTTATATCTACATAGAGAACGTGCAACTTTTTCCCACCTATTAATACCTCAAATATATCACACAGTGAAAACGCTCCACATACACACACCTCACACACACAAACAAAAACACTTACACGAAATGCTGCCAGTATGATTCTTGTTACTTTCTCTTTGACAGATTCTTGAAGGATATCAGACAGCACTGGAATGATGTTGTAGCGTCGTAGGTGTTCACACATTTGAGGACTGAATGCCAGGAGCCATATCGAAAAAATCATTTGATACTGGAGCTGAAAGCCACACTTGTTACTCAAAACTCCCATTATGCTGAAAAAGAAGACACATTTAGAAAGTCCATTAAATAATGATTTGTATCTTTTTGTGCTAATGGAAAAAGTCTCTGAATTATATTCCGTTTCCTGCCTGACAGCAATAATAAGCAGCTAGACCCTTACTCATAGAAAGCCATCTCCCATCACAGCTCGACTTATCTATTTCCAAAAGTCACAGGACCTCAGGAAGCAGCTGCGCTTGCTTACAGGGAATCAATGAGAAAGAAGACAAAGACTTTCAATACAGAAAAGGAAATGGTAAGAAGAATGTGAAAGACAGTGGAGAAGCAAAAATAGGACTTGGTGGCAAAATGAGTCTTGGTGAAATAAAATATTTTATAAGGATTTTGAGAATAAGCAACCAAGAGGATCACTGATAACTTTAAAGTATACAGGAAACTCAGAGAAAACTGAGGGAATGAATTTGGAGGAAACCCATGACGAGTTTGAATTTATCACAATTATTGAATTTTGGGGTCAGAACTAAGACCTCAGAAGCTTCTAGTTTGACCTCTCACTGGATAACGAAACTGGAAAAACTACATGGAATATGTAGAATAGAAGAAAGCTAAGGAAATTTTCTACATTCACACAACAAAGGATAAAAAGATCACATAAGTATTAAAAAATGATCTAAAGACAGACTAGACTTTGGTTCATGAGACCTTAACTTAAAGGGGACCCAGTAATATATTTTGCCTAAGAGATACCTCCTAAAGGCCTCCTTGTGGCTCAAATATGGCCTCTCTCTAAGCCAAATTCGGCAGACGAACTCAATACCTTCCCCCTGCCCCCCCAGCATGAGACACGACTCCAGGGGATGAGGCTCCCTGGCACCAAGGATTATCAAGCACCAACCAGGGATATATTTGGAAAAAGACTTTGACCAAAGGGGGGAAATATTAAAAGTAATTTTTGTGGCTAAGAGACTTCAGAGTCAGATCATTCCAGGGGTTACCCTTCTGTACATCTCAGGAGGATCTCACTGACAGCCACAGTAAACTGTGCCTCAAGCAGGGGTGCTCCTGATGGCTCTAGAGACATCTAGACACTACAGGCAAAGCAGACAACCCCAGGAAATCAGCACCCTGTCAGTGGGCCTTACCTTTGCATACATGATATGATAGCCTATCTCCCCAATGTTAGACTCATTTATAATTTTCTTATACATGGCTTCCTCTGTGCCTTTTATTTGAACCTATAATTAGTCCAAACCCGCTAAATATATGTCCCAGAGACTTAAATCTTCTGGCTGGTCATATGCTGATTGAGTCCTGAATCTCAGCAGAGGTGCAGCCAATACCTACTCTCCAGTTCACTGGACTCACCCAGGACAACTAACAGAAGGATGATGATGTACAATGCCCATCCCAAAAAAGAGAGAATCTACAAATGCAAGCAAGATCCCCATCTGCCCCATGAGATCCAAGCACCCTCTCACGTGGAAGCAGAGTAGGCATCACCATCCCAAAATCCTTAAGATTGAGGAATGAACAAACCTAAGGAGGGACTATGACTACGGACTAAAATAGACTTATTATTATCTAGTAATGGAAGAACAAGTAACACTGATATATAAAGACAGTGATTACCAAAGGTTCTGAGGGAGAAGGAGAGGGAAGAACAGATGTAACATGGGGCATTTTTGCGACACTGGAATTGTTCTGCATGATATTGCAATGATGGATACAGGCTATTATATATTTTGTCAAAATCTATAAAATTGTGTGGTAGAAAGTATAAACCATAATATAAACTACAACCCATGGTAAGGAGCAATGCTTCAATATGTGTTCATCAATTGTAATAAATGTAGCACACTAATGAAAGAAGTTGTTAATGGAGAATAGTATGAGAGGGGGAAGGGTGGGATATATGGGAATCCCCTCTATTTTCGATGTAACATTTATGTAATCTAAAGCTTCTTTAAGAATAAGGGGAAAAGGGAAACAGATGTGGCTCAAGCAGTTGGGCTGCCATCTGCTATATAGAAGGTCGAGGGTTTGATGGCCAGGGCCTCATGGTGAAGGCAAGCTGGCCCACGTGGCAAGCTGGCCCACACAGAGTGCCAGCCCACATGGGAGTGGTGTGCCCCATGCAGGATTGCCACCCCATGCAGGAATGCTGCCCCGCTCAGGAATGCCTCCCCGCACAGGAGTGCCAGCCAACGCAGAGAGTTGACACAGCAAGACAACACAACAAGAGACACAGAGATGCGACAGTAAGAAGACAGCAAAACAGGGAGCTGAGGTGGCGCAAGAGAGTGATCACCTCTCTCCCACCCAGAAGGTCCCAGGATCAGTTCCTGGAGCCGCCCAATAAGAATAAAAGCAGATACAGAAGAACACACAGTGAACAGACATAGAGAACAGACAATAATGGGGGGGGGGGGAGAAGAAAATAAAAATCTTTAATAAATAAACAAAAGGAAGCAGCTGTGGCTCAATCGATTGGGCTCCCATCTACCATATGGAAAGCCCTGGGTTTGCGTCCTTGTGAAGGCAGGCTCGCCCGTGCCTGCAGAGAGCTGATGGCCCGCTCCCGCAAAGAGCTGGCGCAGCAAGATGACACAACAAAGGGAGACAAGCAGACACAGAAAAACGCACAGTGAATGGACTGTGCAGACAGCAAGCAAGCCTCAAAGGGGGGAAATAAATAAATAAATCTTTTTAAAAAAATAAATACATCCATACATCCATACATAAATAAGGGGAGGAAAAAGGGGAGGTTGCTCAGAGACCGTACACTGTCACAGAAGCCATAGAAAGATTTCAAAGGAGGTATGGTCAACAATGATGAACACTGCAGACAAGTCAAAAAGAGTTTAAAACATATACCATATTTTGATAATATTAAAAAGGTAAGACAGTGTTCAAAATCCAAATATTAAACACAAGACATTCATATCCTCATGAAACAAAATAAAACCAGTTGCCAGAATGAGGAAGGGATTCATTTAGGGAAAGAATCCTAGTTCTGAACATAGTGACATATGAAAAAGAATATGCTAAGAGGAAAGACTGAAAGGACATAAAGGTACAAGATAAACTTGAACACGGTAATTTAACAAATGATTGTTGAAGATGATGTGGACAGTCCAGAGCACGGAAAAGCACAAGGATCTATGGTGGGCAAATGCAGATACCACCCAGGCTCACAAGAAGAGTCTAGTGCAGGAGGGAAGGAGTCCCTGAGAAAGGGCCCTGGAGTGAGAGCTGATGAACGTGAGGGCGTTCAAGACCATCTAGACTTCAGCATCCTCTCAGCGCCGAGGTAAGTGAAAGAGGACTGCTACGTTCAAAAACACCAATCAGCAAGCGTAGTGTTATTTCGTAAGTCACTGAAAAGTTACTAAATGATGCCGTAGAACTAACTCTACATGCCACCTTTGTTAGGTATGTAATGCTGAACACACTGTAGATTTCTTGACAGAAAGGGCCATGTATGATTCTATTCCCCATAATATGTGGCACAACAGAGAGATCAATGAATATGAATAATTGCCAAATCCAAGATTAGGTAGAAGACTAAGGTTCACGAGGCCAAAATAATGATTAAGATCATTTTGGTTTTTTATTAAGTTTTCTTCTTTTGTTGTTTTTTTTTTTTTCCAAATCAAAGCACTTTGAGGAGGATTTGAAAACAGCTGGCTCACTGGCCAGCTCATGCACTTTTAGCTGGCTGCTGCTACAATTTAAAGCCATAGAGCACCTTCCATATTCAAAATACATGTAAAGTTTTTATTTTTTTTAAATCTTGCCTTTTTTATATTACTTTCTACTTTTCATGGTACTTTGAAGTACTAAATGTTGGTTGACTTTGTGGAGGCAATTACTGCCAGCATAAACCCCCTTCTAGCTCCAGGACTTAAAAACTCGATGCTAACTTTCAGAATTTCTAGTAAAGTTGCCAATACATTACAAAATGCAAAGAATATTTTTAATCTTATATGGGTACAGAATTATTTGGGATTGTTCATTTTCTGCCCATAATGGCAATTGGGAAGGTCTTTTGCAATTTTTTTTTTAATTATTTATTTTTCTCCCCTTCTCCCCGCCCCAGTTGTCTGCTCTCTGTATCTATTCGCTGTGTTCTTCGGTGACCACTTCTGTCCTTATCAGTGACACCAGGAAATCTGTGTCTCTTTTTGTTGCGTCATCTTGTTTATGTCAGCTGTCTGCGTATGCAGCGCCATTCCTGGGCAGGCTGTACTTTCTTTCATGCTGGGTGGCTCTCCTTATGGGAGCTCCTTGCATGTGGAGCTTCCCTACACAGGGGACACCCCTGCGTGGCAGGGCACTCCTTGCACGCATCAGCACTGCACATGGGCCAGCTCCACACGGGTCAAGCAGGCCCGGGGTTTGAACCGCGGACCTCCCATGTGGTAGGCGGATGCCCTATCCATTGGGCCAAGTCCGCTTACCTCTTTCACAATTATTAGATCAAGCAGAAGATGAAAGCAGCAAGTCAGAGCACTACTCCCTCCTAACAACAATGGTGAAATAGGTCACATAAGTGACTTCAGGTGACTACATCATGAATGATATACTGATGGCCAATATTTTTCTAAGGACAAAAAAGGAAACATAGTATTCTCACCTAGTTAGCCATCCAACATGAAAGACTTTAAGGCAATATTTTCCAACAAGAATCTAGACCATCCCATTTTGCTAAAAGGACATGTGACTGTTCTCCTTCATATTTTATAATGTTTGTGCACCAAAATCTACTTATGACAAAAAGGTGTACTGCATTCAAATTCTTATTAAAATTTTTTCGCTCTCTCTTTAGTCTTAATTCTATTAATTATTCATAAAATGACTAAAAGCATTTTTACGTGGGTTCATTTGACCCAGATGGCAAACTGGGATGATTACTTTTCCTAGTATATTGAAGAGTGAAAAAAGAGAAAGAAAAAGAAAACAGATTGAAATTTTACGGATTAAGATAATAATAACTAATTTATTGAGTTAATGGTTATTAGCCTGTTCCTGACAATTCGAATACAATTCACAGGAAGAGCCATTGGCAGAAGTACCCCGCCCCGTAAAAACCTGCCTGCTGAGGAGGCTTAGGAGAGTTGGTCGTTGGGCAGGTATGTTCCCTGAACTGCAGGCAGAGGCGTCACCACCTGAGGCTGAGGACACACCTATAAAGGTCATTAAATCAACTCTCTGCATCCTTGCTCACTCAGCAACCTTTGTTGATAATCTAGCTACCTGGATAGATTTTCCAACAAAGAAACAATGTCCTCACTAACTGAAAAGAGCAGATAGATCCCTCATGAATAAACAAACTGACTTTCTGGCCATGAAATAGAATTTCACTTGTTGGTTTTGGAGGTTTTTAGGTTGTCTATGTATTTGAATAAGTTAGTTAAGCCTGAGTAGACAGGCCCTCCAAGTTTCTGAACCTGCAAATCGTGATCCTGCAAAGATAATGGCTAATTATATGGCACTAGAAAGAATAGTTTATATTCACAACTTTCTGGGCAAGACCTTTCCTTGTTGACTTTTTGCTGCATTCACCACAAGATTCTTCATTGTTTTTCGTATTCTGGGTATCTGGGATTTGTTCTGTCAAGGGTTACGTTTTTAGGAGGCCTTAACCTACTAAATAGCACAGACACAGCGAGGGAAAGGGGAAACATTCAGTTTCACTGTTACTTACTTCTAAGAAGGTCACCATCATCTTTTAAGAAAGTTAGCACAATCCATTGTATAAGCAGACCCGAAAAAGATAGAACACTTCTTTTAGATGATTAGAAGTGCTAATTTCTCTGAAAATGTCAAGGAGAGATGCTTTCAAATGTTCTTCTATGTTAAAGTAAAGGGCACTCACCAGCTTACCCCATCTGCTTCTACCCAGGCGAAGCGGTACTCATTGACCCGCAGCATCAGCTGAAGACAGCCAGCAACACACTGCACGTACTGAGAACTCTGCGCAAGAAGAAGTGTGAGGGTTTAACATCGTTACAGAAATATCAAAGATCAGTAGCATTAGCAAAGAGAAGAGCGTGTGCTCAGAGATAGAGTGGCCTTGGGCAAGTTACTAAACCTCTCCAATAGTCAGGTTCTTCAATTCTTAATGGGGACGCCGCCACCAAGCACCTTGAAGGGATATTGCTAGGACTAAGTGAAATAACTCATGAGTTCACAGCTAGACATATCGTAGCAACTCAATAAATGTGAACTCAAAAAAAAACACAACTATACAGCATATAAAAGGTCTAATTAGATTGCCTGTAATTTTTAAAACTGTCAGTTCTGTAGCACCATCTCATAGGTTAAATCTGAAACTTGAAATAAGCAGGAATAATATTCCCCAGCAAGTTGCAGTTCCCTGCATTTTACCAAAGCTAGGAAGATCATCTGGCCCGGCTCTTCTCTAATTATTTATGACAAGCCTTATACAGATAAGAAGAGGAGAGACAGGAGGACTTTCAGACTCTAATCTTAACAAAGAATGTGCTAATTAAAAAAAAAAAAAAAAGAATGGTATATAAATTCACAAAACCTAATTTACTGAACACTTGTTTTCTAATTTTAAACAAAGTTCTTAAAAACCTACCACTTCAAAGAAATTCCAGGCAATTTAAGTACAAAATTGCAATGATACAACTACATTAAGTAGAATAGTCCAAAGGTATCAAGAAAGGGTTATCTTGAGATTTTACCTAAAAAGTAGTAAATATAGTTCCACACAAGTCCAAAATATCCAGCAATATAATTTGCCCAAAAAGCTCAAAGCACTAGCAGAAATTAAAAACAAAAAAAAATGCATTTTCAACTCTGAAATGATCTTCCAGGATGGAAAAAAATGGGATTTTTTTTCCCATTAAGCTAAGAAGAATAAACCTTTCTGAAGGAGAAATCCCATATTTCTTTAGAGAGACAGTCTGAGCAAGGTTTCTAGACACAATAAATAAAAAGGCAACCTAGGGTATTGCTACTTTTCCCTTTATCATCAATGTCCTCACTACAAAAAATTTTTTTGTTTATTGTTAAGTCTTTCTATTGTGCCCATTTACCAAGATACTTCGAAAAACACAATACATTTTAAGAATGCATTCTTCGTTGGTATTTTTAGCTTCAATATTCACATTATAAGTAAGGACACAAAAGGTACTGATCCTAAAACTGACTTCAGTCTCTCCCATTATATCTGGTAAGACATCTCAAATATCATTCCAGAGGTTACTTTCAAAGTGGAGACATAAGGGAATCATTAATTTCAATTAAAGGAAGTAGATGATATTGCTTGTCGTTCACTTACATTGTCTTATCGGTCTTACACATAAAATTATTCTGCTAAAATCTGAAATACTCTAAATTTCTATTTGCATTTTGCTCTGGGTATTTCATGTAAAAATTGATTAATTCTATGTATATTCCCATTGACACCAAAAAAGTCCCATGTCCTAACTGGCGCTATCTATAATATGCAATTATCAGTTTGAATTGCCTCTTCCCATTCTCTGCCTTCACCTCCTTCTGCCTCTTATTTATCGCCAGACTTGATCAATTCTTTTGAAACCATGTAACACTGTCTAGTAAAAAGAAAAAAAAATTTTATTCAATGTGTTTTTAAAGAAGACAATCAGCTCTTGCCCACTCTAGCCAGCCACCATCTCTAATCCTACAGTGTGGCAGTTCAGCACAGATGGGGGAAAAAAATCACACAGCCATGAGAGGTCATCAAGTAAATCTGGCCTGTTCTCTCCACTACTGCACAGTTACCTTACATGTCCTCTTGTCCAACTCCCTTCCCTCACTGTCAGTAGATGAGAACAAGAAAAGAGAGGCCACTGGTTAGAGATTCACTCAGCTACCTCCATCTCAGCCCCCAAAGTGACCTGCATTTACAGGCATTCTTACCCCGCTGTCACCTAAGAGACACAGGTCTCCTCAGCAGGGTTCTGTAACTCATTCCTCCAACATGACGCTCCATCAATCAGACTCCTCTACTATATTTTCAACCTCCCTCTTCTATTGGTTTCCTCTCCTCAGCCCCTAAATATACTCGATCCTTTCCCACCTTAAAGCTATCTCTAGACCTTGTAGCAATCTCTGCATTGCCATCTTTCTTCTTCCCAATACCTGAAGGTTTCTTGAAAAAATTATCACATTTTTACCTCTCTTCTTTCTTATCAATTCACCAACATGCAAATGCTAGGATCACTAATGACCTTCAGTCATTAGTTCCAACAGTTTCTCTCGCCTGAGAATCAGACACATACTTCCAACTCCTTACTGGAAAGCTTTAGGCCCATTCTCCTCGCCATCTGAATCGACTCACCTATGTCAAGTCTTAGATAACGTGGTAACTCTTCCGCCATCAAAAGAGAAGGCAGTACAGCATAATTGTTAAGGACAGAAGCTCGAAAACCAGCCTTCCACACTCAGTCACTTACTAGCTATTTAACACTGAATGAGCTTCCTACCTGTAAAACGGGGGGAATAGGAAAATCCCATGGATTTGGGGATAATTACATTAATGTACCTGCCACATAATATTAAACAAACGTTTGCTGCTGCTGCCACTGCATCTACTATTATTATATTCTCGTTTCTCCAGATAGAATTAATCACTTACACAGCACCACATATAAGTCTCTATCCTAGCTCTTTGTGAATATGTGTGCATGTGCATTGTATATCTGTGTGTATGTTTGTGTGAGTGTGTGATACATATATCTCTGTCATCCCCATTAGAACAGAAAGTAAAAGATGAGGTTTGTTTTATTTAAAATCTCAGTCCTTAAGCACTGTCACTGATAAATAAAAGCACTTTAAAAATGCTTGCCAAATGAATGATTAATAGTCATTCTACTTCATCTTACTTTCTTTCCATTTTATCATTTGACTCCAGAAGGGAAAAAGGAGAACCTGAAGTTCTGAGATGTATTTTATCCCAGTGAAGTCATTTTTGTTTTCTGCCTAGCAAGATGTGAATAAATGAATACCCCCAAATTTAATATAATCACCTCCCTAAAGTCCATTTCCATATTCCATGTCAATAATACAGAAAATTATCTTCTATACTATTTATTGCAAAAGCTCAGCTTGGTCTTTTCTTGCTGCATATATTTTCTTTTCCCTAAAATTTCCTACTCTATCAGCAGACATTATAACATTTCAAAAGTATTCCTGGCCTGCCCCCCGCCCCCCACCCCTGGCCCCCTACCCTAGCTGGTGGCTTGCGCAGCGGCTGCCACCTAGATCTGACAAGATGTACCAGCTCCTCACTGCTGCAGGACCACGAGGGACCCTGGTCTGGCTCTGCTTCACCCTGGTGGCCCTGGTTGCGGTCTGCTGTCCAATTCTCACCTTCCTCTTCTGCATCTTCTGGTTCCTGCTTTTCCATGCTGAGGAGACAATGGCCACACACAGTGGGTTGCCCAAAATTATCTGCCACTGGTAAGCGTGGCCATCGGCGTGGAGCTGCCCAGCACTCCACGGGGCCCTTCTTTGGCAGCCTGCATTTGGCACCCCACTTCTTGGTAGCCTTCACCTCCTGGAACCACTATCTCAGCCAGTTCACCGCCACTCGGGCCTCAAAACCGTGGAGAACCTCACACTGCCAGTGCTCACCTATGTCTCCTCCTCCCGGGACATCAACATCCACGAAAACGCTTGTACTGTGTCCATGGCCGTGTCCCTCAGTCACTTGCTCCTCGCCTGCATTCTCTGGCGATTGACCAAGATGCACACGTAAGACAGTCGGATGGAAAGTCATACAGCTGGAGACAGAAACTCCATCATCAGCTTCATCTCCTGCTTCCCAGTGCTGGCTGACTTTCGGCATAGAGGTGTGTTGTGAGGGTGGAGTGTACGCGCTCTTTGCCATCCTGGAATACACTGCTGTCCCAATGGACATGCCATCCCACAAGATGGCCTGTGGGACATCGGGAACAAGGAGCTGCTCCCGGCCTGAGGAAAAGTGGCCCTGAACCCTGCTGGGAAGGAGGCAGCCCACTGTCCAGATGGCAAGAAACAAGGAAATGCTTTGGCCTTTCTACCCCGTGTCCTCTCTGGACCCCTCTGAAGCCAGAGGAGGAGGGGCAGAGCAAAAAGGCGTAGGACAAGGCTTTATCCCTGCCCTGCTAACTTATCTGTCACCTGTGCCTGAGAAGCTCCAAGAAGGTGGGTTCACAAGAGGGTCCTGACGTTCCTAAGCACCACCAAGTTCTTGGGCCTCACGGGGTCACCTCTCACTGAGGTCAGGGGACACTGAGCAGGGACTGCTACCAGAAAACCACAGGGTCATTACCTTGACTAAGGTGTCTTAGGATCCACCGTGCACATCCAGGTCTATGGCAACAGTTCACGGCTGAGGTGGCCCAGACGCTCTAGCCCTAACTTTGTTTCTTTCATTTGGACTATGCCCATGAGCAGTGTGTCCACATGAACAGTGGTGGAGGGCCAAGGGGTGCTAGACAATTCCCAAAGGCTCTGCCAGTGTGTGGTTCTGATGTTACCTGATAGACATGATGTCCTGTACCCAAGGGATAACCCATTCCAGAAAAAATACCTGGCACAGCATGTATTTTTCTTCCCTTCTGAAATCTCTGGCTTTCCTCTGCAAAGTGTGAGACGGAGGGGTCAGAGGCACAGATTCCTATCCCAAAATGGGCTCCCATCCTCCCTACTGTCCCAGGCCCTGAATTTTTTTTTTTTTTTGGTAATAATAAACTTTACTTTTAAAAAGGTTTTAGATTTATAGTTACATTAAAATTACACCAAAAGAATAAGGAATTTCTAAAGAACCCCACATTCATACCCGCACATAGTTTCCCCTATTATTAACATTTTAGTGTAGTATATTTACTACAATTAATGAATTATTACTGAAGCACTGTTACTAACCAAAGTCTATAGTTTACACTGTGGTTTACACTTCGCGCTGTACAGTTCCACAGGCCTTGGCAAAATGCATAAAGTCCATCACTGCAGTATCACACAGCAGAATCTCACTGCCCCACATGTGCCCCGTGTTCCACCCACTCACCCCTCCCCCTCCCTCTGGACCCCTGGCAACCACTACATTTATACAATGTTAACAAGTTCTCCCATTACCATATGATGCCAACTACAATAACAATAAATCTACTTGGGTTTGTGGTTACACTCCTTCCCCACAGGGACTGTTCATTCCTCATTCTTGAGGGATTTGAGATGATGTCTGCTGACTGCTTCAGGCAGAGAGGTGACTTAGATATCACGGGGTAGACAGAAGGAATTATTTTGTTTGCAGTTGTAATATTCCTTGTTTGAGGGCATGGGATTTGTCCACTATCATCATTATGTGGGTTGGCCAGGGCACACCTGAAGAACTGGAAAGTAGGAGTCAGCTACCCTTGAGCCTTTTTCAGTATACATTTTATTTCAAATAGAAATAATTTTTTTCCCCAACAAGAAAAAAAATATTCCTGAAATAACTGTAATTACTAACAGAAATCCCTGAAATCTCACAGCATTTGGGACAACTAAGGCAAAATGAGTACAAACAGAATGCAGAGAAATATTCTATATTACAGGAAAATATCAAGGACCATCAAGCTGATGGGGGAATATTTGATGTCACATACTGTTCCTTCCAAACGAAATTTCACAAGAAAGGACTGAATGAGGAAAGCACCTTTATGTCTCTCTTAGAGCCAAAGGCAGAATCTTTCCTTCCCCATGTCACCTCTCCTGGAATCTTCCTGACTCTCTGTCCTGTAACTTCCACGACTGGGTATTTAATCAAGCTGAAACTAGAGAGGTATGACTTGACAAATAACAAGGAGCCTTATTAAAATGTGTGCACTTGATGTTTACTGATCTGAATTTTACATGAGATACTTTATATGTATTTATGGTAAAATATCTTATCAGTATAAAATAGCAGAGAATAAAAAGCCATCCCAACATCCCCCAGTACCACTCCTAAGAGATAATAACCATTAGGTTTTTTGTGTAACATTTCAGAAATTTTCTATGCATTATATGGTATATGTATGTCTTTTTTGTTTTGTTTAAACTTTGTTTCACAATAACTTCAAACTTACAGGAAAGGTGCAAAAATAGTACTAAATCCACACAATAAATTTATGTTTTTTTTAATACCAAAAAAACCCTGTACTATACACTATCACTCTCTGTCTACAATTTTATTTGTTTAATAAATCTTGTATAGAGAGATCTACTGCATTTTAACAATTTTATTTATATGAAGATTTTAAAACCCATGGTGCTCTCAACATTAAAGAAATATTCCTTATTTGTGGCATTTATTATTATTTGATTTGCAGAAGGGAATCCAATTTATTTTCATATGTATTATACTGAAAATCCAACCAAAGATTAAGAAGCTGGTTTGCCCTTGCAGTTCTAGCAAACTACCTGACAGCTACAATCTCAGATGGACTGTACTGTCGGAAACAGAATAAGGAGCAGAAGGCCTACATAATGCTCAGTGCTCAACTCTTCCCCAAAAAGTTCCACAAATCTGTACTCAATATTCATTCACCGGATATTTACTGGCGCTTGCCAGCATAGAGCTTATATTCTTTAGGAGGAAGAGAAACAGCACACAAAACAGCAAGAAAATGACAGAGTGGATCAGATTCTGACAAGTTCCATACAGGAAAAGTAACGCAAGAACAGGAATGAGGAAATGTAGAGAGGGAGCCCTGAGCAGAACAGCCAAGGGGACCACAATGCCGAGGGGACAGAACCTGGAGAACAGGCGTGGTGGGATCAAATCATGCCAAAACACAGAGTGAAGTGCCGTGCACAGACAAACACAGCCCTCTCTCCAATGTCCTCTTTACCACATCACTCTCTCTCTCAGGACCCTTCAGTGGTTTCCCACCGCTAGGAAAAAAATTGGAAAACTCCTAAGTTGGCCTCTAAGGCACTGCCTGCCCTATCACCCCCAGGCCTTCCCACTCGCCAGCCCCTGCGTTCCTACGACACTGGCCTGGCATTCCCTGCCCCAGTTCTTCACCCACACTTCCCCCCACCTCCGACCTGAGGAATATGCCCTCACCCCCTCCATCTCCTCCAGGAAGACTGAGCAAATCTGACCAAGACAGCATCCCCTCGTGGTACTCTCTCAAAGGACCCTGCACTTCTCCCTTACAGTAATTGCCACAAGTACATTTAAATATTCAACTGTGCAATTACTGGTTTAATGCTGTCCTGCCAGACACAACAGGCATCCTATGAAGACAGGAATCAAGCCCACCTTGCTCCATATTAGGCTTTTCAGTACAGCACACTGTATCTGGTAGGCATGCAACAAATACTTCTTGAATGAATGAACAAAGGAAGTGCAAACAATCTTCATCTCTTACACTGATTTCAAATGAACTGGGCTCTAATACATAAGGTTCAAAGGTATAAAAGTTTAAAATTTCGACCAAAATTTCTATCCTGACAGTAATAGACACTGCAGAAATATAAACAATATAGCAGTATAACCCTATTTCTTTTTGGAGCCAAGACTGAATCTGATTGGCTATTCTGACTGGCTTTGAATATTCCCAAAGGCAATTATGGATCTTATATCATTGCCTAATAACGCATTCTTTTTAAATTTTGAAGCTATGTCAATCTGAGAACTAATAAATTGCTAATCAATTTTGAGTTGCACCCTAAGTCATTCTATTCCACTAAAAAATATTTATTGTGAAAGAATTCATTTGGCCAGATAAACTTAAATTGCTAAAGTAATCCGTTTCTCCAGTAATAAATTACTACCTGTATTTTGATTGACTTAACAAAAATATATACACATAAAAGAGGTGTTTTAGATACTCATTCTATTTCTTTATAATCTGAGCACTATTTTCTTTTTGTTTTAATGTCTTTTAACCATAGTTATTTCTTCTTCACTGTAAAATGTTTCTGCTGTAATCAAAATGGATTCAAAGCCCCTCATAATTACTAATAAACTGTCAAAAAAGGAAAACTTTTAAAGAATTTATCAACATTTAATGATATTTTCAAAGGACTTTTCTAATATTTATTTCTCTGTTTAATGATAACAGCAACTCATTATTACAATGCCCATTTTTCAGATGAATAACAGTATCAAGTATCAGTGGGGAACTGGAGCAATTGGAATTCTCCTACTTTGTTGATGGGCATGTAAATTGGTTTAGAAAACTAAACTAAACTAAACTAAAACCCAAAGTACAGCAGAGCAGGTGCAGCTCAGTGGTTGAGCACCTGCTTTGCATATACGACATTCCAGGTTCAATCCCTGGTGCCTCCTAAAAAACAAGCTCAATGTATATACGGCCTGCTACCAAACCATTAAGTTCCAGAATTTGGTGCGTCATAAATGAGTCTTCACATCTCTCAAAAGGCCTGTGCAAGAATGTTCACAGCAGGATTAGTCACAATAGCCAAAACCTAGAAGCAACCCAAGCATCCACCAGTAAGAGAATAAATTGTATTCATATAAAACAATACCACGTAGCAATGAGAGAGAATGAACTGCTGCTAAGTGCAATATGAATGAATCTCACAGACACAATACTGAGTGACAGAATCCAGGCACATAAGAGTTCACACTACATGTGACTGCATTTATATGGAGTGCAAAACGAAACCATGGTCATGGATGTCATGACAACCAACGCCTTCGTGGGGGGCGGGGTGAGGGAAAGCACCAACCAGGAGGGAACATGCTGTACAATACGGTCACCCAGCTCAACATTTAAAATGTGTGCATTTTTGTAAGTTATGATACTTTAAAAAAAAAAAAAAAGGAAAAGACACAAGAAAAGAGGAGAGAGAAGGATAAGGAGTGAAAGAGGGAGTAAGGGAGGGAACACTAAGACAGGTATCAGACATTGTGCTATCAGACACTGGGCAAATCATTTCACCTCTTCAAGGTTTTTCCTCATTGATAAAGGAAAACAATACTAACCCTACCAAACTGAAAAGGAAAATCTGCTATGAAGCTCAAATCCATTTCTGCAAAGCACTAAACAATTGTTAAGGTACACTAACATATTATTACCGCATATTCAGGAACTAAAACATACATAGCCCAAGAATTTTCTTTGAAAGTTGGCTTATTAAAAGCGATCCTCTAGTCAATGTTCATAAAATACCTAGATTAAATTAAGATGCAGTCTTACGCAAAAAGTAATTTCACTATTAATTCACAAATTTAGAAATCTCCCTCAAATACTGCTTTCAATCTAATTTGCTTAGTCATATAATACAATTACAAGTCGACTGGGATTCAATTATTGTGGACTTAAATTAAAGAAAATATGACTTACTTTATAAGTATCACTTTGTGTATAACTACTAAGAACACATCTAATGCATAGCATTAGGCTACCTTATGCTGTTACGGGTGCTATACTTTGAGAATGGATGTACAAGAAAGGCTTGCACTCAGATACTTTGCCATTTAATTTTCTTTTGCAATGCCAGAGTGTATCTCCAGGCAATCCTTTCCCAACTCTAGTCAGAAAAATAAAACTCACAAATTATTATCTTTTCCTCCTCTTCTTAACATTCCTCCTGTTAATCATAATCTTTTAATGATTCCCAGCATCTTAAAAGTATTAAAGTTGGGTTCAGGAGACAAAAACCAAAGGAACTATGAAAACCTCAATAATTGCCTTCAATAAATAACAGTGCTCTTGAAACTTACTCAAAAAGACATGCAACAAACTGTGAATCACTCTGGGATCCCACAGACTTCACAACTCACAAGGGTGAGAAGACGACAACTAAACAATGGGCCCCACACTATGAAGAAAATCCCAGGAGGGCCTCCTGATTTCTGCAACTTGGGCAGAACTTTTGATGTACTTACCAACAAAGTAGTAAATAACTAAACCAAGGAAGTCCTCTATCCCTTCTGAAAAGTGTCACATCAGCACGGCCAAGGCAGTAAAACCCCACACTAACGAGGATATTAGAAATGCCACAGAAAACAATTTAAAGCATTTGGCCAAAAGCCAAAAAAGCTAAGTTTTTAGGGCATTTTTTTTTCTCATTTTTTAAATTAGCCTTAAAAACATTATGCTAAGTAATAGAATGCAGTTATAAAAGACCACATATTGTATGATTCGATTTATGTCCAGAAGAAGCAAATCCACAGAGAGAGAAAGTAGATAAGTAGTTGCTATGGGTAAGGAGGAGGGGAACAGAAGTGGGGAATGACTGTTAAACGGGTATGGGATTTCTTTGTGAGGTGTTAGACGTCTATAAAATTAGACTGTGGTCTATACCAAACTCATTCTATGAAGCCAACATTACCCTAATACCAAAACCAGATAAGAATACTACAAAAAAGTCATTTACAGACCAATATCTCTAATGAATATATATGTAAAAACACTCAATAAAATACTTGCAAACCAAATCCAAAAGTACATTAAAAGAATTATATACCACAACCAAGTGGGTTTTATTCCAGGTATGTAAGGGTAGTTCAACACAAGAAAATCAATTAGTATAATAAACCACATTAAAAAATTGAAGAAGAAAACTAGCCTGGGGTAATGGTTACATTATTCTGAATATACTAAAAACCACTGAACTATAAATAGATGAATTTTATGGTATGTAAAATATATCTTAATAAACTGGCAAAAAAGAAAACAGTAAATAAACATGAAAACCGACTTCTCCACTCATACTAGCCACATTTCCAAGTCTCAACAGCCACGTTTCTCGTAGCTACCATATTGAGCAGAGCAGATACTGAACTGTTCTATCATCGCAGAAGTTCTAGTGGACAGAACTGCTCCAGAACAAGAGAAGATAAGCAGGAAGGAGAGCCTGGCAACATAATCAAGTTATTCACTGCCAATAAAACAATGCTGAACCTGAAACAGCTAAGGCTAAATCGGATCTGCATCAAAACTAGACCACTATTAAAAAGTCAGAAAACTATAAATGTTAGAGAGGATGTAGAGAGATAGGAACGCTTATTCACTATTGGTGGGAATGTAGAATGGTATAGCCACTGTGGAGGACTATTTAGCAGGTCCTAGGGAAGTTGAATATAGACTTGCCATGGGACCCAGCAATGCCATGGCTAGGTACATACCCAGAAGAACTGAGAGCAGTGACACCATGCAGGTGTCCATCAACTGATGAATGGATAAACAAATTGTGGAATATATACACATGATGGAATATTATGCAACGGTAAGAAGAAATGAAGTTGTGAAGCATATGACAACATGCATGAACCTGGAGGACATTATATTGAGTGAGGCAACCCAGACACAAAAGGACAAATATCTATGACTGCACTATTATGAACTAAGTACATTATGTAAAGTATAAACATGTTATATGAAATATGAATACAGGTAAAATTGCATATATAAGACCATTTTTCTTTGAAGTTGAACAAATGTAGGTTAATACTACAAAATGTTAATATCAGTCAAAAAAAAAAAACCATTAAGTGAAGGAGAGACCAGACACAGAGCACTACACTATATATTGCATGATTCAATTTATATAAAATGTAAATATAAATCAATTTATAAAGATGAACTTAGATTATTGGTTATAAAGGGATGGGGAAGAAATGCTAAGGAGTACGGAGTCTTTTTGGAGTTAATGAAATTGTTCTAAAATTTTTGAGATGAATATGTAACATTGTGATTATACTAAAAGCCACTGATCATATACTTTTGTGAATATATCTCAACTGCTTAATGAACAATAATTGTGCAAGGATAGCCAGAAATAGCGCTTATGCACAGCGGGGGAAACAGAGAGAGACTTAGAGGTAAGGAATTTTTTTTTGTCTCTTTTGTTTGTTATTAAAATACTGAAAATGCTCTAATAATGATTGAAGTGATGAATGCACAACTCTGTGATTATACCAAATCAATTTTAAAAATGATTGTAAACTTTGGATGAATTGTATGTTTTATTAGTATGTATCAATAAAATTGACTTGTTTCAAAAAAAAAAAGAATAGAAACTAGTCAAAGAAAAGGGCACAGCCAAATGCTAGAGCTAGGTCCTACATATATGCATAAATAAAGCTAGCAATGGAAAAAAGAAAATAAACTAAAAGATTCCCAAATTCTTTCTACATCCTAAGTTTGTGAATGATCACAGTTATTCCATTTTTGTAAGGGCATGAGCACAACAATCACCTTCCAAGGCTGTGCTGCTTCCTCAGAAGAACAGAAGACTGATAATCCACATTCAAGAACCAGAAAAGAAATGAATCAACTGTTAAAGGTAAGTACACAGAATTTGATGAAGTTTATTTTCACATTTAGGCAAAGACAATCATAATGTATTGTGAAGAAATTCTACTTATGTAATGTCAACTAAATAAAAATGTGCATAATGAACCAATCATGTTTTGATGTTGCTTCTGTGGCCATTTAAAATGGTAAGACTGTTGAATCATGCTTATTTTCCATTTGGTAGTATAAAACTGTTTTCCTTATTTTATACTGACATCAAGTGGCAAAGTGACACAATGCAGTCTACCAAACTGCTTTTCCCTGCACTCTGAAAATCTAAATGAATTTAAAGATACAATACCAGTATTTTTGAAAGCCTTGGCAGGCTCTCTGACCTGAGGGATGCCTAAAGACCCAACTACATGAAAACTGACCGTCACTGTGGGCCCTAAGGGCAGGGGGAAAAAGGTATGGAATAGATGGAACCAATGTAACTGTGTGGGCAATAGAAGTGTGCCATAAGATTATGCAAGGATGGATATAAGACATGTTAAATTACACCAAAAATATATAGGGGCTGATAGGCTAAAATGTAAATCATAATGTAAAACATAAGATAACTAAAAATTTAGAAAATTGTATAGTCTAAAATATAAACCACAATGTAAACCCAAATGTTACCTTATTTGAAAGCTATTGTCTCAGTATCTGTACATCAGTTTCAGTAAAAATAATATGAATATGTAAAAAGATTATTGCTGTGGAAGGGAAAAGGGTTTTATGTTGAATATGTAGGAGTACTATATATTGTATATATGAATTACTGTGATCTAAAACTTTCATGAAGATAAGCTTAATAATTAGGAAAAAAAAAAGAATAAGATAGGACGTAGACACTGAGGGAAAGACGGATGTAGTTGCCTTGCCAATTTGCATACAGGGCAACACTTATTGCATTGATAGAAGGCAAAATATCAAAAACAAAGCTTTTACATTTTTAAATTTTTTGATACCCCAATTTATTTTTACCTTAATTTTTCTAAATTAATATGTATTCTATAGCTAACCTTTAAACTCATCACTATATCCCATTTTACTATTAACGGAACCTGGCAATATATTGGGCTTCACTTTTGAAGAAGTTTTGGATATCACAGAGAGGTTCAACAATGGCAGGGGAGGAATACTGGTGTGGGATGTTATTGACAGGGGACACATGGTTGGGGAGTCCTACAGGGCATATATCCAGGGTACATAAAAATGTTTGGATATTTTCATAGTGGTTACAATTAAAAACAACAACTGAGGGAGTGCTGAGTTCCTAGCCAGGGGAGCTCTATCACAGTCCCTAAAGGAACAGCAACAATCCCCCAAGTGCAACAGCAAAGATCAAAAAAGAAGGAAGATCCAACAATGAGCCCTTGATACTAATGACTATGCTTGTGAGCCTGTGCACCTGAAATAAGAATAAGGCCTAGAGCTGCAGGGTGCCTAAGAGTTACCTCCTGAGAGCCTCCATATTGCTCAAATGTGGCCAGTCTTGAAGCCAAACTCAGCATGTAAATGTGTTGCCTTCACCCCAGCATGGGACATGACTCCCAGGGATTAGCCTCCCTGGGGCCAAGGGATTACTACCAAGTACCAGCTGATGATGTAAGTAGAAAATGACCTTGAATAAAAGGGTCAACTCAGATCAGCAGAATATTTCAGTCTACATATAATATCAGGAGTTAACAATGCTTTTTGACCTGAATAAAAGGGGGAAACGGAAAGGACAAATGAGTTTATACGGCTATGAGTCTCCAAAAAGAGCCGGGAGGTTATCAGAGGGGTTGCCCTTATGCATACCTCAGCAAAGTCCCAGAGACAGATAAAGTAGACATAACCCCAGGTATTGGTTCTGCTGAGGGCTACAGAGATCCACAGGTTCTATGGTCATGGCAGATGGAGTTCAGTGCCATCTCAGTTGGCCCTACTTTGGAGTTTGTGTTTCTGTGCGATGGAGCTGGACTTAGATGTGATTTTTGTCCACAAGTCTCTTCTTTTACTTTTACCGGAACTATAGTTGGTGCTGGGGTTTAATGTATGCCCAAGGGACCTGAATCTCTGGACTAACCATGTGGTAGCCAGGCCCTGAGGCTCAACAGACTTACAACTCCTACACTCTGGTTTATAGGACTTACCCCACTCAGCTAACATGGAGGTGAAGAAGGTCAACCACCACACCAGGGAGCTAAGACTGCCTCCAACTGAAAGCAGGAGAATTGCATCCAGCATCCATCTGGAATCTAAGCCCCCTCTTGATATAGATGTGGAGTGGACACAACCATTCTAAGGTCCACAGGATGGAGGAATAGAGTATGGATTAGAGTGGACTTACTGATATTCTACTCATGAACTATTGTGATTAGTAATCAAAGAAAATGTGGCATTGGTGTGGAGAAAGTGGCCATGGTGGCTGCTGGGGGTAGGGAGTGGAAGGAGGAGATGGGATGTGAGGGCATTTTTGGGACTTGGCCTGGGTGGTGCTGCAGGGACAGTTATCAGACATTGTACGTCCTCCCATGTCCCACTGGGTGGAATATGGGAGAGTGTGGGCTATGATGTGGACCATTGACCATGAGGTGCAGCGGTGCTCAGAGATGTATTCCCCAAATGCAATGAATGTCTCATGATGATGGAGGAGATTGTTGTTATGGGGAGAGGAGTGGGGTGAAGGGGGTGGGGGCTATATGGGGACCTTATATTTTTTTAATGTAATATTAAAAAATAAATAAATAAAGACAAAAAAAAAAAAAAAGACCCAAATGCAGTTAGCTGCCTTGAAAGAATCCATTTCATTGGAGCTCTGACACTCATTCACTGTATGACTCGGGTGGTGTGCCTCTCCCTAAGGCTGCGCTTGGCTCACCTATAAAATGTGGCTATAGTGTGATTCACCTCAAAAAGGGAGTGTTTTAAAGGAGAGGTGAACATAAATGAACAAGACAGCACCAGGCACACAGCAAGTGCCCAGTCTTTGTTAGCTACCAGGTTAAGATTTCCCTATTAAAAGACAAATATTGGCGCAGATGTGGCTCAAGAGGTTGAGGGCCGACCTCCCACATGGGAGGTCCCGGGTTTGGTTCCCGGTGCCTCCTGAAAAAAACAAATACAAGCAAAACAAATGAAAAAACCACCTCAGGGGAGCCAATGTGGTTCAGTGGTTGAATGTTGTCCAGGATTCAATCCCCAGCCCCCAGTACCTCAAGAAAAAAAAGACAAATATAAAAGGGAGGCCCTGACCAGACTCTCAACTTAATAGAGATTTGCTTTTCAAGGTGAGAGTCATCTAAAGCCAAAGGGACAGATAATATGTTCAAGTTTGAGGGGCACTAAAGAGAAGATGGTAGGAAAACAAAGGCCATCTTTTTCTTTCTCACAATTACACTGAGGCTAATTTCCTTTGGGAATGTATGCTTATGAGTCTACCAGATAAACCACTTTGACCCAACACACTGCCAGTTCAATTAATTGGTTTTGCTTTCCCAATTCACTGGACAGAAAAGACCAAAATAGAGGTGTTATGTCACAAGAGCTTTAATCTCATTATATAACCATCAGTAACTTATAAACACTTTAACAACCATTTAGATAAGCTTAAAAAACAAATGGTTCTGAAAACGCTTCTTTTAATAACCTTCCTCTATCCCTAAACTATAACAATTAAACTAGACAAATTTACAAAACCGCAAACATAGAAAGTCAAGTCACAGAATTAAGTCCCAATTTAAACATCTGCTCATGACTGTATATCCAGGCTTCTAGCCCTGAAGTAATGCTGCTTCCCTCCCCCGACCCCAGAACCAAGATTACCAAGATCTTAGTTCTAACTCCACCTTAGAAGGCTGATGGCCATTTTCTGACCTAACAAGTCAAACTCTTCAACCCATATCCCAAAAGAACCACAGCTCTTGGCTCTGAGAATGGTTCTTCTGCCATCTATAGTCCTAGAATATATATACCAGTATATTGCATACAGATTATAGAAAGTATCAGTAACAAAAGGGACACTAAATGGTTTCCACGCAGCTTCATTTAGGTCTGTTCTGGGAGGGTTGTAGACACTACCCTCTAAAGGTGCCTGCCAGTTTCTCAGAAAGATTTCCAGCAAATGAAACTAGATGCACCTCACCTAGGTTTCTATCCATTTTTCTCCTTTCCTCTCTCAATGGCTCCAATCCTGTCAGCCCTTAGTCACCAAATTTATTGCCAGCACCTAGAATACAACAAAGTCAAACCACTCCCAAATGGAGCTCATTCTAGCCAAGAAGGGGACTGAGGAGAAATGATTGGTTCTTACCTAGTTTGAACCTTTAACCTTTCGGTGCCACAAAAATTTGGGAAGAGATTGGGGTAAAAGTGCTGTGGGTACCAAGCAGTCCTACATAAAATCTTGAGCAACAAAGTGTAAGCAAAGAGTTTTGCGCCATGAGTAAGTTAAGTGTTTTCAATGGTTTGACACATCCCGTGTTCCACATTCCAGGAGGCCTTTGGGACAAACAGGCCCCACCAGGGATGGCTGCCAGGCCAGTGTCTGGCCAGCGTGACCTACTTTCAGGCACCAGGGGACGAGGATCTTTGCATTTACCTGGAGTCTCAGGGTTTGGGGACACCAAAGTGAACTTAGAAATATTTATGTTAGATATTAGACAGTTTATCAGCCAACTGAAGCTTGAAAAGAGAAGTATCATGATTCGTAGCTCCAGTGGTACAACTGAATTCAGACTCTTGCTTTGATTCACAGGCCTGAAATAAAGTGGTCTGAGAAAAACAGAAACATGTCATGTCTATCAAGACCATAGTCATCCACACACAGTCTTGCATTATAAATGTACCTAACTGGAGGAGACGTATCAGATCCACAGATGCACATTTTGCAAACTAGTAAAACACCTTCAAATTTTTAAACGTCTACAACTTAAAATAACTTAATTTAGGATGTTAGGAGGCCACAGAGTTAAGAAGGAATATACTTACATCACTTGAAGAGACTGTTCCTGTTTCAACAGCAACACCGCTACCACGCAGTTTCTATTACGAAATAAATGACTTATTACTTAGTTTTGTTTTTACTTTTATCCTAATTTATTAGCTTAGGGAAGGGAGCTAGGAAAATTTTATATATTTTTTTCTAATCCTACTTGATTAATAAACAGAATGGAGATGATACAAAGTATTCTAAATATCATTGCAAGCTTCCAAATAATTTCATAATCAGCAAGTTACTAAAAATGGAACAATAATAAAACTAAATACTAAGTTCCACCTAAATTTCCTAAATGAGGCTGACACAAATTGCCAATCTCAGGATTTACTTACTGAATTGTTTTCCCAATAAGACAATTGCCTTAATCTGAACTATCTACACTACATTCTGTGGTGAAGCTTTAGAAATAGGGGCTAAGCAACGGGAAGACACTATCTGGAATTAAAAATCAGGCTATCAAAAACAATTCTAGCAAGTTATAATGACAATCAAAACCACAAATATTATGTAGAAATGAACAAAGAAAAGTTAAGGTTGAAAGTCTAGAGGGCTGAAAGTGCAAGAGAAAAGCAATAATGAATTTCTGACAGGAAACTTTCATCTTTTTTGTATTCAATATCATCTTCTAAGGGCCAGGCATTAACCTCCAGAACCCAAGTACAATGCTCTAAACAATCAAAAGAAGCTTCTAAACGCCACACAAAAGAAAGTCAAACAACAAAATATCCAAATGTTCAACTAACTTGAACTTCTGAAAGTTTATTTCTGTTAGGATCATGAAATTGTGGTCCTTTTTGTGAGGGAAAAACATTTATGAAGAACAAAGGGAGACCTTCCAGGTATAGCACTGTCACATGAGATCTGAGCAAAGTTAAACAAAATCCCAAATAATCGTACCTTGACACTCTTTAAACAAGAAGTCTATAATCTGATCATAATAAAATGCTAAGAAGAAGGGTCTACCCATAGCAAGAGAGGGAGTGCAAGTGCTTTCCAGGGCCAAGCAGAAGCAGGGGCCAGACTGTCAGAAGACCCCAGCCAGGACTGCACTGGGGTGCCCTGAGGAGTCACCCGGCAGCAGAACTTGCAAAGCAGAAATGCCTCACCGAGATTTAATAAGGCCAAGACTCTGTGATAAAAAGAATGTCCTAGAAATTGACAGAAAAGGTCTTTAAGAGCTTTTATCTAATACCAGGTAAGCTCAATTCTAATGAAAACTCTTCTCAACACAGAAATAGTTATTTTCACTAGTGAAATTACTTTCCCCCAATTGTTGGACATGATTACAACCACACTCTTCACTCCAGAAGTGACAAATCATCTGTGAAGCATAATATCCATGTTATTCCTATGAAGAAAAGTCTAAGGTGAAATCACCCAAAATGTGGATGGCAAAGAACAGTGTACATTCTTTCCTACCAATTTTTATTTTATGAAATCAGCAAAACAGAGCCTCACTACCACTATACCAGAGTGCTATCATCAAAGCAGAGGATGGGGTTTTTTCAAAGGGAGAATTTTTTTTAGAAAGTTACTATTTAAGCATTCTGACCTCAAATAATATATTTAAACATTTTAAATCTCATTTTCACATACCTATTTATGTTCTAAATATCTTGTTTTTTAAATACTTTACAAATTCAGTAAAATCTGTGGCTCTTCTAAAAATAATGTCGAAAACTAAGCCAAAAATGTGTTAAAATTGATGTTACTAAATGAAAAAAATATTTATGTTTGTTCAAGACTCTGTGAATTATATCTATGTAAAAATGAAAGGCAATTAGGCTCCCTCCCCCTGCCCCCAAAAAAGGCAATCAATGGTAAGGCAAAAGATAAATTAAAGCAAGATGTCATGGAGTCTTTCTCTTATGCCTGAGATTAAAATTTATTAAAATAATAAAGCCAACTCAAAATCTAAATCACAGTGTTCCCAAAATGTACTTGAAAGGGGAAGAGAGATTTCTTTGTAACCTAAGGCTGACGGCACTATCACTATGGCTTCTTCTGACCCGTTCGTTCACGTCACCATTGTCACCCACGCCCCCACCAAAACCACATTCCCTTCTACCTTTTTTCTCCCAGATCACCTCCACCAACCTTCACTTAACTCTTTTCTGGGGGCCATTCTCACCAACTCTCCCCCCTCACCATACACTTACTATCTGGAAATCTAAAAGAAACACACTCCACACACTATCTTTTGCCCTATTCTAGGGACCGATAATGACAAAAACAGGGGACTTGTTAGTTCCCCGTCTTTAGACCACCAAGCTGTTTCTCCCCATGGAGAGTAAAGCTAGAGAGGCCCAAAAGCAGCCAAGAGGACAGTAAGTAGGCTTCCCTGAGCACCCACCACCGCTGTGTGAGACAGCATGACCTGACAACCAGGCTAGCCTCACCGACCCAGGACACCTAGGCTTCAGGCACTGACTCTTGGCCAAGACAAGGTCCAGGGGACAAAGTGGCGATCTATAATGTGCTAATTACAGCTGGAGCCTGCCCTGGCAGCACTTCGGGTCAAGGAGTTTACTGGTGTAACCAGTCAGACAGCCTGGCCTGCTTAGGTGACCAAAGGGCATAAAAAATCCTTCTAGAAACTTTTGCAGAACTCTTCCCAAACCAAGAAATCTTGGTGGGTCACAGTCCTGAGACAGACACTGGGCGGTGAATCTGCATCTCCCAGCCCCTGAAGCTTGCCTGTACTCTCTCTCTCCTGATGTACTGCTTCTTTTGTCTTTATTAAAAACCTTATGAGAATGCCCTTTAGAGTTTTATGAATCCTTTCATCATCCAAGCTGTGAAATCTTGGCAGCCACCTAGAAAGAAGATACTCCCTGACTTCTGAAAGGCATGAGTGGGAAAACCCAAGTAGCAAAAAAAGACAGAAAGGTTTGAATTGAATCCAGTCAAAGAAAGGAAAGCGAAGCATATACCATATCTAAGAGAAATTTGTCTTCCTTATTAAGTTTGAAAATGGCATTATTTTGATTCTTTTTGTAATTTAACATATTTACCATAAATAACTTGAGAGCAAAGAAGTTATATTTCTTTTAAAGATACTATTAAGAAATTTCTTTTACCTGTGAACTCAGCTGAGTTTTTATCCAGTTGAAATAGTAATTTAAGTCACTGCCTTCCATCAGCTCTTTTCCCCATGCTGCTAATTTGGCAATAATTCTTGCTGCCTAAAAACAAGTAGAAATCCATTTAATTATCATACTGACTCCAAAATCACATCACATACCTTAAAATCTAGGACTCCTAACCATTTTGCTACATGATTTTTGTAACAGTCAACTCCTCTGAAAATAACAGTTTATAATTGATTTTTTGTGTGTCTGTGTCTTTTTTTAAAGATTTATTTATTTTTTTCCTGGCCCCCACCCCTGTCCTGTTGTTTTTTTCTTTTGTGCTGTCTGTGTCCATTCGCTGTGTCATCTTCTGTATCTATTTCTCCTTTTGTCTTCTCATCTCTCTCTTCTGTGAGTCACTGGGATTCAATCCTGGGGACCTCTGATGTGGAGAGAGGTTCCCTGTCAATTGTGCCACCTCAGTTCCTGGTCTCTGCTGCACTTCATTTTGACTGCCCCCTTCATCTCTCTTTTGCAGTATCATCATCTTGCTGCGTGACTCACTTGCACGGGCACTGGCTCACCAGGCAGGCACACTTTCTCTTCTTCTTTTTCACCAGGAAGCCCCAGGGATCGAACCTGGGTCCTCCCATATGGTAGGTGGAGACCTTATCACTTGCGTCACATCTACTTCCTGTATTTCATTTTAAATATTAATTTTATTTTGAACTATATACAAAATGTATTTTTAGATGTTTCAATTAAAATGAACCAAAATAAGAAGTCAAGAATTTCATGGCATTCCCTATATTATTTTGTGTTTCAAAAGTAAGATTATTCATTATAAGATCTTGAAAACACACACACACACACACAAATATTTCTCATAGGCAGACTTTCACAAATCACTTGCCAGTTCTGAGCAATCACTACAACAAATTGCCGGCCACTACCCAAGCCCCTGTGAGTTCCCATAGTTTATTATAATATATATTCTAGGTATTAAACAGCCCTCACTCTTCTATATAAACAAATACCCTTTTCTCCTCAAAGATTTCTCAATGTTCTTCAAGCTATAAAACTAAAAAGTATTACTCTCTTTATTAAATAGGCAGTATAAAATACTATTTCAAATGCAAATCCCAATTTAATAAATATTATTTCCATACTTTCTGAAAGCAAGTCACTGCTTAAAAAAAAAAACCCATACTCAGCAATAATTAATCCCGATAGAGAATGGAAGGCTGAGGCTGGCTAACCTCAAAACAATTCAACGTGGGGTGGACTGATGTCTGTTCTTACATCTGAATACAGCCCGACCCAACTGAGAAAGGTACACTTCCAAGGCCAGAATGTCCGACATTGGAATATACATCATACGAACACACTGGTACATAAATGAACCTAGACATAAATGTGGAGATAGAATGAGAGAGAGAGAAAGGAAGAGAGATAGCACACATGCTTAAAAATGGTGATTCGATTTATGAAAAATTCAGAGACATCTACTGAAATCAGTAGCCTAAGGAGCTACCCACCCTGCTGCCCTCTCCACAATGAAGACAAAAAGTTTTATTCTCTAAACCCTTCTCTCATAAAATTCTCCAGACTCCATTAAAGATCATTTAATGTTAGGCCTTCCAAGGACAGTAGTCCTTCAGGTTAAGTGTAAAACAAAAGTGTGTTTAAGATATTAAACCGTGTGTATAAGATAGTAAAAAGGTATTGCTTAACTACAAAATTAAAATAAAAATTGAACACTAGATGCTTCACAGCAAAATTTCCACTTAGTAAAATGTGGCAATCCTGTCAGACAATCTGTGTAGACTATGTGCATGTTAATTTACCAAAGGCCTATACTAATGATTTATTTTTATAGTCTGCAAAAAGTTTAATTGTATTAGAGCAATCCTAACTCCTTTTAACTTTTAATCCTAATGCCAAGATCCCCGCATTACCAAACACCAATAAGGAAAACTGCTTCTAAAAGTTAACATGCCCCTGAATTGCGTACTCGAAAGTATTAGGTTGGTGCAAAATCAACTGCAGTTTTGCACTGCTGCAATTTGCCATTTGATATGGGCATACATTCTTAAATAAATGTGGTTATGTTACATTTCACTTTTATGTGCATTTCTCGCTTTATGGTTTTTTGCTAATGACTTATTACTTGCTGTTTATTTTCTACTTATTTTAGACTATGGAAATGATGTTAGAAAAAAAGCAAATTTGAGCAATTCTCTTATTTGCATTTCAAGTGGGTTGTAAAGCAGCAGAGACAACTTGCAACATCAACAACGCATTTGGCCATGAACTGCTCACAAACGTACAGTGCAGCTGTGGTTCAAGAAGTTTTGCAAAAGAGACAAAAGCTTTGCAGGTGAGGAGTGTAGTGGCCAGTCAT
The DNA here is from genome assembly GCF_030445035.2 of Dasypus novemcinctus. Taxonomy (NCBI): domain Eukaryota; kingdom Metazoa; phylum Chordata; class Mammalia; order Cingulata; family Dasypodidae; genus Dasypus; species Dasypus novemcinctus. Next base: position 16,614,760 of record NC_080686.1, read on the forward strand.
TGGAAGTTGACAACGACGAATTGAGAGCAATTATCGAAGCTGATCCTCTTATAACTACATAAGAAGTTGCCAAAGAACTCAACGTTGACTATTCTATAGTCGTTCCGCACCAAAAGCAAACTGGACAGGTAAAAAAGCTCCATAAGTGGGTGCCTCACGAACCTGACCGAAAACCAAAAAAATTGTTGTTTTGAAGTGTCTTCTCTTATTCTATGCAACAACAAGCCATTTCTTGATCAAACTGTGACATGTGACAAAAAGTGGATTTTATATGACAACCGGTGATGACCAGCTCAGTGGCTGGACCAAGAAGACTCTCCAAAGCACTTCCCAAAGCCAACTTTGCACCGAAAAAAGGCCATGGTCGCTGTGTGGTGTCTGCTGCCAGTCTGATCCACTACAGCTTTCTGAATCCCAGCAAAACCATGACATCTGAGAAGTATGCTCAGCAAATGGATGAGGTGCACCGAAAACTGCCCCACCTGCAGCCAGAATTGGTCAACAGAAAGGGCTCAATTCTTCTCCACAACAACGCCTGACTGCACCTCGCACAACCAATGCTTCAAAAGTTGAACGATTGGGCTACGAAGTTTTTCCTCATCCACCATATTCACCCGACCTCTCACCAACCAACTACCACTTCTTCAAACATCTTGAAAACTTTAGGCAGCGAAAACACTTTCACAACCAGCAGGATGCAGAAAATGTTTTCCAAGAGTTCATCAAATCCCGAAGCATGGATTTTTACACTACAGGAATAAACAAACTTATTTCTCATTGACAAAAATGTGTTGATTGTAATGGTTCCTATTTTGATTACTAAAGATGTATTTGAGCCCAGTTATAATGATTTTAAATTCACGGTCTGAAACCACAATTTCCACTGCACTGACCTTATAGTTAAAATTGGGGTATTTTATGTTGTATATGTTACCATGATAAAAAAAAATTTTTTTTAATAAAAGTTAATGTGGCAGCAGTAACTGCTCTCACAACTGGAAGATTACCAAATTACAAATGTCCCCAGGTGTGTTTCAGCCCTAAATCAGAAATTGGATCAATCCAAAATTTACCATATGAACAGTAAAGAGATCCTGGCGATTCAGCATTGGCAGAAAGTAGGACCATGCAGTGTTCTTGCTACGTTTAGCATAGTCAAAGAAAATGGTAACTCGCTGGTGGTTTTCCTAAAAAAGAAAAGAAACATACTCATCAGAATGAATTTCACTAAAGAATGTAACAAACATTGTTTTTGAACATTTCATTTTCTGTCCCATCAATCAGTGAGAGTCTGGTTTTTCTGTTTTTTTCCCCAGCATGTGTGAGATTTGTTCTTATTATTATAGGGTGGGGGCAGGGTGGAGAGTACATATTTAAGAATTAAAGTCACCTTTAGTTATTAGGATGATTAAATCAAATGAGATAGGCTAACAGCCCCAGACCTGCAAAGTGTAGGACTACAAGCTGCATGTCTTCTCTGCCTGCTCTTCTGACCTGCCCTTCAAATACACTGCTGTCTCAACCCCTCTGCAGTCATGAGAGAGTGAGCAGCCTGCCCTCATACAAATGAAACTGAGAGAGAGGCAGAAATATCACCATTTAGCTCTGGATGGGGGTGATCAACAGAAGAACCTCAAACTACCTGCAAGCAAGCAAGGCAAAGAGGGGATAAGAGAAACCTCAAATGTGCAAGGTAACGCACAGTATATCAAAACAGAAAAATCAGGGACAAATAGACAGCAAAAAAAAAAAAAAAAAAGGAAAGAAAAGAAAAAGAAAGCATATCACACCAGCAGGTGATAGAGAATTTAAGGAAGAGTGACTTCTTAGTTTAAATCACGCAAACGCCACCTCTCATCTAAATTTTCTCTGCTTACCACTGGCTGAATCCACTTTCTGGTTCAGTAAGTGACCACGATATTAAATAACAGTATTTGCTAAAAGCACAAATAACCACAAAAATAAGAATTTTAACTTGCAAATCAACATTTAGTTCTCTTTAAGTACACTGGTTTTAAGTTTGTTTCGTGTTACCTATTTGAGGGAACAGACTGCCATCGCCTTAAGTAATGTAATCATCATAGTTCAGAAAAATGATTGAAATACTTATGGTAATGAATTTATCAAAGGACTCAAAATTCATACAAGCCATCATTACTCCACTGGTGGATTATTTATTTGCAAAGATAAAATTATATTTCTTCACTCAAAGGGAGAAAATATTTGGAAACCACATATCCAATAAGGGTTTGATTTCCATGCTAAGAAAGACATCATACAACTCAACAATAAAAGAACAAGCAATCCAATATAAAATGGGCAAAACACTTAGACATTTTTTCAAAGACAAAATATAAATGGCAAAAAGCATATGAAAAAATGTTCACTATCACTAGCTATTAGGGAAATGCAAATTAGAACTACAATGAGATATCATCTCACATCTTATAGAAAGGCCATTTAAAAAAATAGAAAACAATAAGTAATATATCCAAAAGAACTGAAAAGAGTGATAAGAGGGAAGTGGATTTGGCTCAATGGATAGAGCATCTGCCTACCACATGGGAGGTCCAAGGTTCAAACCCAGGGCCTCCTGACCTGTGTGGTGAAGCTGGCCCACGCACAGTGCTGATGCATGCAAGGAGTGCCCTGCCATACAGGGGTGTCACCTGCATTGGGGAGCCCCATACACAAGGAGTGTACCCCATAAGGAGAGCCACCCCATGCGAAAAAAGTGCAGCCTGCCCAGGAGTGGGGCCACACACACAGAAAGCTGACACAGCAAGATGATGCAACAAAAAGAGACACAGATTCCCAGTGCCGCTGACAAGAAGACAAGTTGACACAGAAGAACACACAGTGAATGGACACAGAAAGCAGACAACTGGGGCGAGGGGCAGGGAAGGGGAGAGAAATAAATAATAAATCTTAAAAAAAAAAAGTGATAAGAACAGACATTTGCACACCAATGTTCATAGCAGCGTTATTAACAATTGCCATAAGATGGAAACAACCCAAGTGTTCATGAACCAATGAATGGATAAACAAAATGTGGTATATACCTATGATGGAATACTATGCTGCTGTAAAAAGAAATGAAATTGGGACATATATGATCTCACATGTGAAACTTGAAGACATTACACTGAGTGAAATAAGCGAGACACAAAAGGACATACATTGTATGGTCTCACTAATATGAACTAAATATGAAGAACAAATACACGGAGTTAAAACCTAGAGTATAGGTTACTAGGAGATAAGATGAGGACTGAGAAGGGGTACTGATGTTACTGTATGCAGAATTTTTAATTAGCTTCACTGTAAAAGTGTGGAAATGGGTAGAGTTGATGGTAACACATTATAGTGAGTATAACTAACACAGTTGGTTTATGAAAGGAACTGTGGCTGAAAGGGGTAGTCTAGGGATGTAAATGTCAATTGAAAGAAAGCTAGAGAATAATCTAGGGCCTGAATAACATAGTGAACCCAGAGGGGAATAAGAATTGTGGTTAACAGTACAAATACAAGAATATTCTTCTATGAACTAGAACAAATGTACATTACTATCACAAGGTGTTAAAAATACGGAGATGCATGGGAAAAATGCAATTTATAGAACTTAGGGACTACAGTTAACACCAATATTGTCATTTTCTTGCATCAACCTAAAAGAAAGTACTGTGTTATGGAAAAATACACCAAATACACACTAGCAACCATAGTTAGTGGCAATAGCCTGATGACGTTCTATCATAATCTGTAATAAATGTTCCATAACAATGCAATGTGTTGGTAGAGGGTTGTTGTATATGTGAATTCTGCACATTTTGCATGACTGTTTTGTAATTTCACAACTTCTCTAATAAATCTACATACATAAAGTAAAAGCACCAAAAACACATGATATGGAAAATGAAACAGGAAATTTAATATAATACACACAGTAACTATGACATTGCACAGTATGACAAGAGTTGAGACCACACATCCTAGCAGTATTAATAAATGTGGATGGCTTAATTCACCTATTCAAAGAAAAAGGTGTTTAAACCAACTCAGAAAGCAAAACCCAGCTCTATACTATATATAAGAAACACATCTAAAACACAATTTACAAAGACTAAAAAAGGGATGGGCAAAGACATACAGGCTAATAGAGATATTAATAACAAGAAAGCAGAGGTTGCTTTCATAATGTCAAAGTAGAATTTAAGCCAAAATACACTGAGTATGAAAGGATACTTTTTAATGCCAAATGCCACAATTCACAATGTAGATAAAACCTTTTACCAAATAATACAGCATCTACCTTTATAAAGCATAAACTACAGGAGATGCTAGAAGAAACAGACAGAAATACATTTATAAGAGACTTCAACATACCACTCTCAGTATTAGACAAACCAAGCATATAAAACATAAAGATAGAAAATACCTAAATATAGCTGCTGGGTGCAGGGAATGGGAGGAAGAGATGAGATGTGGAGGCATTTCCGACTTGGAGTTGTCCTGGGTGGTGCTGCAGGGACAATTTCCGGACATTGTAGATCCTCCCATGGCCCACTGAATGGAACGTGGGAGAGTGTGGGCTAAGATGTGGACCACTGACCACGAGGTGCAGCGATGCCCAGAGATGTATTCACCGAATGCAATGGATGTGTCATGATGATGGGGGAGAGTGTTGCTGTGGGGGAAGTGGGGTGAATGGGGACCTCGTCATTTTTGAATGTAATATTTTTTAAAAATGAATTAAAAAAAAAAAGAAAATACCTAAATAACATAATCAAGAAGCTAGATCTTATGGAAATATATCAAACCTTATACCCTATAAGGGAGAATGCACCTTCTTCTGAAGCACATAAATACATTTATAAAAATTGACCATACAACAGTTAACAAAGAAAGCACCAGTAAACTCCGGAAAGTCAAAATATTATCTTTAAAACATGAAACAATATAGTTAGAAGTTAATTTAAAAGTTTATTACACTTAACACCTGAAAGTTTCTCAAAACTTTTAAATAACCCTTCATTGAAAGAGAAAAAGCAAACCAAATTACAGAAATTAAAATAATGATAACCAAAACACTACACAGAAGACCTTAAGGGATACATAAAAACTGTGCTATGAAGAAAATTCACAGCCTCAAGCACTTTTAGTTTTGTAAGTGAACAAGTGAAAATAAATAACAATTCTCAATTCAAAATGCTAAGGGGAAAAAAAGTAAATGAAAAAAGAGCACAAAGAAGAATATAATTTAAGAAAGCATAAAATAAGGTAGAGAACAGAAAAACTATAGATCTAATCAATACAGAAATTCTTGTTCTTTGGAAAAAGTTTAACAAAATAGGAAAACAACTAGTTAAGGAAAAAAAAGGAGAAAGCAGAAATATACAAAGATATGACATGGAAGATATACCACTGAAATAAAGAAAAAAAATGTTTTAAATCATAAGTACTACTTTGCAGCCTTCTATGCAAATAAATTTGAAAAGCTTGAGAAAATGAATTCCTAGAAAATTACAGATTACTAAAATTGTCACCACTAAAGACAGAAAGCTTAAAATGACCAACTTTTGTAGAAAGAAAAACAGAGCAAGTCACCAGGAAACTATCCCCCAAAAAGCATCAGTCACAGATATATCCACAAGGGAATTTTACCTAAATGTCAACTCAGATAATCCCAATGCCACATAAATAGTTGCAAAGCAAAGTAATTGAAGGAAAATCTATAAACTTATATTAAGTATAATGCTAATATAAATAAGTGACAGAATGTAAAAAATAAAAGTATAAACCAATATCACTAGTGAATATTCATGCAAAAATCCTAAATAAAATAACAAAAAACAGAATCAAGAAAATAACAGACCACAACCACATGGGATTTAGTCCCTGAATGCAAGGATCCATTAATATTATTCACTATATGATAGATCTAAGGAGAAAAATATCATTCAATTATATCTATAGGTGCTGAAAAATTCACCACCCATTTCTGAAATAACCTTCAAAAAACAGGAAATGATAGTACCAAAATAATGAAATTAATATACAGAGATCATTAGCTTTCATATACATGAACAAACCAGATAAAATGGAAGAAAAACCCCATATATAAAGCCACAAGGAAGATAAAAATACTTGCGCACAACTTAAGAAGAAATGTGCAAAACCTTTATGAAAAAAGCAATAAAACACTCCTGAAAGATATAAACTATACTTAAACAAATGGGAAGACATCTTTTGTTCTTGGATAGGAAAATTCAATATCATAAGTACGTCATTTCTCCCTAAGTTATAAACTGTTTAATGCAGGGTCAGTAAAAATCACAACAAATTCTTAATAGAGCCAGACAAGTTGATTCTCAATGTCATATGGAAAAATAAGCCTTCACGAGTAGCTACGAAAATACTGGGGGAAAAAGAAAAAAGTTCCAAAGAGCATTAGACTTCATAGCCTCTATAACAAAAATTGTGTGCTACTGGAGCATGAATATAGACACACCAGTGGAACAGTACAGAAAGGTCCAGAAATAAACCTAGGTACACAGGGAAATTTAATATTAGAGGTGGCACCTCAAAAGACTAGACAAAGACTGATGTTTTAAAAAACGGCAAGGATAAATGAACAGCCATTTGAAATTAAATATATACCTTATACCATATATAAGAACCAATTCCTAATGGACCAAATATCTAAACATAAAAAAAGAGAGTATACAAGTACTAGAAGAAAACATGGGTAAACTCCATTATAATCTAGGTATGATGGTTTGAAACTGGATGGACCCTTGAAAATTATGTCCTTAAAGCTAGTCCATTCATGTGGGTGTGAACCTATTATGGGTGGGACCTTTTGATTAGATTACTTCTGTTAAGGGCCTTTTGATTAGTAGGCATGACCCATGGTTGGTCTTAATCCTCATACTGGAGTCCTTTATAAAAGGGATAACTACAGAGAGAAACACAGAGAAGACGACCCAGAAGCTGACAGAGAAAAAGCCATAGGAGTAAGGAGAGAAAACCATGGGAGCAAGGAGCTGAAATCAACAGAACTGGGAAAGAGGAAGTCAGAGGCTGAAGCAACAAAACCCAGAAGAAAATGGACCAGCAGATGCCTCCATGTGCCAATCTGGGAGAAAACATCACTGGATGAGGCCCTGATTTGGACATTTTTACAGCCTCAGAACTGTAGGCCTGCAACCTAATAAATCCCCATTGTAAAAGCCAACCCATTTCTGGTATATTGCTTTCAGCAGCTTTTAGCAAACTAAAACACTAGGTTTAGGCGAAAGCTTTCTAAATATGGCTCAAAATTCAGGTTAAATTTCTTTTTGATGAATTATACTATATCAAAAGAAAGATAATTTTTTCCATGCAAAAAATATCATAAGCAAAGCTGAAATGCAAATGATAAACTGGGAGAAAACAGTTATATATGTCACTCACATATATATCCCCAATATAAAAAGAACTCTTAAAAATCAAGGGTAAAAATAAGACCAAAGACCTGATGGAAAAAATGGGCAAAAGACATGATCAAATATTACAGAATATATGTATGTGGCCCTTACACATACAAAAAGATGGTCAACTTCAGAGATCATTTCTCACCTATTAGACTGGCAAAAATGTAAAAGCTTGACAGCACCCAAGGTTACAGGGAAACAGGCAATCTCATACATTTCTAGTGGGAACGAAAATGGAACATAAGGGACTATCTTAACAAAACTACATATGTAGGTTATCTTTTACACAATAATCCCATTTTTAGGAATTTAGCATATAGTACACTCCCAAAAAAAACAAAAATACATTTGCACCAAGTTATTCTTTGCATCATTATTTGTAATTGAAAAATATTGAAACCAACCTAAATGCCCATTCTATAGGGCACTGTTTAAACTACAGTACACCTGCTAATGGAGTACTGTGTAGCTGTAAATAAGAATATGAAAGAGTTCAAAGGACTGATATGTAATGATTTCTAGGATATCTGTTAAGTAAAACAAGCAAAATGTAAGAAACTATACCTATCTGTAAACCAATCTTCATAGCAGCATGATTCAACATAGTGAAAAGGTAGAAACAACCCAAATATACATCAACAGATGAATAAACAAAACATGGTATATACACACAATGGACTATTATTCAGCCATAAAAATGAAGGAAGTCCTGACACATATGACAATATAGATGAACCCTGAAGACATCAGGTTGGGAGAAATGGGAGAGAGACCACAAAGGGACAGAAGTTGTATGATTCCATATATATGAAGTAACAAGAAGGAAGCAGATGTAGCTCAGATGGTTGAGCATCTGCTTCCCATGTACGAGGTCCCAGGTTCGATCCTTTATATCTCCTAAAAACAAAAACAAAACAAGCAAACAAATGAAAAAACAAAAAAAAAAAGAGAAGGAAAGAGGGAAAGAAGGAAGAAACAAAAATATGCAAATTCATGGTCAGAAATCAGAAAACAGGTTACCAGGGACAGGAGTGGGGGGGGTGAGAGATAGAGAATTAATGCCTAATGGGTACAGAGTTTCTGTTCAGGGTGACAGTTTTTCTTTCTTTTGGATGGAGAAGTTTTGACAATGGATGGTGGCGATGGTAGCACAACACTGTGACTGTAACACCACTGAAGTGTATAAGAGAAAACAGCTAAAATGGTGAAATTTTGTGTTATATATGTTACCACAAAAATCATACACGCCCAAAAAAAAACTCTAGAACTGTACAACACAAAGAATGGACTCAAAATTAAAAAGAAAAAGACACTGTATCTAGAAAGTACTTTCATGTAAGAAAGAGAGCAAAATAAACATCCATGTATCTGCCTGTCTGATGTTGGGGGGAAAAAAAAAAAAAAAAAAACAGAAAGAACCAGAACCAATAATACTGGTTATCTATAAGAAGCAAGTGAGAATGGGTGCCAGGGACAGGGCGGTGGTCAGTGGCATTTCTGAATATACCTTCCTGTATAGTTTTCACTTTAGAAGGATGTTAATGTTTTACATACAAAAGTAAGATAAAATCAACAAGAATGAGAAAAAAACTGAAATAGAACACAAACAAATGAATCTATGTGTGTTATTTTGTTCCCAGAGAATTAACATAACCACTCTGAAAGTAACTTGAGCATAATGTTCTGACTCTATACCCTCTAAAGACAAAGGGAACTGCACACAAATACTGAACTCTCAGTAAAATGCTTGTTTTTCACAGTGGTATGGGTTGGCAATTCTGAAACTACTTTCTGTGTATTATACCAAATGAGTAAATATTTTGAGGCTAAGGGGAATCAAGTGTTCTCACTTCCAGAGAAGGGAGTTACAAACATGGAAAGGGGCAAGACTAGAAGGAATCCTGAGGTACTGAGGTGGAATGAACCTGGAGGTGTCAGTATAAAATCCTGGTTTTTAATACATAGATATGTACATGTGTACAAAAATTGAAGATGTGTATATGTGTGTACATGTATATATATAAAAAATTTTAAAAATCAAGGTCTGCATGTCAACTCATAGCTCCCTCGTTCCAGGTGCCATCTCAGATAGTGACCAAGGCAGAAGATAAGAGCCCCCACTTATCTTAATACTACCACTTTAAAGAGAGAAGTGCTTAGACCAAGGTCATGCTCAGACAGGCCGGCCTCAGGCCGGGCCACATACTGATCCTTCCCTCATAATATAAAGTGACACAGCAGCCCCTAGATGGATGGCACTGTTCTTCCTCATCTTTGTATCCCCAATAGGTGTCACAAGCTTAGCACATCAAAGGCTGTCATTTACTAGGTTTTCCCAGTAAACCAACAGACAACCATGTCCCTAAACACCCAGACTGATGCTTTTCTCCTAGTCTCTTGAAACATGCAGGCAGCCACTGGATTTGGCAGCCAAGCGGCCTGTCTCCTCAAGAGCAATCTGAGCCTAGATTACACCCTGGTGTAGAACACGAAACTGTGAATAAAAGAGGCCCTTTTGTCTTCAGGGAGAGGGAAGAAGTACACACAAACTTTTCAGTCTGGAAAACTTTCAGATGAGAAGCAAAACTGCTTTCAAAAGAGACAGACCCCATTGGAAGGCAAAGCGCATTCAGCTCTGAACCCCCAGTGTCTGGCACAGGCCTGGGACAGATGGTAATTGAAATCTGTGGAAGGAGTGAAAGAGAAGGAACCTTATCACCTGTACATACACCAAGCAGCCAGAAAGCTTCAGGTGATTCATCAAACATCGCTGGTGTTCAACAAAGAACTCTGAGGTATCACGGGAAAGATACATATTGATTACATCATGAAAAATGGCAAAAAGGCCATAGGTGAGCATTTCCATCTTAATTTGTATGACCAAATTTAAATTACAACTCACATAATTAATAAAAATACATTATTACCCTCTACAATAGAACCAATGTTATAAGCAAAATCTTACAAAAATATTGCTACAGTGAAGTACAAAAAAAGATGACAGCACCAAAAGTATTAAGTAAAGAATATAATTACCTGCAGCATATCATCAACCATAGTTAGTATGTACTGAACTGTCTGTTCTTTGGAGATATGAGTCATCAGGTTTATAAATGTTTTAGCACACTAGAAAAAAAATGAAATTAATAATTGTTTTTCAATTGTAAACAACATTTTAATGGAATATCAGTAAAACATTTCTCTTTCATAAATTAGGGTACATATGCTAACAACTTTCAATTTTTAAAAATGTACAATCTTTTACAAACATTATGATGAAGTATGGGAGGACCATACTCTGACTTGCATCTGATTTTTTTAATCATATCTAGCCACTATGAACTTTCAATTACCCACGATAACATAAAGATTCAGTTATGCAGACTATCAAAAATAATAATTACTTTTGAATTGGCCTTTTCTTTATTTCTTTGCACTTACTGGGAAGACAAATACTAGAGCAAAAGGAGTGCCGGGATTGTAATCAGAAGGCTCGTACTTGTCTCCATACTACAACTTATCGACTATGTGACAATCTCCCTGGAATTCAATAAAAACTGGAGCCAACAATGTCTTTCCTACCAATTTTCCCAGGACTGATGTGAGATTCAGAACAATTGTGTGTGGGTTCCTTCAGCTAACCCTTTATCAGAATATCTGATGGATGGGGAGAAAGGGGACACGGCATCTGCTTTTAGGGATCAAGTACTAAAGTCAGCATATAAATCAGTGTGTAATCAAAATTATCGCATAAAATCTCTTCTGTGGCCCACAAAAACAAGGTTTTGTGTATGCAACACCATTTGGTAATACTTTAAAAAACCTTCTCCACCTAAGGCAATATAAACTGATGTATGTTTCAGCAGTATTTATTCCTTCAATAAATCCTCAAAGAATAAGCAGCATGTAATAAAGACTACACTCTAGAAAAATGTATATCTTATCTAAATCATACTCATTCCAGAACTTAAGTTTTCTATCTATGACCCACATCTGTCACCGATTTACCACACTGAATATGGGAATTGAAAAGATTACAAAAATAATCCCAGTAACAACAGTTACAACACTAAAAACCTAAAAAGTAATAAATGGTTAGATTTCTCTTTAATCTAAACACTACAGGGGAGTCGGTGTAGCCCAGTGGTTGAGCACTGGCTTCCCACAGGCGAGGTCCCGGGTTCAGATACCAGGGTGGGGACTGAACCTGGGACCTCATAAGTGGGAAGTGGGCACTCAACCACTGAGCCACACTGGCTCCTATATTAATAGTCAGCCAAAGGGTGCTAATGCAAAAAGCCCAGGCTTCCTGGATTTTCATAAAGGATATTTATTTGGTGTAGGAGCTTACAGATACCAGGCCATAAAGCCTAAGTTGCTTCCCTCACCAAAGTCTATTTTCACGTGTTGGAGCAAAATGGCTGCCAGTGGCTGTGAGGGTTCAGGTTTCCTGGGTTCCTTCCTTCCAGGGTCTTGCTTCTCTCTGGGTTCAAGTTTCCTTTCTTCCCAGGGCTTGCTTCTTCCTGGGCTCAGGGTCCTATCTTCCTGGGGCTGGCTTCTCTTTCCTCTGTGAGCTTAATTCCGGGGGCTCTGGTTTAAGGCTTCAACATCAAACTCCAACATCAAAAACCCTCAACTCTGTCCTTTGTCATGCCTTTTATCTGCGAGTCCCCACCCACCAAAGGATGGGGACTCAATGCCCTAGGCACAAACCTACTGGCACAAGAGGTTTATATAATTACTTAATCAAGTAAACCTATGAATCCAATATAATCTAATATGCCCAGAGAAGAAGATCAGTTTACAAACATAATCCGATATTTCTTTTCGGAATTCATTAATAATATCAAACTGCTATACTCCACCCTCTGAATTCCAAAAAAAAATTACAATATTCAAGAAAAAAACCTTAAAAGAGTTACAGTGCAAGTACTAAATCATATCACAATTTAAAGAAATACAGTTTGTCTTGGGGCAAAGTCGCGTTTGCTTTAGACCTCTGAAACATACAAAAAATTCATCTGCTTCCAATACACAAATGGACAGACAAAGGATAAACATTTTTCATTACAATAAGGAGAAACTGGGAGGGAAACATGAGTCACAGTTTCTCTACAGTTCAGCAAATTTGCAGGGAATCTCTGTTCAATTTCAAAGTCTGAGAGTCATTCTTTAGAAGATGATTTTTCTCCTTGGGGCCCTATGGGAATCCATCCTTTCCACAGGCTTGCCCAATGGTCATTTCCTTGGTTTCACCCTCATCAAGCATCTGGATGTCAACCAAACTCCAGACCTCTCCTTCCAAGAGTGTTGGGATGATTGTAATACCTTACCCAATTTTGGGTAAAAGTCTTAACTCCCCTAGTATAGTGATGTGAAGACAACATTCCCCCTAACCTTTGGCACAAAGGTTCAACCCTCTCAGAGCAATGAGTTGACCACTTGGCCTTCGCTAACCTTTGGGGGACAGATCCACCACTCTCAGACCTGTGGGGTGCTGACCTTAACAGCCCTAATCCTTGGGGAATATGCTCCACTCCCTCTGTACCCTGGGGCAGCAAAACTCTCCTAGAACACTGGACAGGAACATCTATCCTCTTCAGCAGCTGGGGCAAACTCACCCTCTCTGTACACATGGGTGGGGTTCTTCTCTTAGCCCAAGGTGATGTCCTAAATCTAGATCTCTGTTTCCATGGTTTTCCTCTTGAAGTCATTTCCCCTTCAATCTCTCCTTTCCATGTCCCTTTTATTCTAGACTGACAGTGGTTTTGTTCATACAGCTCTCTCAAAAAGTCTGTTGGTTTAGCATGCAGGAAGCAGGGGTCCAAGCCATCAGACAGTAAGACTTTCCACAAGTCTTTCCAACATAACTGCATCTTCAATCCTGATTTACAAGTTCCAAGTTTGGTTAAGTCCTCCAGTGGGGCACTTTCATCTGGGAGCCTATTTCCAGAGTCTTGCAATTTCCAGAATCAGTTTCTGTTTTCTCTGTGCCCGACAACTCAGGCCTCAGCATATCTCTCTCATCTAGCGTTTTGCTATAAGCTGCAAGCAGAAGCCAAGCCACATTCTCTGGGTTTACTTTTGTAATTTCTTCAGCTAAATGCCCAGGCTCACCATTTTCAAATTCTACCTTCCATAAAACACCAAGAGTTAATCTTGCTAAGTTCTCTGCAATTTTGAAACACAGATCACCCTTCCTCCAGTGTCCAATAATTTACTTCTAAGGCATCATAAAAAGTCTCTTTAGCATCCATATTGCTATCAACAGTCTCTTCAAAGCAATGTACGTCTTTTTTTCCAAGCATCTCACAATTCCTCCAAAAAGTACCCCTTACCCATTTATAAAACCATTCCTGCATTTCAGTAATTGCAAAAGCACTTTCCTGCTCCCCGGTACCAAATTCTATATTAGTCAGCCAAGAGGGTGCTGATGCAAAATACCAGAAATTGGTTGGTTATTAAAAAGGGTGTTTATTTGCAGTAGGAGCTTACAGATACCAGGCCATGAAGCCTAAGTTACTTCCCTCACCAAAGTCTTATTTTCACATGTTGGAGCAAGATGGCTGCCAACGGCTGTGAGGGTTCAGGCCTCCTGGGTTCCTCCCTTCCAGGGTCTTGCTTCTCTCTGGGTTCAAGGTTCCTTTCTTCCCAAGGCTTGCTTCTTCCTGGGCTCAGGGTCCTCTCTTTCTAGGGCTGGCTTCTTTTTCCTCTGTGAGCTTACTTCCTGGGGCTCCAGCTTAAGGCTTCAACATCAAACTCCAACATCAAAAACCCTCAACTCTGTTCTTTGTGAGTCTTTTATCTGTGAGTCCCCACCCTTACTCAATGCCCTACTGGCACAAGAGGTTTACATAATTACTTAATCAAGTAAACCTATGAATCCAATATAATCTAATATGCTCAGAGGAGAAGATCAGTTTACAAACATAATCCAATATTTCTTTTTGGAATTCATCAATAATATCAAACTGCTACAGCTCCCCTGAGTTGTTTTTTTCATTTGTTTGCTTGTCGTTTGCCTTTGTTTTAGGAGGTACAAGGGACCGAACCCAGAACCTCCCATGTGGGAAGGAGATACTCAATTGCTTTAGCCACATCTGCTCCCCAACACACAGGTAATCTTAACTAGAAAAATATCAGGTACAATAATTCTTATTTCCTTCTTTCTCCTTAATAGTATTTTCCGACTTTTTACAACAAACATGTTATCACATAAAAAAGGTAAAACAGCATATTTAACTATGTAAACTTTTTAAACTACTATATATAAAAAAAATTCCAAAACAATTAAAAGATAAACAGTAAATATAAAAAAAAATAAGTTTGTCCCAATTAAAGCAAAAACTATTAGATTTTCTATGCAAAAAAAAACATATAAATCTATCAGGAAAACACCAAAACTTTTAGATTAAAATAAAAGGGGCCCAAAAAAGACACTTCGCAAGAGACATAAATACACAGTAAATCAATGGAAAGAAAAATAAATCAATCCCATGTAATCAAAGTATTAAAATGATGCCCCCTTTAACCTACTGAATTAGAATTTTTTAATTATATAGGCATTTCAAACACCGCTAATGTTTCTTTCTTAAAGAACAAAAAAAAATTATATAACTTTTAAAACTTCATATTCTTTGAAATAGTAATTTCCCTTCTACGACTCTAGTCTAAGAAATATAGAAAAGGATGAAGGTATAAACATACTCAATACAACATTTTTTTCCAAAATTAACAAGATAACTGGAAATCACTTCAGTGTCTTCCAATAAAAGGATTTTCAGTTTAATTATGGTGCATACTTTCAAAGAAATATTACACAGTCATTAAAATGTGTTTCTCTACCATTTTTAATGACATGGAGCAGTGGTCATAACGTTTCTATCAGTCACCTGGCTGCCTTCTGTTTGAAGCATCTCTTGCTTCTCTTCAGGGCTTCTTTTCATTTCAAACCTTTGAATAAACTCACAATCTTCAGCAGAAATCATCTGCCCCCTAGAAAGTAAGAAGTTGTTTTTGTTCAATAAAAGTTGAATAGCCACCATGAGGAAGTGAGACAGAAATCCCCAGTCTTCTCTCTCGTAGGCAGTAAAACCCAAGGGTTAACCCCTGGGCCCCGGAGTCAATAACAGGTGGGTCAGAGCTGGTCTCCACCACTTGCTGGTTGTGTGACCTCTTTGGAACCGAGTTTTTTTACCTTTATATTGGAAATAATAACTATATTGCCTTTATGGGATTGTACTGAAGAGGACATCAAATAATTCACAGCACCTGGCCCACAATAAGCCTCAATAAACTGTCACTTTTGAAAATTATC
This sequence comes from Dasypus novemcinctus, assembly GCF_030445035.2. Taxonomy (NCBI): domain Eukaryota; kingdom Metazoa; phylum Chordata; class Mammalia; order Cingulata; family Dasypodidae; genus Dasypus; species Dasypus novemcinctus. The sequence goes on from NC_080686.1 coordinate 16,630,552, forward strand.
CAAAGTCTCACCCTCGCTCCCACTTCCAAGTCAAATAATTGACTTGGCTTTCTAACTCATCAAGACCAAAGCCACTTTAGATTAGCTTCTACAATCATTTTCTCCAGTATATCCTCTCCCCCAGACTCAGAACCAGTCCTTCTGCTCCCTCCTAATCCTCCAACCTCCCAACAAGCATACATACTCTGTTTCCCCCCCATGTTCTCCTCAAGCCTTCTCCATACAGCTCATTCCTTGGGATCCTGGTTTTTCTTTTCTAAACTCTTTCCTTCAGCAAAATTCAAATCAACAGAATCCTGTCTTCCCACTCTCCCAAACCACCCCAACTGTCATCTACCTCTATTCAGATGTCTTGCCATTTTTCACAAATTCAGCACGATCAAAACAGAACTTTTCATCTTCCCCTACCAAACCCAGCTTCACCTCCCAACTCCTCCATTCATCAAGGACTCAGTATATCACATAGCAAGAACCTCTTCCCCTTACTACTGTCTAAACACAGACTCTTCCTTGTTAAAAGATATGTTGGGGGAAGCAGATGTGGCTCAACCACTTGAGTGCCTGCCTACAACATGGGAAGTCCTGGGTTCAGTTCCCATGGCCTCCTGGAGAGGACAAGCAAGACAGCAAGCTGGCGTGGCCAGATGATGCAATGAGCTGATGCCACAAGATAATGAGATGATGCAAACGAAGACACACAAGGAAACACAATGAGAGATACAACAAGTGAGAGCGGAGGTAGCTCAAGCCATTGGGTGCCTCTCTCCCACATGGGAGGTCCTGGATTTGGTTCCCTGTGCCTCCTAAAAAGACGACAAGAGACAAACACACAACAAAGAAACACAGAGAGTAGACAGAGAGCACAAATTACAAGGTTGGGGGAGAAATAAATAAAATAAATCTTTAAAAAAAAAAGAGAGATGTTGGCAGAATAGCCCTATTCCTCAGGATAGTTCAGAAGTCACACCAACTCTTTCAGGTCACCTCTGTGGTGGGGTAAGCAATGAATCTGTGTCAATCTGAGGAAGAGTTCCAATTCCAATTATAAAACTTGGACAAATCACTAATCCCTGACCACTATTTTCCACATCAGTAAAATGGTACTTAGAATACCACCTGTCCTACTTCACTAAGTGGCTATGCAAATTAAATGAAAAATATATACAAGGAAAAGCGCTTGATATAAGCACTGAGTAAAACCAAATTTTAAAACTATTAATGTGCTTTTGTAATTCAAATGCCATCAAATTTTACCTTAATCATTAAAAAGTTGTTGCGGGGCAATGACTTGTGAAGAAGGATGGTCCACTGATGGGCCCTTGATATTGACGACTATGCTTATGAGCCTTTGCTCTTGAAAGTGCAGCTTAGCCTAGTGCTGTGGGGTGCCTAAGAGTTACCTTCTGAGAGCCTCCATGTTGCTCAAATGTGGCCTCTCTCTACTTCAACCTTAGCATATAAATTCATCAATTCATCACCTTACCCCCAGCGTGGGACATGACTCCTGGGATTGGCCCTCCCTGGCACCAAGGGATTATTATCAGGTACCAACTGGCAATGCAACTGGAAAAAGACCTTAAGGGGGCAGGGGAGGTAAAGACAAATGAGTTTATATGGCTAAGAGACTTCAAAGTGAGTCGGGAGGGCATCCCAAAGGTAACGCTTATGCATGTTTCAGCTGGATCTCATAGACTGCCAAAGTAGATACCAACCCAAATTGTGGGGCTCCTGAGGGCCCTGGAGACACCCAGGTGCTACAGTCATGGCAGAAAGCTCCATAGTTTGGTGCCTTGCCAGTAGGCCCTTCTTTGGAGTTTATGCTCCTGAGTATGACAGAGTTGGACTCGGTTGTGACTTCTCTACACATCCCTCTTCTGTCCCTTCTATTTGAACCTATAGTTGGAACTGGAGTTGGTAGATGTACATCCAGGAGACTTCAATCTTGAGGTTGTCCATGTGCCAGCTGGCCCCTGAGCCTCAGTGGAGTTGCAACACCTACTTTCCAGTTCATTGGACAAACCCAGGACAACTTACAAGGAGGTGAGGAGGGACAACCACCATACCAAGGAACCAAGAGAGTCTGCAACTGCAAGTAAGAGTCCCATCCATCACCGTAGGGGATCGAGGTCCCTTCTCAATTAGAGGTGGAGTGGGCATCCCCATCCCAGAATCCTCAAGGTTGGGGAATAAATATGGACTAGAGTAGACTTACTAGTTTTCTACTATAGACTTATTGTGATTCTAGCAATGGAAGAAATTTATTATTGATGTGGAAACAGTGGCCACCGGAGGTGCTGAAAGCAGGGAGAGGGAAAAAGCAGTGTAATATGGGGGCATTTTCAGGACTTGGAATTGTCCTGAATGACACTGCAATGGCAGATACAGGCCATTTTATATCCTGCCATAACCTATAGAATTGAGTGGGAAAGAGTGTAAACTACAATGTAAACTATAATCCATGCTTAGTGGCAATGGTCCAAATGTGGTAATCAATTGCATGAATGTACCACACTAATGAAAAAAGTGTTTATGTGGGGAATGGTGGGAGGTGTGGGGAGTGGGGCATATGGGAATCCCTTATAGATTTTTCTGTGTAACATTTTGTGTAATCTAAGTGTCTTTATTAATATATATTTTTAAAGACACTTATATTACACAAAATATTACACAGAAAAATCTATAAGGGATGAATATCAGTGACTAGGGTTCCACAACCCAATTAATGAAGCAATGAGCTTGAAGCAGGTTTCTGAATATGCATAATTATGGAACTGTGTCCTTTTTGCAGATTTGTCTTGGGTCAAGTTTCCAGGGGCAGACGCTGAGAAGAGGATTCACGTGCAAGGAATTTATAAGGATGTACAACCTGTAAAGACCAGGGATGGGGTGCAGCAACCAGGACAAGGCAGATAAAGAAGCCAAGCCAGGATTTCAAGCGAAATCCCATGCAGAACAGTGTCCCCTGACCACAGGAGAACCTGGGAAGGGAAGGTACACTCAGAGTTAACTCCACCCAAGACAAGGAAACAGAACTTTCATACTTCTCTGCCACCCCCACCCACAACTGCAAACTTCTTCCAAAGAAGATCCACATTTTTTATGTATTTCAAATCTGTCAGTTTTTCACTTTAAGCTTCTGGACTTTGTGGCCAAATCACCATATTTTGAATTGCTTTGTTTACTTTGAAGTTGCTTCTGTAATCCTCTATTCTGTCTTCTCTGTATCAGTTCCATACTGTTCTAAGAATTTTGTTTTAATATATACACCTCTTTTTTTTGGCATTGTTTTCTTAATTGTTCTCACGCATTTATTTACAAAAGATCCCTTCATTACCAATCCAAAAAGAGCTTCCAGTCCCTGTTTTTCTAGGTCTCTCCGTGACACAAAGCATGGCCACTTTTTGACACTCTCATCCTTAGCTTCTGCTGCTTCTCCTCCTCTCAGGCTATTCCTACAGTCCTCTTCACTGATCACTCATCTCCTGTTCCAGTGCCTCAGGTACTAGGTGGGGCTCTCTTCTTTTCTCACCTCTCAAGTTCTCCCCTAGCGCTCCTATCTACTCACTTGGCAATAACTGACCTCTGTACAGGTAACTGGCAATCTGAACTTTGGTTCAGCCTCCCAGAGTCTCCACTCCTGTCCCTAACAATTTATGGACCACCTCCTCCCACCGATCACAACTGCATGCCCCCAACTCCTTCACACACACACACACACACACAAACACACACACACACACATAGAAACTCCACCCCCTAGCCTGGCAAGTAGGAAGTGGGAAGCAAAAACTGACACTTTTCCCTTTTTCCATATAGCTAAGTAAATGCACTCTGCACCCTGGTATGAACCAAAATAACAAGGACATCCTATCTGGTTCTGGTCCCAAAACAAATGAATCTTGAGCATCCCCATAAGGCTGAAGTCCCTAACTAAAACAATTTTATTCTGCTGCACTGATGTGGAAAAGCATGCCTGGCTTTTGCAAATGTGACAACCATAGAAAGCACTGCTGTTTACCTACCATAGTGTTCCCACCTAGCTCCTTGGCATCAACTGCCCTTGTAAGTTTGCACCTTTTTTTTTTCCATTTAAATAACTGTTGTGCTTTTCATTTGGTAAGCCATTCCTTCAAGAAGTCTCACTTCCTTGAGCTTGTTGTAAGTAAAATTTTCTTTCCTTATTTCTATTCTTTTGAGTCTTCCTTTGACAGTCTTATCTAGCAGATTAGGGACTTTGGTCTCTAACAAGCTATAACTAATCAGGCAGGAGCGCCAACAATTCTCCCACCTAAGATACCTCCTCTCCACACCAGATCAGCCCTAGGGCAACAGTCCACCAAGAGCCTGCCCTGTTTCCAATCCAAACCTGCTCCAGTCACCTTCCACCTATTACCAGACAGCTTTCTCAAACACACAGCTGATCACGATTCCTTTCCCATTTGACTACAAATTTGAATGGCAGTTCTACCTAGCACCTAGACAGAGGCATTCAATAAAAATCTTGCAATTAATCAACTAATTATGACCTACATATGAGCATGTTCATGTTATAACCTATCTGAAGAGCTAGCTACTTATCTTTAAAATAAGGACAGAATAACCTGAAATAGCATGTTACTTAACAAGCTAACGCCCATCCTCTTTAGCATGGCTTATAAGGTCCTTCATTTCCAGCCCTTATCTTCCTTTTCTAAAGATTTATTTATTTTTTATCTCTTCCCTTACACACACACACCCACCCCTGTTGTCTGCTTTCTGTGTCTATTTGCTGTGTGTTCTTCTGTGTCGGCTTGCATTCTTGTCAGTGCCACCGGGAATCTGTGTTTCTTTCTGTTGTGTCATCTTGCTGCGTCAGCTCTCCGTATTTGTGACGCCACTCATGGGCAGGCGGCACTTTTTTCACGCAGGGCAGCTCTCCTTGCAGGGTACACTCCTCACGTGTGGGACTCCCCTACACAGGGCACACTCCTTGTGTGTGGGGTTCTTCTATGCAGGAAACACCCCTGCATGGCAGGGCACTCCTTGCACGCATCAGCACTGCACGTGGGCCAGCTCACCATACGGGTCAGGAGGCCCCGGGTTTGAACCCTGGACCTCCCATATGGTAGGTGGATGCTCTCTCAGTTGCTTCCCTATCTTCCTTTTCTAAACACTCATCTCAAACACTTCCCAACAAGTACCCTACTCATGTATGATTTAATCAGCTAATATTCATTGACAGCCTGTATATGTCAGGCACCTTTAATAACAGGCAATGCAGCAACAAATTAGCCATCCTCTTTGAGGTTGCAGTCTAACTCAAAAATAAATAATTATTTAAAAAATAAGTTTAAAAAAAAAGTGGATGATGGTGATGGAAGCACAACATTGTGAATGTAATCAATTAACAACACTGGCTTATATACTTGGAAGTGGTTAAAATGGGAAATTTTATGTTAATACATGTAATCAAAATAAAAATTGAAAAAAATACAATACACACACAAACCATTCTGTTAAGAATGGTGAACACTGGAAAAATCTGAAGTGAGGGCAAGGAGCTAGAAAGCAACAGAAGCAATGGAAGAAAGAACTTATTTTAGTTAGGGTCTCTGAGGTCAGCTGCACACACTCAATAAAGTGAGTTAAAGGGCCAAATGACGTGAGGGAAGAATTCTGAGAGGGACAGAAGTGCAAGTACAAGGGCCTAGGGGCAGGAAAAAGCTTGCTATGTGAGAAAGAGCAAGACTGCCAATGTACTTAAGGCTTTGGGCTGGAGGACAATATTTGATTTACATTCTTTTAAATCCCTCTTCCATGTGAAGAACTGTGCCTATGGGGGCGATGGCAAAGGCACAGACACCAGGCAAGAGGCTATGACAACAGACTAAGGGAGAGACAACAGTAGCAGGGACCAGGGTGGTAGCAGTGGAGATGGAGAAATGGGGTCAGATCCAAAGTAGGCCTTGGATGCAGTGCTAAAAAAATAAATGTGTTCATGGAAGAGATGTGGACTGTAAGGGAAAAGAGAAGAGTCAAGGATGACTCCTGAGTTTCTGACTTAAGAAACTGGGTGAAAGAAGGGGCCGTGCATTGGCCTGAAGGGGCCTAGAGGGAAGGACACCAAACTTCTGGTAGCTTCACCAAGAATCACACGTTCTTCCAAGTCTCCGGTCCCTGCCTCAAATTTCCTTCACAGCAGCCCAAATTCCTCTGCTTGGACAAATTCTATTAGCATTTCTATATGTTAGTGGACCATGGTCACACCCATTTAAATACTGTCTAGTTGTGTTATTAAGAAAAAGTTTAATCAAATGTAAATACAGGCGGTGGACTTGGCCCAGTGGTTAGGGCGTCCGTCTACCACATGGGAGGTCCACAGTTCAAACCCCGGGCCTCCTTGACCCGTGTGGAGCTGGTCCATGCAGTGCTGATGCGCGCAAGGAGTGCCCTGCCACGCAGGGGTGTCCCCCACGTAGGAGAGCCCCATGTGCAAGGAATGCGCCCCATAAGGAGAGCCGCCCAGGGTGAAAGAAAGTGCAGCCTGCCCAGGAATGGTGCCGCACACACGGAGAGCTGACACAACAAGATGACGCAACAAAAAGAAACACAGATTCGCGTGCTACTGCCAACAACAGAAGCAGACAAAGAAGATGCAGCAAATAGACACAGAGAACAGAAAACCGGGGTGGGGGGAGGAAGGGGAGAGAAATAAATAAATAAATCTCTTTTTTTTTATGTAAATATATTTTTTAGATACTGTATTTCATAGTAACATGCTAACTTGTAATATAAGTTAGCATGCTTAATAAAAGCATGCTGGTCTTCTGACATTGGGGAGCTCAGCTTTTATTAGATCCGTATATAATGCTGCTCTAAGGTTCACTGATTATTCATGTCCTGACCAGCCAATCAACAATCTGTAAAGCTCTTACTAGGAAGACACTAATTCACCACTCACCAGTGTTCTCCACAATGAACAGTTCACTGCTTGTGAACACTTGCGCAGACGTATGAAGTGGAAGGTTTCATGAAAGAAATTTGTAAGATGGACAACAGGATAAGTAAAGGATAGAAAGGGAAAGAAATAGTAAAAAGGGAAATGACAACATAAGTGATACAGAAACCATGGGAAAGGAGAATAAAAGAGGGAGCAGTTAAGTCTCAATGCAACTAAAAATGTTTAAATGCCAATGCCAGAGAAACTTCTGCCAGCCGAGTGCTTTATGATCAATAACAGTATTACTTTATTTAGAATATAAACAGAGTCAGACTTTATAAACATGAAACTCCTTGTCCTCTGATCTAAACTGACTTTGGACTAAAGAAATTAGGAAACACTGGTGATTTAAACAGTAATACCAATACCAATTAACAGAGGAAACATCAGAAATTTCACCCCTATCTTTCAGCCAGTGGCGCCATCAATAATCCAGTCCCTGGAAACTGGGAACCAGAAGTCATCCAGACTTCCCTTTCACCCCCGCACATCAAATCCATCACTAAGATTTTCTCAGATCCATCCAACCCTTTCCATTCCAATAACTACTGCCACAGCCTCTCCCTACCTCTAGGCTAAAGTCCACAAATCTACCCTCTACACTGCCAGCAGAGCAATCCAACCAAAAGGCAAATCTGATCATCTAACTAATCCCAGGCTCACAAACTACAACAGAGATTTTAAAACTGTGCTGCTTGGAACCCAAATGATTCCATGGGATCTCCCCACCCCTACCCTCAGTAGCTGCTGAGGAACAGAGGATGGTGAACCGTCTCAAGAAGTGGGCTCAGAGACACACCTCCATTCAACCAGAACAGCATCATTTCAATCTGTGTAAATGCCGAGTTCCTTATTAAACTCCACTTCAACCATGGGTTTCACAGCTTAACAATCAGCTTGAAAAGCACTGACTGTCAGGATCAAGTCCAGACTTTTTCCAAAGGCACCTGACACCTTCATGTCTGGCCCACTGGCTCCCTCTCCAGCCTCAGCTCTCCCCACTGCCTGACTCCAAGACAGTTATTATCCACCCTCCTTCCCCAGCAGACTGTTTGCTGCTTCCCTGCCATTGCTCAAACTATCTGTTCTTCTTGGGAGGTTATTCCTTCTCCCCACATGGCTAAATCCTACTCATTCTTTAAAACTCAGTTCACAGATCATCCCCATCAAGAAAACTACCTGGAGTAGGATAAACTGTCCTTTTCCTGTGCACACATCATACCCTGTATACCTTTCTATGATCATTGCTAAAATAGAGAATTAAAATTATCTACTTACATATCTGACTTCCCTAATTGATTATGAGTTTCTTTAAAGATGGGACTCTTATTTTTTTGTAGCCCCAAAGTCTGGAAAAATGCCTCAAACTTGGCAGGTGCTCCACAAATATTTGATGAGTGACTAATTAACAGAAATAAAAGGATCACTCTGAACATGCATATCCCTCCTATAACAAAACAATTACATATAAAACTAAAGATTCTTCGGTTTGCTTTTCAAAATATATATGCAAACCTGAACTGAATTTCCCTAATAAATCCATTATAAATATACCAAAATAAATAGATATGAAATAAAGTCAAATGTTAAAACATGGTCCAGAATTAATGAAAGTTTACTTTACATAGAGAATATTAAAACACCAGTATGCCAAATCTTAATACACACAAGAAGAAAAGGGGAAGAACTAAAACCTTTTACATGAACTCAACACACTAATGCTTGTACTCAAGTGCATTCATTGATACTTTAAATACATAATTTCAGCAACAACCCTGTAGGATATCTATCTTCATATCCCATTTACTTTATTGAATCTCAGAGAAGTTCACAGATTTATCTAGGATCACCAAACCAGTAGATAGAAAAATCAGAATTCAAACCCAGGTCTCACAACTCACACATCTATGCTTTTTGCTAGCTGTACAAGCAAGTGTGCACACCCACCTGTCACCATACTAATCCATAGGGCTGAAAGGGCCCCTCACAGGCTCTGCCTATACCCCTTCCTCTCTCCGTAGCCCATGAACCCACTCCCATATTTCCCAGTCATTCAAAATAGTGCAACATTCCAGACAGAGAGGATTAAACATACAGGAACGGCTCTATCAGGCATGACTGGAGTCCCAGGCTTTTTCCACCACACTCCACTGTCTCCCTTTGATAGCTATTCTGAGGAAGTGTTTTCTTCCACATTACTAGTATTTTTCCAGTAATTCTCTCATAGGAGCATGACCATGAGAAAGCCCACCACAAAAGCACATGGTTCTCTGTGATTCACAGCAAATCAGTACTTACTGAAGATAGGACTGCCAGTTCACCTTGTTCGCACGAACTTCCGCTGCCTTGGCAGCAATAATATTGGTGGGGACAGCAGCATCCACAGCTCCCCGAATATCCATTTTGGTCATCTAAATCTTATGATCTTGAATGTTTTTCAACAGATCTTCAATTTAGATACAAGGAAAATACAGAATACCAGGTTTTGTTATTTTTTTCAACTGTTATTGCTAATATTAATATTAGCATCATCGCTTTAATCTCCCTAGGCAAATGTCAATAAGCCAGATTTAAATTTCAGAGACCCATTTAACTCAAATATTAAATATCCAAATCCTGAAAGTACTATCATTAGATTTCAAATCTTACCCAATTATGTGCCGCTCTATGAAAGTGAGCTCTACAGGTTTTTACTTTTCCAGGAAAGGTTTTTAAAATTACTTACGTTAATCCTGCAGCAAAACTTTTAAAGGGACCACTTAAAATAATGACATCAGAAATCATGCTTAAATAGAATAGGCATATAAAATAGCAAAATATTTTAAATTTATACAGTTAGGATCATCTGTCCTCTTCCAAGAGACAAAAAAGTCTCTGTAATGCAGTTATAGTACAGCTAAGGCCAAATATATTACCTTGCATATACTGTATAGTACAGCTAAGGCCAAGTACACTAATCAACGGTTATGAAGCATCATCATGAAGCAACATAAAAAAAGGTATAAGTCCTGTCTAAAAATATTGAATTACCAGTTCAAATTAAAATACCTAAATTGCATAAGTAATTTCTCAGAAGACAGAGGGTTCCTTTCTCAATCAAAGTTCACAAAATGAACTTTGGGGTTTTCGCAATGGGTGATGGGGATGGAGGCATAACTTTGTATGAAATAAACACCATCAAATTGTAGATGAGAAAAGGGATAAAAAAGGAAATTTTAGTTGTATATAACTTGGCACACATGCATACCCACAGACCTGTAAAACAGTAAGAATGAACCTTAATATAAGCAGTGGGCTAAGGTTGTTTATTACAATAATACTGTTTCACCTATTGTAACAAAGACACCACGCTAATGCAAAATGTTAATAATAGGGAAAACTACGTGTGTGAGAAGGAAGATATTTAGGTAGTCTGCAGTTTCTGCATGATGTTTCCCTAAACTTACAACTGCTCTAGTAAAAAAAAAATCAATTTGGGGAATTTTTGAAACAAATAATTACAATTTAGGTACAGCCAACAAATGGAGTCCGGAACCTACAACAATAGCTTCTAAGGAATTCTTCCAGAAAAATGCTTGCAGAAAGCTTCCAGAAAAATGCTTGCACCTCTTTTGAGCACAGCACAAAATTAAGTTCCAGCTTGCAACATTTAAGCTAATAGACATGGCCTCAAAGAAGCTAAAATCATACCTAAAATTCTACTCCAGGATCCTAGTGACCTTATTAGTCCTTTATGGACGCTCTCTGTATCTGAGGATTTGTTGCGGAAACAAGCCTGCGTGGCAGGGCTCAGGCAGTACAGAAACAGGTTCCGTCCAGAGTGCACTAGATCTCTGGAACCAAGCTGGCTCAGCCCCACCCAGTCTCTCTCAGGGCAGTGCCCCAGGACGGCTCCCTAGGTACCCGCAGGCCAGGGTTGCAGGTTAATCCTAAAGAAAGTGTACCCCTGACCTGTCCTCGTGCCCGCCCCTTCCCCGCCCGCCACTCACCACCTTCTCCCTGCGAGGAAGGCCCGGCAGGCCTGGTGGAGGCCTGGAAGGAAAAGAAATCTGGTAAACCCGGGCCGGAGGAGGACGCTGGGGGCTCGAAGAGAGCGTGACCCGGACGCAACCAGGGAAGCGCCAGAGAGCGCGGGGGTTGCCTCCTCCGGGCCTGTATCTAAAGGAAGTAACCCGGGGGCGACTTTAATTCAGTCTCGAACCCTGGGGACCCCACAACTCACCCAACGGAGGCGGGGGAGGGTGCGGGAATCCCGGGACGTCGCTGCCACCGCCGGGATGAGGCGCCGCGTCCGAACCAGGTGGGCGTCTCCTGCCGGTCCGGAGGCCTCAGGGGCAGTGGGAGGCTGCGAGACGGAAAAGGAAGGGGCTGCAGCACCCAGGAAACGTTGAGGACGCCAAAGGCAGCTAGAGCCGCTGCAGAATGACAGGCGCGCCGATCACGTGAGCAGAGGCACGTGACCGGCGCTGCCGACGGAAGCTGGGAGGGCCCACAAGAGACTGGAGAGCGGCGGAGCGCCTGGGGGGCCCCCCCACACCCGCCCGGCGAGGGTCCTCTGCGCTTCCACGCCCTCCCCGATCCCAGCGAAGCCCACAGTTTTTCATTTTGACCGTCGTTCTTTCGAAAAGCTGGATTTCTGCTTTTAGGGAATTGATTTCAATTTGGATTTAACAGCTCAATGAAGCAGGCATTCTTATTTTGATTTTTACGATAAAGCAGAAGTTGGGAAGTTAGTCCTCAAGGTCAGGTCACAAGCGTGATCCCGACCTAGAACTGCAGATTTAGCAAATAATGAATGTGACGTGCAATATCTGCAATACGTGAGGCATATTTCAGCTAAAAGTTCACTGTTATGTGAAATTCAGTTTTCACTGGGCGTTCCGTTCTCTATCTGGCAACTCTATCTTGACCACAAGTTTTCTGGTTTCCATTGACCAGGCCTCAGCTAGCCTCACTCTACTGTCGAATACTACTATCCTGCTAATAATACGCACATGTGTCTAAATAGCATGTTTTCGTTTTTAAAAAAAGCAATGAAAGGAATTTATGAGTATAACTCATACATTTCTACTAAGAGTGTTAAACTTAGGTAAAGTTTTAAAACAATCGAAACCAATATTATACATTGATTATGAATAAACATACATAGTAACACCATATAATTTTGTGTTAGATTTCTACTGCTGCTGTAACAAATTACCTCCAATCTAGTGGCTTAAGCCAACATAGGTTTATTATCTTTACATTTCTGGAGACCAGAGTCTGACCTGGGTCTCACTGGCTAATGTCAAGGTACCAATAGCCCTGCCTTCCCTTCTGGAGGCACCAGGGGGAAATCCATTTACTTACACTTATCTTTTCCAATTTCTAAAGGCAGCTCAGATTCCTTGGTTCAGGCCCCTTTCTTCATCTTCAATGTCTACAACATCACATCTCTACGATCCCATTTTCATAGACACATCACACTGCGTGCTCGCTCTCTGAACACATCTGACCCTGGTTATCTGATTTTATGAGGTCGTATGTTTCACTCAGGCTACCTGATAATCCAAAGTCTCAAATTCTTTAAACTCAATCTCATCTGCAACCTCGGTGTCTCTTTGCCATGTCAGGTGTATCAGTCAGCCAAAGGAGTACAGATGCAAAGTACCAGAGTCTGTCGACTTTTATAAAGAGTATTTATTTGAAGTAGGAGCTTACAGTTACCAGGCCATAAATCATGTTACTTCCCTAACCAAAGTCTTTTGCCATGTGTTAGAGCAAGATGGCTGCCAACATCTACCAGGGTTCAGGTTTCTCGGGTTCCTCTCTTCCTGGGGTTCATTAGTCTCTGGGATCAGCTCCCCTTTTCTCCAGACAGTCAGCTGTAGATTATCAGTCAAACAGCTCCTTCTCTCTCCCTGAGGCTTCTGCCATGTCTCTGTTCCTCTGTGGTCTTTTCCTGTGTGTTCACTTCCTGGGCTCCAGCTCAAAAACTCCAACAGCAAAACTCCAACGACAAAACTTCAACTCTCTTCTTTTGCCATGTCTTTTTATCTTTGAGTTCCCACTCACCAAGGGGTGGGAACTCAACGCCCTACTGATGTGGCCCAATTAAAGCCCTAATCATAATTTAATCATGCCCAGGTACAGACCATTTTATAAACATAATCCAATATCTATTTTTGGAATTCATAACTATATCAAACTGCTACATAAGGTAACACATTCACAGGTTCCAGAGATTAGGATGTGGATATAATTTGGAGGCCATTATTCTGTCTACCACAGTACCAAGGGAAAAATTAAACACTAATATTTAAGGTAAGTGACTGAATAAAGATACATAGGGCCCTGCCTGATATCTATGTTATATTTCTAAATTAAAATTATTAAAAGAACTGAAGAAAATATGGCACAATATTAACCTTTTAAAATCTGAGTAGTGGATATAAAGATATTCCTTATATTGTTTGTACTGTTTATCTGAAATTTTTCTCTTTAAAAAAATGATGTTATGGGTTGAATCTGCTTATAAGTGAAACACTAGCCTAAATAAGTGAAGGATTTGCTTACCAAGCAAATAGTGGAAAAAGAATTTAAAAGGTGGCAGGTACTATAATATAATAGCGTAGTAAAATAAGTCACTGGTAAATCTGTAGGTCATCAAACTGTTCTCTTTAACTACAATTTTTAACTCGCTATATGTTTCAGAGGTTCTGGGAGTGAAGAAAGTACCACACCCTAGAGATATTTAAAACTGTATGGCAATTTTTTAAATTTTTAAACAAAAAGATAAAAAATAAAACTGTGTAGGACATTTTGGCCAATTGAAATGACTAGAGGGAGAGCAGCTGGCATTTGGTACCTGGGAACCAGGGATGATAGATACTGGGTGTGGAAACTAACATGAAAGCATGTCACACAAAGAATTTTTTGGCCTAAAATATCAGTAGTTCCTGTGGCGGAAGTGGGTGGGTGCTTGTCACTGTGATTAAACTGTCATTGCAAATGTGAAGGCACGTTCCAGGTTGTGCTGAGGACATGGCCTTCCTATTACAAAGAAGAGCTTGTGGAGCTTCTGAATGCAAACCCAAGCACTGCCAGAAGGAATAGCATAATATCAAAATGTGAATACTCCAAAACCCAGAAATCATATTTTTAAGAATTTCTCCTAAAGAAATATTAGCATGCATGTGCAAGGATAAATATACAAGGATTTTCAGTTCCATATTTCTTATAATAGCAAAATAAAAATAGAAACTATCCAAACTTAGTCCACCAGTAGATGATTGAGGAAAATTATACAATATTATATACTGAAATATTAGGTAGCTATTTAAAAAGAATTTAGATAGAGCTTTGAGTTCTGGCACAGAAAGAAATTCATACTATGTTTAATGAGAAAAGCAAGCTCAAGTAATATATACAGAATAATAACATTTGTTATTTAACTGGATGTATATATATATGTGTGTTTATGTGTCCTTTCCTTATAAGAATCTATAATAACATTCGTCAGTGTGATTTTTAAAAATTGGTACCTGTGGGGAGTAGGTGATATGTTGATGTTCTTTGAGAAGATCAACAAAATCGACAAATCCTTAGCTGGACTGACAAAGACAAAAAAAGAGAAGACATAAATAAATAAAATCAGAAATGAGAGGGAGAGACATTACCACTGACCCTGTAGAAATAAGAGAGATCACAAGAGGATACTATGAAAACTGTATGCCAAAAAACTAGAGAAAGTAGACGAGAAGGACAAATTCCTGGAAACACATGAACCACCTACACTGACTTTAGAAGAAATAGAAGACCTCAACAAACCAGTAACAGTGAGGAGATTGAAACAGTCATCAAAAACCTCCCAAAGATGAAAGGCCCAGGACCAGATGGCTTCACAGGTGAATTCTATCAATCATTCACAGATGAACTAATACTGCTCTTGCTCAAGCTCTTCCGAAACAGGAAAGAATGCCACCAAACTCATTCTATGAAGCCAACATCATCCTAATACCAAAACCAGATAAAGATACTAGAAAAAAAGAAAATTAAAGACCAATATCTCTAGTGAATATAGATGCAAAACTCCTCAACAGAATACTTGCAAACAGAATCCAAAAGCACATTAAAAGAATCATATACCACAGTCAAGTGGGTTTAACCAAGGTATGCAAGGGTGGTTCAACACAAGAAAATCAATTAGTGTAATAAACCACATTGATAGATTGAAGAAGTCATATGATCCTCTTGATTGATGCAGAAAAGGCATTTGACAAAAATACATCACCCTTTCTTGATAAAAACACACCAAAAGATAGGAATAGAAGGAAGCTTTCTCAATATAGTAAAGTGCATGTATGAAAAACCTACAGCTAACATTGTACTCAATGGCCAAAGACTGAAAACTTTCCTGCTGAGATCAGGAACAAGACAAGGATGCCCACTATCACCATTATTCAATATTGTGCTAGAAGTTCTAGCTAGAGAAATTAGGCTAGACAAAGAAATAAAAGGCACCCAAATAGGAAAGGAAGAAATAAAACTTTCACTATTTGTAGGCAACATGATCCTATAAGTAGAAAATCCTGAAAAATCCACAACACAACTAGAATTAATAAACAAATTCAGCAAAGTACAAGGCTAATATGCAAAAATCAATAGTGTTTCTATACAATACTGATGTGCAATCTGAGGAGGAAACCAGAAAAAAAAATTCAATTTATAATAGTGACTGAAACAATCAAAATTTCAGAATAAACTTAACCAAGAACATGAAGGACTGTATTCAGAAAACTACAAAACATTGCCAAAAGAACCCAAAAAAAAGACTTAAATAAATGGAAGGACATTCCGTGTTCACAGATTGGAAGACTAAATATCGTTACAATGTCAATTCTACCCAAAATGATTTACAGATTTAACGCAATCCCAATAAAAATCCCAACAGTCTTTTTTGCAGAAATTGAAAAGCCAATAATCAAATTTATTTGGAAGGGTAAGGGACCCCGAATAGCAAAACATATCTGAAAAATGAAGAACGAAGTTGGATGACTCTCCCTTCATGACTTTAAAGCATATTACTTAGCTACAGTGGTAACAACAACAACAACAACAACATGGTACTGGCTTAAGGACAGACAGATTGACCAAGGATTCAAATTGAGATCTCAGAAATAGACCCTCTCATCTACAGTAAAGCAATTTTTAATAAGGTTGTTAAGCCCACCCAGCTGGCCCAGAACATTCTATTCAAAAAATGGTGCTGGGAGAACTGGATAGCCATATCCAAAAGAAAGAAAGCATGAGCAAAAAGAGAAAAATAGATAAATGGAACCTCCTTGAAATTCAACACTTTTGCACCTCAAAGGACTTTGTCAAAAGGTAAAAAGGCAGCTGACTCAATGGGAAAAAATATTTGACCATCACATATCTGATAAGGGTTTACTATCCATGCTATATAAGGAAATCATACAACTCAACAATAAAAAGACAGGGTATCCAAATAAAAAATAGGCAGAAGACTTGAAAAGATAAGTGCCCAAAGAAGAAATATAAATGGTGAAAAAAAACATGAAAAAATGTTCAACATCACTAGCTATTAGGGAAATGCAAATCAAAACTACAAGATATCACTTCACACTTATTAGTCTGGCCACTATTAAAAAGTTGGAAAACTGTAAATGTTGAAGAAGGATGTGGAGAGATAGGAATGCTTCTTCACTGTTGGTGGGAGTGTAGAATGGTACAGCCACTGTGGAGAACTCTTCAGCAATTCCTAACGAAGTTGAACATAGACTTGCCAGGAGACCCAGCAATACCACTGCTAGGTATATACCCAGAAAAACTGAAAGCAGTAGCGTGAAGAGATCTCTGCACACCGATGTTCATAGCAGCATTATTCATGATAGCCAAAAGTTGGAAACAATCCAGGTGTCCATCAACTGATGAATGGATAAACAAATTGTGGAGTATACACATGATGGAATTTTATGCAGCAGTAAGAAGAAATGAAGTCATGAAACATGACAACATGGATGAACCTGGAGGACATTATGTTGAGTGAAGCAAGCTAAACACTAAAGGACAAATACTATACGTCTGCCCTATTATGGACTAAATATATTATATGAAATATAAATATATTATGTGAATATAAGTATGGGTAGAATTGCATATATAAGACCATTTTTCCTTGAAGCTGAACAAATTTAATACTACACAATGTTTATATCAGACAAAAACAAAACCATTATAATAAGTGAAGGAGACCAAATACAGAGTACTACATATTTTATGATTCCATTTATATAAATGTAAATATAAAGCAATTCATTAAAATGAAAGGAGTTTAGTTGTTATTAGATCTGAGGAAGGAATGCTAAGTGGTTTGGAATCTTTATTTTTGGAGTAATGAAATTGTTCTAAAATTTTTGAGATGATGAATGTACAACATTGTGATTATACTAAAAGCCATTGATTATACACTTTGGATAGAATAACCAGAAACAGCAGCTATGTACAGTGAAGGAAGCATAGAGAGATTGAGAGGCAAATAATTTTCTTGTTTATTTGTTTCTCTGGTTTTTTGTTTTTTATCATTATTCTTATTAAAATAATGAAAATGCACTAATAATGATTGAAGTAAAAAATGCACAACTATGTGATTAAAACAAATACCATTGATTGTACACCTTGGATGAATTGTATGCATTATTAATATGTATCAATAAAATTGATTTTTTTTAAAAAGAGCACAAACATCATTAAATTAAGCAGAATCCAGAGTTGTTATACATATTATTTAAAATGTCCTGTTGCAATCACAAATTATAAGACAGGCAAAGACACAAACGAAGTATAACCCATACTCAGAAAAAAAATCAGTCAATAGAAACTGATTCTGAGTGAGAGCAATATTGGATGTAGTAGACAAATACTTCAAATTAGCTAATGTAAATATATATTTTAATTGGATACCTGTGGGAAGTAGAATGTGATATGTTGATTTTCACTTTTTACTTTAAACACTCCTGTATAATCATATGTGCTTTAATCAACAGGTATTACTTTTAATAAATATATATATTTCCCCCCTTGAGATGGCTCCTTTGCCTGTCTGCTTGTTGTCTGCTTGCTGTGTCTGCTTGCTGTCTGCTCATTATCTCTGCTCACTGTGTCTACTCATTGCTTGTCCTCTTTAGGAGGCATGGGAACTGAACCTGGAACCTCCCATGTGGGAGAGGGTGCCCAGCCACTTGAGCCATATCTTCTCCCTGCTCATTGTGTCTGCTCATTGTGTCAGCTTGTTGTGTCTACCCATCTTTTTAATAAGGCACCAGGAAGCGAACCCAGGACCTCTCATGTGGGAGATGGGTGCCCAGCTGCTTGAGCCAAATTCACTCCCCAATAGATATTACTTTTGACTGTCAAAAATTAATGACAGGAAGCGGACTTGGCCCAGTGGATAGGGCGTCCGTCTACCACATGGGAGGTCCGCGGTTCAAACCCCGGGCCTCCTTGACCCATGTGGAGCTGGCCCACGCGCAGTGCTGATGCACGCAAGGAGTGCCCTGCCACACAGGGTGTCCCCCGCATAGGGGAGCCCCAAGGGCAAGGAGTGCACCCCGTAAGGAGAGCCGCCCAGCGCGAAAGAAAGTGCAGCCTGCCCAAGAATGGTGCCACACACACGGAGAGCTGACACAAGATGACGCAACAAAAAAAAAAAGAAACACAGATTCTCATCCTGCAACAACAATGGAAGCGGACAAAGAAAACACAGCAAATAGACACAGAGAACAGACAACCGGGGTCAGGGGGAAAGGGAGAGAAATTAAAAAAATAAAAAAAAAATTAACGACAGGAAGCAGACTTGGCCCAGTGGATAGGGCTTCCTTCTACCACATGGGAGGTCCGCGGTTCAAACCCGGGGCCTCCTTGACCCATGTGGAGCTGGCCCATGCGCAGTGCTGATGCGCACAAGGAGTGCCCTGCCACACAGGGGTATCCCCCATGTAGGGGAGCCCCACGCGCAAGGAGTGCGCCCCGTAAGGAGAGCCACCCAGTGAAAGAAAGTGTAGCCTGCCCAAGAACGGCGCCGCACACACAGACAGCTGACACAACAAGGTGACGCAACAAAAAGAGACACAGATTCCCGTGCCGCTGACAACAACAGAAGCAGACAAAGAAGAACACACAGCAAATGGACACAGCGAACAGACAACTGGGGCAGGGTGGGGGGAAGGGAAGAGAAACAAATAAAAACAAATAAACCATTGAAAAAAAAATTAACGACAGAATTCATCACTAAAACCATCTGGGCCTGCAATTTTCTTTGTGGGAAATTTCAATAGGCAAAATAATAAAAGGCTACTCAGGTTATTTATTTCTTCCTAGGTGAACTTTGGAGTTTGTATCTTTCAAGGAATTTGACTATTTCACCTAATTTATCCAATTTGTTAGCATAAAGTTGTTCATAATATTCCCTCTTATCTATTTAACACCTATAAAATTAATATTGATATTTCCTCTCTCATTCCTAATATTGGCAATTGATGGTATCTTCTCTCTTTTCTTGATCCATCTGGTCAGTGGTTTATCAATTTTATTGATCTCGAAGTACCAGCTTTTGGTTTCATTGATTTTTTTTCTCTGTTCGATTTGTTTTCTATTTCATTGATTTCCACTCTGATCTTTACTGTTTCCTTCTTTCTTTTTACCTTGGGTTTCATTGCTACTTTCTTAAAGTGGACACTGAGGTCACTAACTAGACCTTAATACAGATTGTTTAATGCTATAAATTTCCCCTTAAGCATTACTTTAACAGTATCTGGCAAATTTTTACATGTTGTGTATTCATTTTCATTAAGTTCAATGTAATCTCTAATTTCTCTATTGATTTCTTCTTTGGCCCATGAGTTATTTAGAAGTGGGGATTTAGTTTCCAAATATTTGAGGAGCTTTCAGAAATCTTTCTATTATTGTATTAATTTAATTTCATTATGATCAGAATACACACTTTGTATGGCTTGAATCCTTTTAATTTATTGGGCATAGTTTTATGACCCAGACGATGGCCCATCTTGGTAAATCTTCTGTGTGTACTTGAAAAGAATATGTATTTTGCTGGGTGGAATGTTCTATAAATGTCAACAACTAAATCATTTTTTTTTTTAAGATTTATTTATTTATTTAATTCCCCCCCCCCCCTTTCCCCCGGTTGTCTGTTCTCTGTGTCTATTTGCTGCGTCTTGTTTCTTTGTCCACTTCTGTTGTCATCAGCAGCATGAAGTGTGGGCGGTGCGCCATTCCTGGGCAGGCTGCGCTTTCTTTCGCGCTGGGCGGCTCTCCTTATGGGTGCGCTCCTTGCACGTGGGGCTCCCCTACGCGGGGGACACCCCTGAGTGGCAGGGCACTCCTTGCGCGCATCAGCACTGAACATGGGCCAGCTCCACACGGGTCAAGGAGGCCCGGGATTTGAACCACGGACCTCCCATGTGGTAGACGGATGCCCTAACTACTGGGCCAAGTCCGTTTCCCTAAATCATTTTTGTTGAAATGTTCTATATCCTTACTAATTTATTTCTCTTATTCCATCAGTTATTGAGAGGACTGTGAATTTACTTCTCCTTGCATTTCTATCAGGTTTTGCCTCATGAATTTTTTTATTTTCTTCTGTTTAACATATGGCATACATTTCCCCCATTTTAACCATTTTTAAATGTACAATTCATTGGCATTCATTACATTCACAACGTTGTACTACCATCAACACCATCCATTACCAAAATGTTTCCATCACTCCAACAAGAAACTACATACTCATTAAGCAATAACTGTCTATTCTTCCCTCCTTCTGGTTCCTGGTAACCTGTAATCTATTTTCTGTCTCTGTGAATTTGCTTATTTTAGATATTTCATGTAAATGGTGTCATACAGTATTTGTCTTTTTGTGAATGGCTTATTTCACTTAGCATGTTTTTTAGATACATCCATGTTGTAATATGTATCAGAACTTTGTTCCTTTTTATGGCCAAATAACATTCCATTGCTATTTGGATTTACCACATTTTGTTTATTCATTCACCTCTTGATGGACACTTGGGTTGTTTCTACCATTTGCCCACAGTGAATAATGTTGCTAGGAACATTGGTGCACAAGCATCTGTTTGAGTCCCTGATTTCAGTTCTTTAGAGCTGTTGCAGACTGAGTTATGTACCCCAGAAAAACACATGTTCTTAATCTTAATCCACTCCGGTGGGCATGAGCCCCTTATAAACAGGATCTTTTGGAGATGTTATTTTTAGTTAGGTGGAGCCAACTGAACCAATATGGAATTTCCCCCCTACCCCAGAGATTCTAACTCCCTTGTCTGTTTGCTCATTGTTTGCTCATTTTCTACTCATTGTTTTTTTCCTCGTTGTCTGCTCTTTTTTTTTTTCTTGTTGTCTACTCCTTGGTTTTGCTCATTATCTGCTCATTTTGTTTTTGTTTTTGTTTTTTGCTCAATGTCTGTTCATTGTCTGCTCACTGTTTGTCTTCTTTAGAAGGCACTGGGAACCGAACCCAGGACCTCCCATGTGGGAGGCAGTCACCCAACTGACTGAGCCACATCTGCGCCCCCCAGGATGGATCTTAATCCTACTACTGGAGACTTAATAAAGAAAAAAGACTTGAAGAGGATCTAGGAAGCCAGGAGAGAACAGAGAGGCTATCAGCTATCACCACATGACTGGAAAGCCAAGGAACCCAAAGGTCAGAATGCATCAACCGTGGGAGGAAGCAAGTCTTTGAGCCTCTGAACTGTGAGCTAATAAATTCCTGTTGTAAAGCCAAATTATAATGTGGTATTTCTCCTGGGAAATTAAGCAGGGGTGTACACCTAGGAGTGGAATTGTCAGGATATATGGTCACTTTAACTTTTTGAGGAAACTGCACTACTTGATATTACCACCAGCAAGAGCTTTCCACAGCCTCACCAACATGTGTTATTTTCTGTTTTTTTAGTGATAGCCAGCCTTGTGGGTGTGAAGGGTAGCTCGATGTGGTTTGCTTATTTTTTAAAATCTATTTATTTGTCTTTTGTTTTTGTTGAGGTACCAGGGGGCAGATATTGAATCTGGGACCTTGTACGTGGGAAGTCAGCACACAGCCACTGAGCCACACCTGCTTCCCACTCCCTGTGGTTTTGATTTGCATTTCCCTGATGACTATTGATCATGAGCATCTTTTTATGTGTTTTTGACCATTTGTACACCTTGCCTCATGTTTTTAAAGCTCTGTTATTAGGTCTATAAGTATTTCTGAATGTTATTGTTCTCAATGAATTTACCCCTAGATGGTTATTCTTATATATCCAGTTATTTCATCAAGCACCAATGTAGGTGTCTTCCATTTATCACCTTAACTCATTCTTTATTTTCTCTAGCCTCTTAAACATACGGAATATAGGTATAGTAACTTTTTAACTGTCTTTGTATACTAATTCTAACATCTGTGTCGTTTGGGGTCCAGTTTTGATTGATTGGTTTATCTCCTCATTAAGAGTCATATATTCCTGCTTCTTTGCTTGTCTGGCAATTTTTTATTAGATGCCAGGCATTGTGAATTTTACCTTGCTAGTGCTGGGATTTCGTTTATTTCTTTTTTTTTCTTTTTTTATAACAGATTTTTAAAAAATTTTTTAAAAGATACATAGATCATACAAAATGTTACATTAAAAATATAAGAGGATCCCATATACCTCCACTCCCCACCTCACCCCCGCTCTGCCCACATAACCAAATTCTTTCATCAGTGTGGCACATTCATTGCATTTGATGAATATATTTTGGAGCACTACTACACAGTATGGATTACAGTTTACATTGTAATTTACATTCTCCATTAAGTGGTTATGGCAGGATATTAAGTGGTTATGGCAGGATATATGATGTCTAGCATCTGTCCCTGCAATATCATTCAGGACAATTCTAAGTCCTGAAAATGCCCCCATATCACACCCCTTCTTCCCTCTCCCTGCCCTCAGCAACTCGCATGGCCACTGTCTCCACATCAATGAAACAGTTTCTTCCATTGCTAGAGTCACAATAATTGTATACTAGAATACCAGTAAGTCTACTCTAGTCCAAATTTATTCCTCCATCCTGAGAACCTGGGATGGTGGTGCCCACTCCACCTCTAAATTGAGAGGGGGCTTAGTTCCCACACAGCTGACGGATGCGATTCTCCTGCTTGCAGTTGTAGACTCTCTGAATTCCCTGATATGGTGGTTGATCATCCCCACCTCCCTGTTAGCTGACCGGGGTAGGTCCAATGAACCAGAAAGTAGGTGTTGCAAGTCCGCTGAGGCTCGGGGCCCAGCCGGCACACAGTCAGCCCAGAGAGTCAAGTCTTCTGGGGTACACCCTCTGAGTTCTGAATGCCCAATGCCTTGGGGATTGCGAGTGGTTGCATTCTGGCCAGTGAAAACAAGCGTTATTATCAGCCCTCTGTGACCTCCCAGGATTGTTTCCTCTAATCCTCTGGACTGGACGACTCTTTCGACTCTTTCGCTGACCTCAGAGAATCTCCTCACACTGGCATGCTAATCAGGACTAAATTAAATACTCAAGGGGAGCCCTCTGGAACTCCCCAGCACTCTAGCTGCCTTGGCCATTCCAGACCCTGCTCCATCTCCTCCCCAGAGGGACCACTGGTCTCCACCCAGGTTCCCTGACCCTATGCCACAGCCTGGAAACATTCTCAAAGGAATAAGATGGCGCATTTGTGAGACTCACTTCATTTGTTTCCTTCCTCTCAGGGACCACTGTCCTTCATTGCTAATGTCCCATGTCTGAGAACTTCTTTTTTCATAAACCTTGTCAAGTTTTTTAGTTGTTTCAGGTGGGAAGGTTAATTTGGTTGCTGTCTTTCTAGTTGGCCCAAAGCAGAAGTCTGAGTTTTCTCTTGATAGCAAATCTCATTCTGTGGGGGAAAAATATTTCATTGAAAGAGGTGAAGCAGAAACTGATCACACACTAATTAAACTACCAAAGCTGAAACAGAGTTAATGTTACGGGCGGAAATACCAGCAAAATATGTCCTAAGTTTCTGGAATTCTTTTCCTTGCCTAAGCTTTCTGTTGCAGCTTTCATACCTAGAAAATTCATGAGAGGTATATTTAGGAGAATAAAAAAATAAAGCATTTTTATATTAAACAATGCTATCCTGATTTCAGAATTTCAACCAACTATTATCTTAGGTTCCAGTGTAAGCCTGAGGTTGTTTTAAATAACTTGGATATGGAACTCACAAAATACTTTAAAAAGAGAATAAGGAGCCCCGGGTGGTTTGTTGGTTGGTTTTAAATTTCAACTCCTTTGCTCTACGTACTTCTATGAGCAGGATCTATTTACATTTTGCCAGCTATTTAACTGACATGACACTTTCAAATTATTCTGTTAAGAATTCTTCTTTCCTTATAGATTGGTAATCTTCCCTTTCATATAATCCTGGCTCTGTCTCCTGCTTTAGTCCCAACCCAGAAGGTAAATGATGAGTTAGGCTTTCATCAAAATGTATTCAGAGTCTTCCCTCTTACCATAGAACTCCATTGTTCTCCTCCAACATCTCACATTTCCCCATATCTGCATGATTTTTAGTCCACACTGTGACAGTTTCTAGCAGTGAGACATTTTATATATATATATCAGTATCTTTATTGTTGGAAGTAGTCTTCTTGCAAGTCATGTCATGGTGGGTGCCTTGAAGATGAGGAATGGTTGCAGAATTCCGGAATTTAAACAACATAACATTATAAATCATGAGATGTCAAGAATGAGGGAATGATGAGGGTTTAAACTATAGACCTGCAAAGCCAAATATCAAAATCCTCCCTTCCTACCACCTTCGTTCATAACTTAGTTATGGGATGAGGATTGTTACATGAGGGAAGCTGAAATAGAGTGGAATTAGAATATGCATTGTGATATGCCCAGAGGCTCACCCATAATGTTCATATAAGGTTTCTTTCTCTAAGTAAGTTTGAAGACAGGACATAGCTTATTCTCTTTTTTTTTTTTTAAGATTTTTTAAAAAAATTTATTTCTTTCCCCTTCCCCCTCTTCCCCCCATTGTCTGCTCTCCGTGTCCATTCACTGTATGTTCTTCTGTGTCTGCTTGCATTCTTGTCAGCGGCACTGGGAATCTGTGTCTCTTTTTGTTTCATCATCTTGCTGCATCAGCTCTCCATGTGTGCGGCGCCTCTCCTGGGCAGGCTGCACTTTTTTTGCACAGGACGGCTTCCTTACTGGGCACATTCCTTGTGCATGGGGCTCCCCTACGCAGGGGGCACCCCTGCGTGGCACAGCACTCCTTGCACACATCAGCACTGCGTGTGGGCCAGTTCACCACACAGGTCAGGAGGCCCGGGGTTTGAACCCTGGACCTCCCATGTGGTAGACAGACGCTCTATCAGTTGAGCCAAATCCACTTCCCATTATTCTCTCTTGATTGCCTAGGAGCATCCATAGGTTAGCAAAATATGTTTGAGCAAAACGGATCTCTATCTTCTAAAGGCTGCTCTGGGAATCTAAATATCACTCAACCTGTTGATACCAGTAATCTGGACATTATGAGTTTGAGACTCATGGAACTACCAGGGAGAGATTCATGGAACCAGTGAAATAAACATATTTAGCATTCAGGATGTATGTCTGGAACTACAGGTATGATTCCCATATTCAGTATGGAAGAAAAAGTGCATGTCTTGAGAATGGATGTGGGCAACCAGAAGAATAAGATTGCAAGAAGGTCAAAGGTAGAATCCTAAGGAATCAAACAATTATTGGTCAGAAAGAGGGGAGGGAAAAGACTAAAAAGGAGTTTCCAAATAGGTAGGAAAAAACTCTGTGGAAGACAGACATCCTTAAGGGGGAAGAGAGTTCCAAAAGAGAAGGAATGTTTCCCAATGTCAGATGCTGTTTAGCCCGGTCAAGTGAAATGAGGACAGAAAAGAGTCCAACATACTCAGTAACTGGGAGGTCACTCCTCACCTTGGTGGCAGAAGTCTCGGGACAGTAATGGGGGCAGAGCACAGTTTCATAGAATTTTTTAAAGGCTACACTTAGCAAAGGCTTTTTAAAGACTCATTCATTTGACTTGCTTTGTATGACTTTAAATTCCAAAGACAATCTTTTGCCTTCTTTTTATATTTCAAGGACCTAACATCTGCCCTATCTCACTAAAGTTTTATGAAATGACCCATAACTACCATCAGTTAAATATATTTATTCACAGGCCAGATTTCAAAGTAAATCAAGTGGAGAAATAAAGAAATTTTTCAATGTATTTATACAAAATGTTTTTCCTGAGACATTCTGATAAAATGGGGGCTTTCACCCATTCACACCCAACAATTCCTTCAGTTACAGTTGGCTCTGCTGGTGGAAAAGGGGCCCAATGTTCAGAGGTCCAAAGTATGGTCTTCATCTTCAAGGCACTTTTTAAATATCTCACTTTGAAATATAATAAAAATGAATTTTTCATGCCATGTTATGGAAAGGAGTCTAAAGTTCATGGTAGATCTAGGAATTATCCTAAATGCTGCATGTTGAATATGTAGATTATTTGTCAGAGTAGAGAAAATAATAAATTAGAGCAGGTAGGAGTACCACAGATAATTTTCATATTTTGGTGAATTCACCAAAAATTAAACTTGATAAAAATCAAAGAATTCTATGAATATTATTTTGATAGTAATAAAATATCATTGATTTACACACATAAACAAGGGCTATAATATGTTGTCACTTAACAAATAGTGGGTAATATTGGTGTTACTGAGTTTTAAGGCTGAGAGGAGATTATGAGAAAAAGTATTCCATCATAATGCTTGCAAATTGACTGAGTGTATCTAAGTGGCAATATTGATGTGTTAAGAGTACAGCTACTGAAAGGAAAAAACTAAAAAGAGAAAGATTAAATTTATTTTCACCCTGAGGGGAAATACATTAACAACTAGAAATAGTAACACATTAAACCACTGATCGTGAAATTGACTTACACAGTTACATTCTATCTTTTAGTAGCACAGAGAATTTAGTTCGGTTTTACTATAAAATCAGATCTTTCCTTTATCACCCAAAATTGATAAGGAAGAGACAGAAGTCACAAGTCACCTTCAAATCTTTTCTGCAATAGTCTTTGATGATGTAATTCCTACACTGAAGATTACATACTGCCTCCTTATTGCCTGTAGAACAAAGCCGTACTTCCTGGTCTAGCGTTCAGTGTCTTCTGCCATATGCAGTAGCAGTCAGTGTCCTACAAAGCTCATCATCTCCTGCTCCTTCTGTGTTCCAGGCCGTCTACCTTCATGTGCTTGTCTTGAGCCTCATCCCTTTCATGCACAGCCTCCTCCACTCCAGCTGTATCCCCATGCCAGGAATGCCCCCCAGGCTTCCCTCAGCCTCTCATGCCTCACCCAGCAATCAAGGTCCAACCCAAGACCCACATATAATCGTTTCTGTCTGTACCATTCAGTGGCTACTTAATCTAAACTTCAAACGCCTCTCTCTAATATATGGCTATCAGAGTGTTCATATATACACACTGCACACATTTATGGATGGTACAATTTGGGAGATTTTCTGTGTCAGAAAGTGTATGGGACACAAGGGCTGGAAATGTCAAATAAGATGTGGTTTCAGTCCTCAAAGCATTCACAATATTGTTGGAATGGGGGAGAGGGGTTAACCTTTCTTTTATTAACTAAGCTTATTAAGCTAGAGCTATGTGTCAGAAACTGTACTAAATATTGGGAAAAGAGAAAGATGCCTTATAGGAAAGAAAGGCACGTAGTAGACCACTGTGGTAGATGATCCACTGATGTCCTCTTCACGATATTGTGAGTGTGTAAGTCAAGCAGACTCAGCCATAAGGCATGTTGAGACCTTACCAGCAATGTGGTAGTTTGCCAGGGATACTGTAACAAAGGACCACAGACTGGTTACTTAAATGATAAAAATGTGTCATCTCACAGCTCTGGAGGAAAGAAGCCTGGCTGAAGGCGTGGGCAGGGCCAGGCTTCCTCAGAAGTCTGTAGGGTTCTGCTGGTAGCTGGAAATCCATAAGGTTCCTTGGCTTCTAGCATAACTCAACCTCTGCCTCCACCTCATGGCCACTTCTTTCTATGGCTCTCCCTTTTATGTCCAAATTTCCTCTGCTTAAAAGGGCACCAGTTATATTGAATTAGTGCCCACCATAATCCAGTCCAGCCTCAACTAAAAAGAGCTTCAAAAATCCTATTTACAAATACATTCACATTCATGGGACTGGGTTTAGGACTTGACTATGTCTTTTTGGAGGACTCAATTCAATTCATAAGAAGCAGGAAGGAAAGAGAAGGAAGCAGAGAATACACAGGGTCAGGAGACACTCCCCTAGCTGAAGAACTTGCCCTGGAGCGCTTCAGTGTTCCTCAGTGTCTGTAGACAGACAGGTTCGGAGGTGCCGGGCAACACCAGGGATCACGGATCGCCTTTCTTCAGGCCACTCTCAGAACTTCCCTCTTAGGATCTTTTCCTTCAACTAGAACTTTCTTATGAAATGAATGAATGAATGAAATGAAGCCCTCTGCCCTCTGCAGTGAGAGGACGGCGGTGGGACCTCCCGACCACCACACTTAATTGTGAGCACATCCACGACTAGTTGTCACTCTGAAAGGCACTATAGCCACAGTCTCAGAGACACGTGTCACCAGCAAGTAGAAGAAAAATTAATAAACCAAAAACATAACTCAAACTGGCGTAAATATTGAGGAAATTTTATTAGCCAAATACTAAGAATTCTACAGTTAGGATCAGCCTCAGAGTTGGTTGATTTAATGCTTGATTATATCAAAATCCCAAATGGTTGTGTGGTAGCACAACAATGTGAATGCAATTAACAGCACTGAAGTACATATATACCTGAATGTGATTAAAAAGGGGAAGTGTTAGCTTGTATATATGGCAACAGAATAAAAATTATTTTAAAAATTCATGGAACTCCAGTACACAAACCCTAAGTTAAATCATGGACTTTAATTAATAGAACAATTACAAAAAAGTGCTATCATCAATTCTAACAAATACTTCACACCAGTGCAAGGTATTGGTGGTGGGGTGGTGTATGGGAATTCTGTACTTTATACATGACTGTTCTGTAAACCAACAACTTTAATAAATGGGAAAAAAATATAAAAACAACAGCAGATCTAGGGGTGGAGATAGAAGAAACGTATTCTTTCATAGTCCTACAGACCAGAAGTCCAAAATCAAGGTATCAGCAGGGCTTTGCTCCCTCTGGAGGCTCTAGAAGAGTATCGTGTTTTGCCTCTTCCAGCTTCTGGTGGCTGCTGACATTCCTTGGCGTTCCTTGGCTTCCAGCGGCATCCCTTCAATCTGCCCCCATCTTCACATCACCTCCTCCTCTTCTGTCTCTTTTAAGGACACTTTCCTTGGATTTAAGGCCCACCCTCATAATTCCAGATGATCTCCCTGTCTCAGGATCCTTGACTTAATTATATCTGCAAAGAAACTTTTTCACATATTAGGTCACACTCACAGACTCCAGGGATTTGACATGCACACATATTTTGGGAGCCATGATTCAATCCACTACACTGACAAACTCGGATTCTAATTAAAAGTCAGCAAAGCATGTCCATATCCCACTTGGTCCTCTATCTGAATCCTGATTTGTTAAGAGTTCATGTATCATTCAGGGTTTATTTGTGGGAGTTTTGAATGCAATCCAAAGAAAGCTCTTAATCATACCACCGACACAAAGTACTAATAAACATCATTTACAACAGAGAAAGACTAAAACCTCCCTGAAGGGACGCAAAACTCATGAATGTGCTTAATACCTCTCCCTCATTCAATTTGGAGATGCATTTATTGAGTGTCCCACATTTTCCAGGCACTCTAATTCTGTTTGGGATACCTTTGGAGGTGCTCAAAGTCAGTCTGAAGCACACAGATCTTAGAAGGACCCTAATCAAGATTGAGTTCACCTTCTGACTCACCTTAACATATTCAAAGAGACTGTTTACAAATGGTTTCACACCCACCAGAGCATGGATTACAATTAAAACATGTCCTTTCTTTTTCACTTATGTTTTATTAAAGAAGCTATGAGTTTACAAAACAATCATGCATAACGTACAGGATTCCCATATATCACCACACTACCACCATCTTGCATTGTTGTGGGACATTTTTTACAATCAATTTAAAAAATCCAAATATTACTACTAACTATAGTCTATATAGCTTATGTTAAGTGTATTTCCCCCACACCATTGTATTATTAACACCATGTATTATACTGTACATTTGTTATAATTCATGTAAGAATGTTCTCTTATTTGTACTGTTACCACAATCCATCACCCACCTCAGGGTTCACTGTTTTATACAGTTCCCTGCCTTGTACAATCCATCCAAAGTGTACATTCAGTGTTTATTAGTCAGCCAATGGGGTGCTAATGCAAAGTACCAAAACCTGTTGGCGTTTATAAAGGGTATTTATTTGGGGTAGAAGCTTACAGATACCAGGTCATAAAGTGTAAGTTACTTCCTCACCAAGTCTGTTGCCTCTTGTTGGAGCAAGATGGCCGCCGGTCTCAGTAAGTGTTCAGCCTTCCTCTTCCTCCTAAGACTCTAGTCCCAGCTCCTTCCCTTCTCAGTTGTGTGTTAGCATAAGGCTTGTTTCTCTCCCTGGGGCTCATTTCTCTCTGGGCTCAGCTGCTCTGCTCTCTCTGCAAGGCCAGCTGTAAACTATCAGGCAAACAGCTCGTCTCTCTTCCCAGGGCCTCTGTCATGTCTAATGGAGTCTTCTCTCCTTCCTCACGTTTCTGCTTCTCTGTGTGTTTACTTCCCCGGGCTCCAGCATCAAAAACTCCACCTCTCTCCTCTGCAGTGTGATTTTCCCTGTGAGTTCCCATACCCTTGGCCCTACTGATGGGGCAGAATCAAAACCTCAATCTCAATTTAATCAAGTAAAAGTGAAACCTCTGAACCTAATACAATCTAATATTCCCAGAGGAGCAGACCAGTTTATAAACATAATCCAATATCTATTTTTGGAATTCATAAATAATGCCAAACTGCTACAGAGTGGCTCTCAGTTTTATCACAGAGTTGTGTCGTCATCATCTCAATCAATTTTAGAACATTTTCATTACCCCAGAAAGAAAAATCCTTTACCGCCTTATAGCTCCCTATTGTTCATCTTTGGCATTGATATAGTACCTTTGTTGCCACTGATGCAAAAGTATTACAATATTACTGGTGACTATAGTCTGAAAGTTATAAAAACATGTCCTTTCTTGAGGTACATAATTCAATCTACCACAGCAACATACAGCACAAAAAGCTTAACTGGTTGTTTTCTTAGCATGTGACAGGAATTGGGACCTTCTCAGCCAGCCGTGGAGGAATCCACTTTCTGCCTCTCTCTTCCTCTAATGTTTTCGTCTATGTTTCTGTGTTGCTTTTATCTCAGGCAGGATCTCTCCACATAGTGGCCTTTCAGTTCCTTATTTTCAATCTACCACTTTAGCAATCCCCACGGAAAGGGAATGCCTATTTCCAAATAGTCACAGTAAAACTCCATGGCCAGCTCAGTCCACAGAAAGGCTTGTGTAAGAATGTTTGTATCAGCCTGATTCCAGATAGTCAGAAACAGTTCACAACCTAAATGTCCATTGACAGGAGAATTGGAAAAACAAATTTGGTCCATCCATAAAATGGAATATTACCCCCAGCAACATGGACAAATTTCAAAATCATTTTATTAAGCAGAAGAACCAGACACAATAAGTAAATACACTATGTATCCATTTATACGAAATCCAGCTACAGAGTAAAACTAACTATGGTAACAGAAATCAGATACTTGCTGGGGAGTGGTAGAAAGAAGAGGGAATCGAGGACATAGAAATGATCTATTCATATCTGTTTGGATAGTGGCTACAAGGGTATAAACAATTACTAAAATGAATGGAACTTAAGATCAGCGCATGCTTTGTGTGCTACTTAGACTTTAATTTTTTTTTTAAAGTCCATGGCTGGCTCTCATTGGACCCACTTGAGTCACAAGAGTTCCAAACCTTTTTTTTTTTTTTTTATCTTCATCTTCAACAGCTTCATTCCAAACCCTGTTTCCACCCATCTGTGTTCAAGCCATAGCCTGGTCCCCTTGGCCAGCCAGGGGACCTAGATGTTGGAACCAGCAGCTGGCTCATTCTTTTCCCTCTACTTCTGTCACTTTTCTCTGCCTGTGAACTCTTACTCATGCTTCAAAACCCAGCTGCAATGTCACCATCTCTAAAACCCTTAACTGACTCCCCAGTCTGACAGCTACTTTTCCTTTTTTCTGACTTTTTTGTTGTGGTAGCATATGTACGACAAAGTATTTCCCACTTCCAAACCTAAATTTAATTTACAAAGTAAGCAGGTCAAAACCAGATCTGAAGTAGCAGTACTTAAGGTGGTTACTGTAAGAGAATATCCTTGTTAGGAAGCGTACATGGAAGTATTATGTGTTCACGGAGCATGATGTGTACAGCCTACTCTTAAATATTTAGAAAATTAATAGACAGACAGACAGATGCACAGATAAATAAACTGATATATTGATAAATAGATAGAATGATACTGCAAATATGGCAAAATGTTAAAGTGGGCATACCTGCATATCTGGGAGATGGTTTTGTTCTCTGTATTTGTTTTGTATTATTTTTGCAATTATCCTACAAGCTTGAAATCATTTCAAAAGTAAAAGTTTAAGAAATAGATCAGGGGTTCATCCGAGATAAAAGCTACACAAATAGAAATTTAACCCATCAAATATACCCACAAAATGACTGTGAGAGCTCCTGAGGGGCCATAGCTTTGAGGATAGCATCACCAGCCCTGCACTTTCCCGGAAGGCAGTGCTCAGAGAAACAGCAGGGGTCAAGTCGGGCCCCACCCTGCACAGCTGGGCTCTTTGCCCTCCCAGGGTGCTCTAAGGAGGCTTGGATCCGAGCGCCTCCCCTTCCACAGGGCACGCGCTGAGCACTGGCAGTGGAGCTACACCCTGTAGGGCGCCATCTGCTGTCCAGAAACCGCCCCTACAGATTTTCTTTCCAACAAAAACAGACGTGATCCCTCCTTAGGGACCTAGCAAAGAATTCCTAGAGTCCAGGCGGTCAGTGGTAAATTTAACCTTTAATCCATCATGAGAAACTGATTTTTGAGTTGGCCTCTAGAATGGTGCTTACTGATGGAGTTCCCATTTAAAAAAAAAAAACTTTTATTTTGAAATAATGTCAAACATACAGCACAGTTGCAAAAATAATTCTGGGAAGCAGACTTGGCCCAATGGGTAGGGCGTCTGCCTACGACAAGGGAGGTTCGCGGTTCAAACTGAGGGCCTCCTTGACCCGTGTGGAGCTGCCCCATGCGCAGTGCTGATGCGCGCAAGGAGTGCCATGCCACACAGGGGTGTCCCCCGCGTAGGGGAGGCCCATGCACAAGGAGTGCACCTCATAAGGAGAACCGCCCAGCGCGAAAGAAAGTGCAGCCTGCCCAGGAATGGCACTGCATGCATGGAGAGCTGATACAACAAGATGACGCAATAAAGAGAGACACATATTCCCGGTGCCACTGATAAGGATAGAAGCGGTCACAGAAGAACACACAGCAAATGGACACAGAGAGCAGACAACTGGGGGGGGGGGTGGGGGAGGTGGGGAAGGGAAGAGAAAATTTTTTTTTAAATTTCAAACTTACAGCACAGTTACAAAAATAATTCAGAAAAAATACATAAACTCCAATGTATGTCTCAGATACACAGATTTACCAATTATCAGCATTTTGTTTTTCTTTCTTTTTCTTTCTTTCCTTTCTTTCTTTCTCTCTCTTTCTTTCATCTGTCATCCTATCATCTATCATTCTCTATAGCAATTATCTATCTTTTATCTATCCATATATCTATATCATCTATTTATGCTCTAATATATCTGTCTGTCATCTATCCATTTATCTATCATCTATATATCATCTATTTTTCTATCTATTCTCTAAACATTTGAGAGGAGGCTGTATACATCATGCTTCTTGAAAACTTAACACTTCCATGCACATTTCC
Source organism: Dasypus novemcinctus (assembly GCF_030445035.2). Lineage (NCBI taxonomy): Eukaryota > Metazoa > Chordata > Mammalia > Cingulata > Dasypodidae > Dasypus > Dasypus novemcinctus. The sequence goes on from NC_080686.1 coordinate 16,664,676, forward strand.
TAGGAACAAGAATACTCACGTAACCATCTTAAGTACAGCTATCAAGTTCAAGAAATTTAACATTGATATAATGCATACAGTCCAAATTCCAATTTTTTCCAATTGTCCTGGGAGCATTTTCTCCTCTATTGCACATTTATTTTTTATATTGTTACGTATATGTATATATATATATGTATAGGTTGTCATATAGTGAATATTTTACTCGTTATAGCACAAATGGTAAATTCTTTTCTCAAGCAAACTCCTCTTACTGCAATCTGCAGCAGACACGATTTACACAGAATGACAGAAGGGGCCAGTTAATGATTCTAAGCCACACACATGCACACACATATACCTACACCTTTATTCTCCTGTTCAAGTTTGCTTTGGCTATTGAGTCTCTTGCAATTTCATATGAATTTGAGGATGAGCTGGTCAATTTTTGCACAAAAGGCAGCTGGGATTACTGATAGGGATTGCATTAAATCTGTAATATTAATTTGGGGTACCCTGGGAGCATTTCCTGAAAGGAAATCTCTCCAGCTCACAGTACCCAGTAATGCACACTTGAAACCTTTATCTTTCTGCACCCACAAAACCAGGCAGCGGCTACCAAATGTTAGTAACATCTTAAAAGAAATGTGTTCTGATCTACCTTTTTGTATTGTTTAATAATCTTATATTTATAAGGCACTTTACAAATATAAAGTATGGTGTTAGAAGCCAATTCTTGGAATAATCATTAAGTGAGTAGTTAAACCGCATAGGAAAATCACCTTTAATTCTACATGATGAAATTGAAAAGTGTAACAATGCTTGGGCTTAAGTTTTGCCTAACTCTCTAACTACAAAGCTGACTGTCACTAAAATGATCTTTTAAGAGAGTAAACCATCTGCCTGTCAGTTGCATAACCCTAGATTGTCAAGCACTATAACCAATACACATTACTAATACAGAATTCTGTTGAGTTCTGTATTTCCCTCTTTATTGTTTTATACTAAGCTGTTTTTCATCTGAATCAGTTCTCTCGATAGATTTTAATTTGGAACACATCCCTACCTTTAGAGGGCAGTTGTAATACACCTAGACATTGCAAATCCGAGGCTGCACCCAGAATAGAATACTAAATCTCTATGAATAAGCAACTGATGCACAGAGCACATAACCCTTTGGCTCTGACAGGAGCAGTTTTCCTGGGGAGGCTCCCAGCAGACTGAGACATGCCCCAGCATTAGTCAAACAAAGAGAAATAAGCTGGATGCTCTGCTGCTGCTCTTAAGGTCAGGCTACAGAACTCACTTGGCACCTTTATTGTAAAAACATACTCAGGTTTTCCCAAGGCAACCAAGAGGGCCTCCAGAAACCGTTTTCCAGGCCGTCTATGTGGAAGCAACTTCTGACCCTGTGTAGGGTTGAGAGATCTGAAACAATCATTCCCCAAACCCCTAGAACATGACAGGGACATCCAGGCTGTGTTACGATGTCAAGGTAAGACGATTTCCACAATCCATAGGCCTTTCTTGACAAGGAGAAGTCTCCATCCAGAAAGAATATATAGTGTAAACAAGCTATAGCACCGCTGCTCACTTTATCTCATGGAAGATCTGACCCAAATGTGTTCATGCCAATGCAGAAGGAAAAACTAGAACCTTGCTGATAATTACCTCCTCTGTCCAATTTTCCCCAAGCTAAACAGCTTACATTTATCAAGAGAGACCATTATTCATTGCTTTCTTATTTCAGGAAATAATCTTTAAGGAAGTAGAAAACCTAGACATAGATTTGTGGCTATTGATCATAGCACATAGATGTTTTTTTCTATATAAAGATTATATCCTATACAGTAATGAAATAAAAATGTAGATTTCATGTTACAAAGAATGTTAGAGAACAAAATCAGTAAACTGATAGAAGAACTTTAATACATTAAGTAGCTAAGGAGTACTTATTTTTTCTAAATTCCAATTCCTTGAACAGCCTGAGTTTCTACCATCAGGTAACATTATTTCTCTAAAGAGTGACAATTTTACTGCTCAATATAGTTGTATATCTTTGCAGAAAGTATAGTTTAAGTCTATAAATCCTCTTAACAATTAATAGAACTACTTCTTAAAAGGCTATTTTTGGAGCACAGGGGAATGGTCATAGTTTGTGTCTAATAAGTGATGATCAAAACTAGAATTAAATGCTGCAAAATTCACTACAGAAACTTGTCCAAATACTTTAAAACTAGAACATTCATTTGCCCCTATGCCATATCCTGATAATAATCATTATTTATTTGCAGATTTTCTGTTTAATTTTCTGAATCTGCCTCTTTTCTTCATGTTATTTTAACCAACTGGCACAAGCTAAAGACAAGCTATTTTTTAAGTTATTGAGAGGCCTTTCCTATAGAAGGTATTTATCTTTGCTTGTGAGGTTTTCGACACTGAAGCGTTAGACATAGGAATAAATAACACATGAGCTTACACACACTCGCACACACACCTGTTATCACCGAAACACCAGGGGCTTTAGGAAGCTGGAAGGAAACGGACTTCATGCCAGTAGTCCTTAATTAATGGACGTCTAAATATAGGCAACTATGAAAAGGCAGAATTTGGAAGCTATTTGTGGGAAACAGACAGTAACAGCAACAACGTTACTACAGAGTGTTAAGTGCCTTGAGGAGTACATTTTAAAGTAGAATCACAGGCAAGTGAACTGAAAAAGTATTTAAGGGGAAGCAGATTTGGCTCAATTGATAGAGCATCCACCTGCCACGTGGGAGGTCCAGAGTTCAAACCCCAGGCCTCGTGACCCATGTGATAAGCTGGCCCACGCGCAGTGCTGATGCACAAGGAGTGCCGTGCCACACAGGTATCCCCCGCGTAGGGGAGACCCACGCGCAAGGAGTGCACCTCATAAGGAGCCGCCCAGCATGAAAGAAAGTGCAGCCTGCCTAGGAGTGGCGCTGCACACACGGAGAGCTGACGAAGCAAAATGATGCAACAAAAAGAAACACAGATTCCCGGTACTGCTGACAAGAATAAACAGATACAGAAGAACACACAGGGAATGGACACAGAAAGCAGACAATGGGGTGGGGGGGAGGAAATAAATTAAAAATAAATAAATCTTTTAAAAAAAAGGAAAAGTATTTAAGAATAGACTGCACACTCATTGGGCAATCAAAGTTGCCATCCTTACGTCATTAACAGGTAAACAGGCTCCAACCTGTACAGCAGTCGGGAGAGCAATCAGCAGGTTGTCCAGTTGGGCATGCATTTTTTAAAAATCTTTTATTATTACTATAATTATTTTTTAAGGAGGTACTGGAGATTGAACCTGGGACCTCTCCCATGGGAAGCAGGCCCTCAACCACTGAGCTACACTTGCTCCCCTAAAAATCTTTTTCTATTGCACCTGAATATAGAAAGAGGAGACCTGTCCCTATTTCAGAAAATACAGGGTGATAGCTCAATTCAATTATCACTGAGTCCTTGCAGTCCACAAAGCCCTATACTGGACACCATGAGCCAGATAAAGACATGGCCCTTTCCCTTGGCAGGCTGACCGTATATGGGGAAGGACAAACATCAACATATCAGCCTGACATATCTATAACACAGGATGTCTATGTAACTATAATCTTTTAATCAGTGGTGTAGTCAAGGCAGTAAGAAATGAGGGATGGAGTATCATCAGTGGGGGATAAAACAATTGAAAAAGGTCTAATGAAGGGGGGAAGGTGGCCTTTCACATTGATAGGAAGGAACAGCTAGGGACAAAAAGAAGTGGGAAAGGAGGCATGGGCTGCAGTGTATTTTATGCCCAGGATGCAGTGAAAATCCTCCCAGAAAACCTCAGCTTTAGCCTCATACCTTATATCCAAATTAACTCAAACTGCATCATGGACTTAAATGCAAAATGTAAAACTAGAAAAAAAGTAGGAGAAAATCTTTGCAACCTATGGTGGGCATAGAGTTCTTAGATGCTCAGAATCAAGGTCCATAAAAAGAAAATGTTATAATTAAAATTTAAAATTAAATTAATTTAAACTGAAATCTTTGCTTTGTGGAAGATCCTGTTAAGAGGATGAAAAGACAAGTTAGAAATTGGAAGAAAATAATTGCAGACCACATATCTGACAAAGGCCTATGTGTCCAGAATGCATAAAGAGCTCTCAAAACTCAACTGTAAAAGTGAGCAATCTAACCGGAAAATGGGCAATAGCTAAGAAACAGACATTTCATCAAGAGGATATACACATGGCAAATAAACATATGAAAAGATGTTAACACCATTAGCCACTAGGAAAATGCAAATTAAAACCATAATTATATATTACTGCACATTTATCAGAATGGCTAAAATAAAAAATAATGACAACACCAAATGCTAGCAAGGATGCAGAGAAACTGGATAGCTCACACATTGCTGGTGGTAGAGCAACTCTGGAAAATATTTCAGAAGTCTCCTATGAAATTAAACATGCAGTTATCATACAATCTGGCAATTTCACTCTTTAGCCTTTATCCCACAGAAATGAAAATCTATGTTCACACAAATCTCCTTCACTGATTTTCATAGCAACATTATTTGTAACAGCCAAATACTAGTAACAACCCCAAAGTCCTTCAACAGAAAAATGATTAAACAAACTGGTACATTCATAGCATTAAACACTATGAAGCCACAAGAAAAATGAGCTGCTACACAAAACAACTTAGGTGAATCTCAAAGGAATTGTGCTCAGTTTAAAAAGCCAATCTCAAAAAGTCACCTACATAATTCCATTTATAGAACATTTTTGAAATAAAAGTATAGAGACAGAGAACAGACTGGTGGTTGTCAAAGGTCAAGGATAGGGGAGGGTGGTGGGTGTAGTTAGGGAGGAGTAACACCAAGGAGCTTGCAGGGATGGAACACTTCTTTATCTTGATTTTGGTAATGGTTACATGAATCTAAATGTGATAAAATTGCATAAAACTGCAGATACACACGTAAGTGAGTGTATGCAAAACTGGTAAAATCTGAATAAGTTCCATGCAATGTATCAATGTTGATTTCCTGATATTTGGATATTGTACTACAGTCGTGCAGTTTCCACAGGGAGAAACTGGGCGAAGGGTACATGGGATCTCCGAGTACACTGACTTGTAACTTCCTGTGAAACTATAATTATTTCAAAACAAAGAGTTAAAAAGAAAACAAACTTTCCCAAAGGCAGGTGAGTCTGACAACACAGACAGACCTGCTCACATTAATTGCCTGCGTCTGTTGTTGTGGTTCTTCCAGTTGTTCTTTTCATGAGCTCTTTCACAAACTTCATTCGGTAAGTCGTGCTGATGTCGTTAGACCTGTTTCAGAGAGAGAAGACAAGCTGGTTAAATAGGTAAGGCCCACTGAGTTGGAAATCGAGCCTAGGTTTCCTGACACTGCTCTCCACACTAATTTGATAACTTTTGATAGTTGGTTTAGAGAGTGCACTGTGCTTCGGTGAGCTTGAAGCAAACCTTCCCAGTAACATTTTCCTTACACATTCCATCCTGAACACTCCAATGTGAGCCACTAATTTACTCCAAATAAATGAACCCCTTCTCCACTCACAGACACAGACACACACACACACACACACCTATCTTCATCAGAATTGTTTTCCTTTTTTCCCTTTCTTTTTCCATCAAGATTTTTGCTTCTTTTCATTCAGGGTAGGAAGTGTAAGTGGGAGGCAGGATATACTCTGAGTCAGTCACTCCTCCTAGGTGGGATACATGAGAAAGAGAAAGTGTTGCAACCACCATGGCAGGAAGGTAAATACTTTTTGTGTTTTGTAATGACCTACCATTAACCATCCATCTATTCTGCATCTATTAATATATCTATCATCTGTCTACCTATCCATCTATTATCTATCATCTATCACCTATCATCCGTCTATCATCTCTCTAGCTATCTATGCAGAAATATAAGTTCACGTGTGTTTGTGTGTATTCTTTCTCAGTAATTAAAGTAGTCAGGGCCTAGCCAAGGGAGTTGTTCCCCCAATATTATTTTGGGCTCATTCCTGTGTTGCTGCCCTGTAAGGGCAGGGGCTTCTCAGTGCTCTGCTATTCCAGACTTGTGATCCCTTGAGTAGCTGATCAAAGCACTCGTTCTGAGACTTTGATATCCTGACTCCTTTTTTTTTTTTGTCTTTAGGAAGTACCAAGAACCAGGGACCTCATACATTCAAAGCAAGTGTCAACCACTGAGCTACACCTGCTCCCCTGATTTGATATCCTGAAAGGAGAAAAATAAATGTTAAGGTCCCAAAGACTAGTTACAAAGACAATAGAGCTTTGCATGAAGGAAATGAAAAGTACCTCCAGTAGGAAAGGAATTACCCTTTTGGTATCCAATACATAACATTAATGCATTCAGGAAACAAAATTATTCTTTCCTGCCTCCACTTGTGAAAGAATAAGTTCCCAGAGAAGAACAAAGTTGTTTCTTTCTAGAAGACGCTCTGAAAAGCATTCCATAGTAAGTAGTTTCACATTGAAGGTGTTCATAGACCTATTTAGGAAATGACTCATTTGGATGTCTGTGAGCAGCACCTGCATGATCATTGGCAATCTTCCAGTAGTATTGTAGGATGTCATCTATTACTCAGGGCTACTACGGTTCAAAAGTCTCCAAATTCAGCAGCTGTGAGGTCTAAATGAGTCACATTCACATTGTCTTCCTTTGATGGAGATCAAAAGGAAGATTTTGGTATATTTTTGGAAAGATGAAAGCTTTTCAGTTATTCAGCCTCTAGTTCATAGAACCCAGGACAATCCATGTACAATAATAGTAAACAAAAGTCAATTCAAACAGTGTTTCAGGGTATTTGCTATTACCCCAGAGACTTTGCTTGTACATGCTTCTGAGACTTGTAGGAATTTGGTAGTGAAAACCCACGAGTATTGAGTAAGCTGGCTGAAGATGTCCCCCAGCTCACACGAAGAGCAATGTTATTCTTCTTCCAGTCCTCAGCAGAAGGATTTAATATACTTCAAAAATATCTCAAGAGCATTTACATAGACCTCTATAGGAAGACAAAGAAAGTATTCCAGAATGGTAAGTTAGCACATTTGAACAATCACTTAACTTGAGGCAGCATCTAAGATATCATCTAACACCTGTCAAGGTAATAGATGAAATGGCGATCAATTTAAAAATGGATGACAGGGAAACGGACTTTGGCCCAGTGGTTAGGGCATCCGTCTACCATATGGGAGGTCCGCGGTTCAAACCCCGGGCCTCCTTGACCCGTGTGGAGCTGGCCCATGCGCAGTGCTGATGCGCGCAAGGAGTGCCGTGCCACGCAAGGGTGTCCCCCACGTGGGGGAGCCCCACGCGCAAGGAGTGCGCCCGTGAGGAAAGCCGCCCAGCGTGAAAAGAGAGTGCAGCCTGCCCAGGAATGGCGCCGCCCACACTTCCTGTGCCGCTGACGACAACAGAAGCGGACAAAGAAACAAGACGCAGCAAATAGACACAGAGAACAGACAACCAGGGGAGGGGGGGAATTTAAATAAATAAATAAATCTTAAAAAAAAAAAAGTGGATGAAAAAAGGCAACCTTCAAAATCCCTTACAATTTTCATAAAAATTTAAGAAATGGTGTTTTCATGAATAACAGAAATAAATGTTTCACCTTGACTGACAATAAATACCAGGTACTAAATATTGGAGCGGCATTGTAGGTCAGGTCCAAAAGCTCAACTCAGACAACCCATCTACTTCAGTCGAGGTAAGCTAGGTCATGTTGCAATAACAAATAAGCCTTAACACCTCAGTGGTGTAACAAATAGAAGTGTGTTTTTTTGTTCACAATGCCATTTTATGCATTGACACTGTTCCTATAAGCAATGACCACAGGAAGAAGGTGGTTTCCATCTTGAGGTTCTCCCATGGTGTGGATTCAAGATCACAAGATCAGGGAAAGAGGGCAGAGTGGAAAAGGCACACAGGAAGTAAATGGGAGGCGAATCCCTTTGCTCTCACAGCACTCACATGTATGGACCAAAAGCAGGCACCTGGTCAACCTAATTGCAAAGGACACTGGGAAACACAGAGGAGGGCCAGGTACAGGTAAGCACTTACTGTCTCCCCTGCTCAGCTGCAACCTAGACGTCTATAAAGTCAGAGCTTAAAATTCAAACTCTGCCTCTGAACAGCAAAAATGGGAAACCATTGTATCAATGGAACAAAGTAGGATCTTATTGTGAGATGAACTGCTGATGACAGAAGTCTCAGATGACCTCAAAGGAAGAATAAGGCATCTCTTATACATCCTCAAAAGAAAAAGAAAAAAAAACTCACTGTGCTTTTCAATTGGTCTGAGTAAAATGAATCCCCTGAAGATGAAAGTTTCAGACGTTTCTTATTTTTTCATGAATTACCGTAACGTGTGACTAATGGGAATCTGCAATGCTTTCACTCCTTCTCAATAGGGATGCCAAGTACAAGCCAATTGTTTGCTTACTAAAATCAGATGCTGTCATCTTCATTTTCCACAGCTGGAAATAAATATTTTTGTCTTTTGAAAATAATAACATGCAAAGAACTTTGTCATGTTCTTCAGATTTAGATTTTTAAAACGTTTTAGATATAAATTTTGGCCATTCTTGCCAATTTTAAAAACATTTTAATAATTGCCTTTCAGGGTTTTGGATAAAAGATGACATATTTCTCCACTGTATTATATTTTCAAAGTCTATCTCCACCAGTCTAGTATTTTTTTTTAACATTTATCCCTAGCGCACCTCATCCCCACTGTTGTTGTTTTGCACTCACTGTCTGCTCTCTGCTCTCTGTGTCCATTTATCTCTGTTTGTTGCATCATCTTGCTGCACTAGCCATCAGCTCTCCATGGTGCGGGCCAGCTTGCCTTCACCAGGAGGCCCAGGGAATCGAACCTGTGGCTTCCCATATGGTAGATGGGAGCCCAATCGCTTAAGCCACATCCGTTTCCTAGTCCAGTATTTTTAAGGGGTTTCTCTGCTTTTCTGAGTGTCTTCTAAGTGATAATGGGTTAAAGAATATACTGCATTATATAGTTCTCTAACTTAGCCTGAGTTTGCTTTTGTCTTTGAGAAGGTAAACCTGGAATTTCTGAAAACACAAATGAAGGACATTTGAATGTTGATGCTTCTGTCTGGCCTCGTGCCTGTTACTAGCCACACCAGGCTCAGACTACAGCAGAGTATAAAATAATAAACCCATTCTTACTTGGAAGTGCCCCAGGATTCTCACACACTTCCAGGTTGCTGCAGCATTTCTAGAGATCCCCAAATCATCCAGGAGGACGACATTAGTGCTTCCATGGAAAAACCAAGTAGGGGAGCCCTTCGGCCCCTCATCAGCAGGCTGCCTGGAGATTCTGCCTCCCAAGCTGGACGGCCGTCCATTGCTCTTGCGATTTTGTCGTAGGCTGACATTGACTGTACTGCCATGCCATGCTTATGTAGGAAACCGAAGAAATATTTTTAATAATGTGTATCTGTGGTACGTTCATCGTAGTATTCAAGCAGCGGCTGATTTTCTGAAATTAGAGTGAAGTGTCAAAAAAAAAAGAAAAATTCTAGAAAAGGAAATTTTACTTGGAGGAAAGCATTCTGTTAGTTTTAAAGAGTGAGGGAAACTTTTAGTAACAGATTGGACTTTTTTTAATTTTTAAATTAAAATGACTGAAACAGAAAACATGCCTGTGAAATTCCTCTGGAACACAGAAGAGAAAGAGAAGGAAATTAAAATTATGAGAGAGGAAAATAATAAATAGGGAAGATGTCTTGGAGATTCACCAAAGGGAAAGATAAAAGAAGTACATGAAAGGGAAATCTCAGCAAATGAAATGGCAAAAAGCAAGTTTTTCAAAAACATAATTTTATATTATTGCTATAAATAAAGATTCCAGACAAAAATTTAGGAAAAATATTGTGTTCCAAGCCAACAATGAAAATAGAACTAAACCTGGAATTAACTTAGGAGAATGTTCAAATTTCAAAAATTAAAACAATATTCTATAAATACCAAGAAGAAGAAAAAATTAAGATTACCAACAAAGGAACAAAAAAGATTTTCATCTCATAATTTCCTTCAAAGCCTAAATAACTGAAGACAATAGATTTATAGCTATAGAGTTTTGAAGAAAAATATTTGTGTCTCAAGAATTATACATAGCCAAGTGTCACTACATCTTAAAGTATGACATATTAAGATACACATGGATATTGACAATATATGGCACAAGCTACACATCTTTAATAAGCTATGTGAAAACATGTTTCAGGGCAACAGAAAAGAAGGGCAAAATAAGAACGCAAGAATTAAAAAGTCATGGTGGGGAAGGATTAGTGGTAATTATTAAAATAGTCAAATAGAGATATTAAAGGTAAGTGATCATAAAACATGATTTTTCTTTAAAAGTTTGATGATATTATAAAAGGGAAGGGGAAAGGGAAAAGAAGTTTACAACAGATTAAATTCACAGATGCAGAGAAAAGGAGGTGTCCTATTGCTCATCTTCCATGCAAGGGAGTCAAAAGAATATTTTTTCTGAGACTGGTATGGTAATTAATATAGTATTGAAGAACATTAGGCCCAGCACAAGTAAAATGAAAAGCAGTAGGTCTTACTTCCAAATCCTTCCTGAAGAGAAAACACAAAAGACAATACAGAAAGTTGTGATAATGATAGAAACACTAAGGAAAAAACAAACAAGCAAACAAAAAAAAAACCAAGCCCAATAGTGATTAAAACAAATACAAACTAAAAACTAAAAAAAAAAAAAAAAGCAAAACAAACAAAGAAAAATTTTTTTTATTCAAATGTTCAAATGTCAGATGAGCAGAGACTTTGGGAAAGGCACAGCCTGGAGGTGGGAGTTTGGAGACCAGTCTGTAACTCAGAGAAGAAATAGAAATAAAACACAGGGTCCCTGGTGATACTGTTCTCGAAAGTGATGGGAAGGGCAAGCAGTGGGGCCTGGAGCAGAAAGGATCCTGGAGCAGTTTGATATGGTTATGAATTCCACATAGGTCTTGGATTATGTTTGTAAACTGGTTTATCCTCTGGGTTTATTAGAGTAGATTGGAGTCAGAGGTTTCACGTTTATTTCATTTAATAATGATCAAGGCTTTGACTGGGTGGGGCAGTAGGACGCTGAAACCGCACCACAGAGAAGGGAGGTGGGAGCTTGATCCTGGAGCTGGGGAGTGAGCACACGGAGGAGCAGACACATGAAGAAGAAGAGAAGGCTCAGCTGGACACAGCAGAGGGCCTGGGAAGAGAGATGAGCCGTTTGCCCGAGAGTCTGCAGCTGGCCTTGTGGAGAGAGCAGAGGAGCTGAGCCTACAGAGGAATGAGCCTGGGAAGAGAGGAACCCAGGAAGCCTGAACCCAGGCAGACGTCGGCCACCATCTTGCTCCAACACGTGGCAAGAGTCTTTGTGAGGGAAGTGACCTGTGCTTTGTGGCCTGGTAACTGTAAGCTATCACCAAATAAATACCCTTTATAAAAGGCAACAGAGTTCTGATATTTTGCGTCAGCACCCCTTTGGCTGACTAATACAGGTGTCTTTCTCCTGCAGCAGAGAGACCCACCGAGGACAGGACCTGCGAGTGGCACACTTCACCTCCAGCTCCTGTGGCCGGAGGGCGGGGGAGGACAGAGCCCCCCATCTGGCCTAACCTGCCCTCGGGGCAGTGACTTGCCAAGGTATCATCTATTGTGTCAACGATGGAATCTCACTGGACAATCTGAAGCAGGTAAGGAGGACTTTATTCAAAGCTATGTACAATAGAGGAGGGAGAGACCAGAAGACGATGGTGATGGGGGAACGGGGAGTTCTACTCTGCTGGAGCAGGGCGCAAGGGGCTTTTAAGGCCTGTGATGAACCGCCAAGGGAAGAGTCCTGGAGGGGAGTCAACCATAGGGTGTGGCCGTCACCTGATGTTATCTCCTGGCTTGACTGTCAAGGCCAGGTGCAACAGGTTCTGTCAGGATTCTGTCAGGTCAAGGTGAGGGAGGTCAGGGGCCTGGAGACAAGGAGAACCCTGACTGGAGTTTCACCAAGCCAAGAAGCTGAGGCCATCTTGGGCAGTAGCGCAATGGATGGTTGATTTTCCAGAAATGATGGTTTCTGGGAAGACAGGGTTCAGCTACAACTCAAGATTGTCAGTCACAAGTGGCAAGAGGGGCTGGTGCCTAAGAAAGAGGAGCAGGGGAGAATAAGACGAGAGGCACCTGGTGATAGCTGAGAAAACTTGCCTACAAGCACATGGAGACACCCTGGAGACTTCTAGAAGTAACGGAGGGAAGGAAGATGAGGGTCTGCAGTGAACAAATGGGGAAAGTCCAAAAGATATTCTTGCTAATGGTAATGTGCCCCTCCCCCCCCCATTTTTTTAAATCGTATTGGCAGATTGGGGCCTGAGAACAATATGTAATGCCTCCTTGACTGTCAAAAGTTAGCTATTTCAAATGGGACTGTGGTTATCCTTTAAAAAAAGAAAAGAAATCTCTTAGAAAGGCATGCAGAAGTCTTTTCAGAAGAAATAAATGGATTGGAATGGCTTTAAAATAATCCAGGGAGTAGGAAAGTAGGAAACTAAGAGATGAAGCAAAATTGGCCCTATGTTAGTATTTGTCCGAGTTAAATGATGGATAGGAGAGTTCGAGTATTTCACCCTATTCCTTTATTATGTTTAAAAATTCACGTAATAAAAAGGTTCTCTTAAATTTCAAAGATGAAAGCCTAGAATTCACCCTTTAAAATGAAATAACAAATTAGTAAATAAATAATTTTCCATATCATATTTATATACCACCATGGAAACTGGTGGTGTATGCTTCCTAGCAAATTTTCTTTGGAAAGCACAATTGACCTTGACCTTTTGGAAGAATCTTTAAAATGTCCAAAAATCATATTGTGGGAAACGAACTTGGCCCAGTGGTTAGGGCGTACGTCTACCACATAGGAGGTCCGCGGTTCAAATCCCGGGCCTCCTTGACCCGTGTGGAGCTGGCCCATGCGCAGTGCTGATGTGCGCAAGGAGTGCCCTGCCACGCAGGGGTGTCCCCCGCGTAGGGGAGCCCCACCGCAAGGAGGGCGCCCCATAAGGAGAGCCGCCCAGTGCAAAAAAAAGTGCAGCCTGCCCAGGAATGGCACCGCCCACACTTCCCGTGCCGCTGACGACAACAGAAGCGGACAAAGAAACAAGACCCAGCAAACAGACAACGGAGGGGGGGGGGCAGAATTAAATAAAAAAATAAATCTTTAAAAAAAAAAGAAAGTCTCATAACATCATTTTGGTTCCACTACCCAAATCCAAGCCAGCCTTTACAAAGCCATAAAATACCTACAAATGTCTTAGAAAATATTCATTGAAGTTTTGCTTTCTTACAAGGTCAAGATGTAGATGGGCTTTACTGGGAACCTCAGAGGTAAACATGTTATAGGTTTAAAGCAAATGTGAATTCTCTATGAACTGTTTATTTTCATTCTGTGGGTAAAAGCAATTTAAATCATGTCTCTGTCATTTAGAGTTTACTTTAGAAACTTCTACATAATGGTTTTATAGCAAGTACATTTTAAATGACTAGAAATTCCATTTTAAAATGAAGCCAAATAAGTTGAAAGACTAATAGTTTAAGCCACATAGTGGAATACGTTCAAATATTCAATAATGAAACCCAATTCATGAACTGCATAAGTAATTCAATTTGACGTCAATGATGTAGCCACGTATAGTTGTCCATAATAATATCTACTGAAGAATTTTGAATTCTTATCACTAAAAACTGTAAGGATATTCAAGACCATTCCAAGGATTTTATTCAAAGTAGGACTGAAAATGAACTGAACTATTATAAATCATACTCTTAACACATTTTTGTCACTGCCTATTCAAATAGAATATGACTACGATACGAAACAGTGGGGAAGGCAGGAGCCTGGCAATTCAGGAACCTGAGCCCAGAAGTCTTTGAACCCCTACAAGGAACTAGAAAGAAAACCCAGCACCAGCAAACAGCTTTCAATCCCTGCGGTTCATGTTCTCATTTCAGATTCCCAGGGGAGTTCTGGTGTCTACCTGTGGTAGATTAAATTATGCACCCCAATTTAGACAGACATGTTCTTTTTTCTTGTTTTGTTTAGGAGGTACTGGGGATTGAACCTTGGACCTTGGACATGCAAACTCTATTGTGAGCCGCTGAACTACACTTGCTCTGCACAATTGAGACATGTTCTTATTCTTAATCATGCTGGTGAGTGTGCATCCATTATAAACAGGACCTTTTGAAGATGTTATTTTTAGTTCAGGTGTGGCCAGCTGATGCAGATGCATCTTAATCCTAATACTGGAGGCTCTACAGAAAGTCACAGGGAGGAGTCTGAAGCTGGAAGTGAACAGGAACTGGAAGAGAAGGGAGAGAACATTAGCATGTGATGGGAAAACCAGGGAACCCCAACGATTGCCAGGAGCCAGCTCCAGAATGGCAAAATCTTCAGGGAGAAAGCGTGGCTTTGCCACATTTGGACTTCTGGCCCCTGAGACTGAGTCATTAAATTCGTGTTGTGTGAGCCAACCACAGTATGGTATTTGTCATAGCAGCCAAGCAAACCAAGACACTACCCCTGGGTTAATCAGCCATGGTCCTTCTGTAGGTTATGAGACCGTATTAAAGGTGTTGTCTAGCACATGTTTAGAGCAGCTGCAACTTTCAAGTAGATTATGGGTCCCCCAAAGGAATCACAGCATTTGAAATTGACATCCCTGATTTGGACATATGAGATCTAGCATATTTATATCTATCACACTCTATCACACTCAAGCTTTAAAATCACACCTCAGAGCTAAATCCATTCAGCTCCTCTGCTTATCCTCTATTCCCACCACCCAACTTGGCAAAACAACTGTGAATCGGTCCCCATGAACTAATTTTTGGAATCACCAGAGCCCCCAGGGAACTTGGGAGAGCAGTGAAGTTTATATGAGACCTTCTCTGGCCTCTTGGATAATGCCAGATTGATCTATCAATAAAGTTTATTTAAGGTTATGTAAAAGCAGTTGAGCAAAATAGGAAATGAATCAAACATTACTAGAAAGAAAGGATCAAAGTAGTTGATATTACCAATTTCACACCACATTTTCCAATATTATAGTAAATCCTCTCTCTCCACTTTTGCAGGTTGGATTTGGCCCAGTTTATTTAAGACTTTCCATTGTGACCATTTTCCCAAAAGGCAGCATGTCTAAAGGAGATACTTTACAAATTTTTAGGTGAAAAATGAACTAATAAAGAACGATCCATTAAGGGCATGATGCTTATAGACACTTTTTGCTGCAGAACAAGTTTGTTGGAGGAAAATACAGGCATTATGATGAGCAAATACAATGCACTACTTCTTTTTTTCTGATTTTGTCTTTTCTTAAGAATAGCTGCTGTGACAGTTTGAATTTGGTGAATCCCAAAAAGGGATTATGTTTTTTAATTAATCCGTTCCTGTGGGGTGAGACTCTTTGATTGTATTAGATTGGGTTAAGGGATCTTGATTAGATCGCTTGGTTAGATCACTCAGTTGGACTATGTCAGTGAAGTGTGACACAGCCTGGGTCTCCACCCTCTTGCTGGATCTTATTTAAATGGAGACACAGAGGAAGAGACACACAGAAAAGAGAGCTGCCATTTTGACCCAATCATGTGTGAGAAAGGACTCAAAGGCCACTGGTAGCCAAAGCTGAAGCACGAAGCCCTCAAGAAGCTGGGCCTATGTAGCAGCCCCAGGCAAGTCAGGAGGGGAAAGCAGGGATCTTGGCAGAGATTAGCCACCATCTTACTGCACCAGCTGGCAAGACACCAGGACACCAGCATTACCAGTAGATGACTTGGTGAGAAAGCATCTCTGATGGTGCTATGATTTGGAGATTTCATGGCCTAGAGACTATAAGCTTTTTACCTTAATAAATTCCAATTATAAATCAACCCATTTCTGGTGTTTGCATCAGGAGTCCTTTGGCAAACTAAGAAAGCTGAAAACTGACTGTTGTTTTTTTTTTAGTGTTCTTTTTAAGAGCAGTTCTGGGTTTACAGAAAAACCATGCAGAAATTACAGAGTTCCCATATATCCCCCTTTACATACATAGTTTTCCCTATTAATAACATTTTGCTTTAGTGTAGTACCTTTGTTACAATTGATGAAAGAGTATTATTTTAATTATACTATTAACTATAGCCCATATTTTACATTAGGTTTCACTCTTTGTGTTATATTGTTCTATGGATTTTATCTCAATGTTTTATTCTGGTAATATATATACAACCTAAAATACCCCATTTGATCCATGTTTTAGTTATTAGGGCACTCAAAGCAGATACCATGAAACGGGTTGGCTTTAAACAATGGGGGATTTATTTGCTTATAGTCTGAGGCTATGATAATGTCCAAATTCAGGCACCATCAAGGCAATACTTTCTTTCCAGAGACTGACTGCCGACCATCCTTGGCTCCTCTGCCACATGGCAAAGCACATGGCGGAATCTGCTGGTCTCTCCCTTTTCCTCTGGGTTTCATTGTTTTCAGCTTCTTGCTTCCATGGCTTTCTCTCTCTCCCTCTCTCTGTATTCATTCCATTATAAAGGACACCAGTAAGAGGATTAAGACCCGCCCTGGGCCATGCCTTAATGCAGTAGCCGCATCAGAAGTCCTGCTTACAATGGGCTCACACCACAGGAACGGATTAGCTTTCAGAACATGATTTTCTGGGGTCCATACAGTTCCAAACCACTGCAAATACACAAGTCAGTGGTTTTAATTACATTCACCAAGTTGTGACTCCTTCACCATCATCCATTACCAACACTTTTTCATCACCCACAAACAGACTATTTTTAGTAACTTTCTAGTGCTATTAAAGGTCTCTGAACATCCCCTTTCCAGGAGCTGTGATTTGGGAGAGGAAATCTAGGCGTCATCCATCACTGGATGACCCCTGAGGAAGGCTGGGCTTGTTCACCGCAGTCACTGGCCCCTGCGTGTTCCTGGCCACACTTGACATAGGCAGCAGCAGCGATGAACAGAGTGAGGGGCAGGAAGCAGAGGACGGTCCTTAGGGCACCAGATCCATTAGCCTGAACCAAACTCGCAATTAAGAGAAGTTTGCCTCTCACCCACCCCTCATCTTGGACACTTGCCCCAACTTCCCCAGGAAAACAATTAGGAAAACAATAGAGTGCAAATTAATTTACACTTAGATGTAAGTGAATTAATGTCTTGCTCCTACTCAGAAAATCTACAAGGAACACTCATATTAGATCCACAGGAATAAGTCCCCAGTAATGTGATTTGGGGCATATGAAGTCTTTAAAGTAGGGAGACTGTTGAGGTTCAGGGCTATTTCTGGCTTCTCATACTTCAGGACACCCCAGCCCCAGCTGCACCTGGTGTTGATGTCAGAAAGTTGTGGCACTCCTGGAGTCCCTTTTTTACTTTAAAATCTCCTCTTTTTTTCTATACAGTTTTGGCTAACAACCAGGGGATAACTCTCCTTGGCACTTCAAGCAGAAATGGACTCTTTTAAAAATACATAAAATAAAGAAGAGGGGGAAAATAAACAAATGCTTTTGGATTTTAGGAAATTGAGGGTCTCGCTGAGTCAAGACTAGAGCTCGGCTGTCCCTTCTGGGTGCCCAGCCCTCCACCTCATGCCCAGAGGCTGTCAACCCTCGGAGAAGGAAAGGCTGGACTTTCCAGGTAGTTTTTAAAAACCAGACTGGAAAGAGTAAAAGAACAGCAAATGGTGACATCTGGTGGAAATTCAAGCATTGCAGGATTTCCAACTAGAAAACCCTGAGGCTCCGTGGTAACTGACGGAAGCCTGATTACTTCATCCGCTGATTCCCTCCACTGAACAGCTGATGAAGTCGAGCCTTGCGCGCCCTTTTGGCATGCCCGGGCACACACCTCACTGGGCAGTAGGATGACATAAGGAGCAATGTTTTGGGAGTGTTAAGAACTGGTTTTCAGATACAGGCCTAAGTTTTAAGGCAGTGGGTTTAATTCTTTATTAAAATCAAGTCAATCGTCCCTCTCACATATAATTTCATTGGGCTGTTTTGAAAAATCAAATGATCATGTAAGTAAAAATGCTGGTAAAGATATGAACTTTTAGGGGAAGTGGACTTGGCCCAGTGCCTAGGGCGTCCGTCTACCACATGGGAGGTCCGTGGTTCAAACCCCGGGCCTCCTTGACCTGTGTGGAGCTGGCCCATGCGCAGTGCTGATGTGGGCAAGGAGTGCCCTGCCACGCAGGGGTGTCCCCCGGGTAGGGGAGCCCCACGCGCAAGGAATGCGCCTGTAAGGAGAGCCGCCCAGCGCGAAAGAAAGTGCAGCCTGCCCAGGAATGGCGCCCCACACACTTCCTGTACCGCTGACAACAGAAGCGGACAAAGAAACAGGACGCAGCAAATAGACACAGAGAACAGACAACCGGGGGAGGGAGGGAATTAAATAAACAATAAATAAATCTTTAAAAAAAAAAGATGTGAACTTTTATTTTAACTCAGAACTTTGTGGGGGGGGGGGGGGGGGTGGAAACCTGTATCCATGAACCAGGCTTCTAATTCATCCAGAGCTGCCAATGCAAGACCTCCCAACACCCTATATGTTCAGTTTGTATCCAGTTCTCCCAACGACACTTGTTAACAGTCATCGGGGACTTGCAACTTCCCGGGCCCGTTGGTATTGATGGGTTGATTGACTGGTAGAAAGACGTGCACTATTTCCCTACTATCTCCCCACCATGGGGTTAAGCCTTAATCAGAGATGTGCAGTTCTTTGCTGGCCTCTTTAATCTAAGGATGCTGTTAAAATCTTTCTCTCAACCATCTTTTGTACTCTGAAGGAAATTAATGATAGCAATTGTTTTAGTTACCTGGCTGCTCAAAGCAAATACCACGATATGGGTCAGGTAACACAATGGGGACTTATTCACTCATAGTTTTGAGGCCAGGAAAATGTACAAATGGAGGCATCCTCAAAGCGATGCTTTCCTCCTGAAGACCGGCTACCGGCCATCCTTGGCTCCTCCGGCACATGGTAAGGCACACAGTGGCTTCTGCTGGCTTCTCCCTTCTCTTCCAGGTTCCACTGATGGAGCTTCTTGCTTCCTGTGACTTTCTCTCATTGTGTGAACTACATTCTCTTATAAAGGACTCCAGAAATAGGATTAAGAGCCATCCTGATTGAGGTGGGCCACACGTTAACTGAGGTAACCTCATCAAAAGGTCATATTTACAAAGGACTTGTACCAACAGGAATGAATTTAATTTAAGAATTTGTTTTTCTGGGGGTGCATACAGCTTCCAACCACCACAGTTACAAATCCTGAGGAGCCCCAAAATGTGTCATTTCAAGGCAGCATTAACATGCAGACCTTCCAGCTACCCAAAGAAAAACAACCCTTTTAAAAAAAGAGCCAAGCAAAGCAAGTCCAATTCATTCAAGTCCAACTTAAAAAAGAAAATTCAATGCCTGCTAACAAGTTCTCTGGCAGCCACAGCAGAAGAAAGCCTCAGAATGGCAGGACTCTGCTGGCCTGGGGAAAGCGCACACAAAGCCAGGCTCATTAGGAACCTCTGGAAAAGCTACAAAGCCTGTGCAGCCTTCCTGAGCCGTCACACATTGTCCACACTGGACAGAACGTCTTCCTGTGCTCTTGCCATCTTGTTTGTGGATTTTTTGTGCTCCCCCATGTGAGGCTTGCGAGATCAGGCCTGGGACAACAAAGCACAAATGGAACACAGGCTTCCCAGGAAAGGCCTGATCGCGGCCCCTTTGCATCACGCCTGCTCTGGGCATCCACTTAAATCAACCTCAGGGAGCGGATGTGGCTCAAGCCATTGAGCACCCGCCTCTCACACGGGAGGTCCCAGGTTTGGTTCCCAGTGCCTCCTGAAGAAAGCACACTGACAACAAGCAGACAATGAGCAAAAACCAGCAGACAATAAACAAAAACAACAGGCAAGACAACAGCAAAAAACAAGCAGGCAATGAACAAAAATAAGCAGGGAATGGATGTGGCTTGAGCAATTGAGTGCCTGCCTCCCACACGGGAGTTCCCAGGTTTGGTTCCTGATGCCTCCTAAAGAAGACAAAGAGACAATGAGCAGATAATGAGCAAAAGCAATGAGCAAAAACAACAAGCAAACAATGAGCAAAAAAACAAAGAGAAAAAAAAAGCAAATAGAAAAGGGAGCTATCTTGGAGTAGAGGGAACCCCAACCTTGGGATTTTGCATGTGAAATTGTGGCAGTTTCTACCCCACAATTTCTTGTCTACTGCAATTTAAGAAGAGATGTGATACATTGTTTAGAAATTCAAAAGTATGTCTTTTTTAAAAGCTTTTTATTATGGAAAATGTCAAAAAGTAGAGAAATAAGATAAGAAAACCCTATGTACCCACTGCCCAGCTTCGACAGTCATCACCTCAAGATTATATCATTTTTAAATTCATTCTGTTCACAAATGTGTTGGTTGGAGTCTTTTGTGGACCTCAGAAAAGTATGTTCTTCAATTGGTCCGTTCCTGTGGGTGTGGGGCCCTTGTGATTGGACTGGATCCAGTGGGGCCTTTGATTGGACACTTCAGTGAGGCATGGCCGGGCAGGATCTCCTTCCTCTTGCTGGAGTCCTTTAAAAACAGAGGACTGAAAGCAGAGACACACAGAGAAAAGTGACAGAGAAACCCTCAGAGGCTGGGGTTACCAGAGCACAGAGGCACAGAAAGACGAAGCCGGAGCAGAGGGGAAAGACAAGCTGTATACCTAATGGCCCACAGCTGAGCTCAGGAGAAAGCGAGCCTGGAGGAGAAGGCAGAGACCGCTGCCATCATGCCTCACCATGCGGCAGAAGTCCAGGATCGCCAGCAGCCCGCCTTTGGTGAGGCTGCGTCTCTGATGATGCCTTGATTTGAACATTTTCGCAGCCTCAGAACTGTAAGCTATTACCTTAATAAATCCCCCTTATAAAAGTCAACCCACTTCTGGTATTTTGCATTGACAACCTTTAGCGACCTAAGACAACAAATCTTAATTGAACACCTGGCATGTCCCAACACTGCTTCAGATGTCTGAGCTCTGAATAACGCCAAGTCCTAACACTCAGGGAGCTGCGAGTTACATGCAGAGAAGTAAGTGCTACAGTAAAAGAGGGCATATATGGGAGGGCTCCGGCAGGCCATGGCATCTAAGCTGAGACTGGAAGTGTAAGTAGGAAACCACCCTGGAACAGAAGGAGAGGAAGAGGTGGGCAGATTGGAGTGCTTCAGCAGCGGGAAGAGTTTATACAAAGTCTCAGAGATGAGAATGAAGGAAAGGATTTTAGGAATTGCAAGCACATTTATATGATTGGAACTAAAGGAATAGGGAGAGAGAAGCCTGGGTAAGTAAACCGTGTACAGATCGACAAATCATGAGACGTCCTTATGTGCCAGACGAAGGCACTTGAACTTCATCCTGTAGAGAAACGCAGAGCCAGTGCGTGGTTAGAAGCAGGGAAGCAACATGATCATGTTTGCCTTTGCAACGATGGCTCCGTCCACAGGGTAGAGAATGGTTTGGAGCGGGCAGTCACCGCACAGCTGCGGCTGTTTAGGAACTCGGTGTATTCCATTAAGAGAGCTGGGAAAGTCGCAGTGGGGATTCACTAAGTGGCTGCTTGGAGAGGCCTGCTCCCCCGGAGCATCCTCTGGGGATTCTGCTCTGCTTCTCTGCTTCAAGGAAGGGCCAAATAGTGAGGTGGTTGACGTTGGCCAAGACGGGGAGGATTCCCAAGAATGGGCAACGGAGAGTGATTTTGTATCAGAAAATGAGCTCTATCCTGACCCCACAAGGAGGCCCTCTAAGAAACTCTAAAGACCTTCTTCACTAAATCCCTCATTGTATAGGACCGGAAACCGAGGCCGGGCCAGTGAAGAGACTTTTCCAAAGTCACAAGGCCGTGGGTGTCGGGTCTCCCTTGCCGGTCTCTGCCTCCCCTCGCCCATCCGTGGCTTTTCCATGCTCCGCGCTTTGCCAGCCTCCTCCCTTCATTTTCACAACGACTGAGCAGCACTTAGGAGAGCAGCAGAGCTAGGCGCAAGTGTTAGGACTCAGAGGACGGCAGTGTTGGAAACTTTCTCTTATGCACATACAACTCACCCTACATTTCTTGTGCCCGCATTTCCTTCCACTGGCAATTAAGATTTTGATGGAAGGGTTTTTCGTTTATTATAGTAACTGACAGCAGTTGTTGTTTTTTTTTAAAAGCCCTGGAAAGAAACAATAGAATATGAACACATGTTGACCTATTTTACATCTTCTGAAGAGAAACTGTACACGAAGTGAAAAATAAATATACAATTTACAACCGTTTTAGACTATGACTGTCAATCATTTTGGAAAGCTTTGCTGCACTAAGACTATAAGCTTTCCTGCAAAAAAAAAAAAAGCAAATAAAAACTTAAAGTAAACTACATTTCAACTACGTTCTATTTCATTTCAGAAGAACGATATTCTGGACTCCTGCATTTAATTTACCAAAGGTGTCTGATATTAAATGAGACAGTCTCCTATTGCTGCCACTTTGGCGTATTTTTTTTTTCAATTTTTATTGTGGTAACAAATATACAGCATAACGTTTCCCATTTTAACCACTTTCAAGTGCACAATTCCCTGGTGTTAGTCACATGCACAGTGTTGTGTTACCATGCCCACCACCCATGACCAGTGTTCCGTGATGGAAACCCCAGCTCCACTGTGTGTGAACCCCCGTTCTCCTCTCCCACACCCACCCCTGGCATGCTGGGCTCTACTTTCCATCTCCATGAATTTGCATACTCCGATCATTTCATGTAAGTGGAATTATACAGTCGTGTCCTTTTGTGCCTGGTTTAGTCCACTGGACATGATGTCTTCAAGGTTTATTCATGTCGAAGCATGTTTCAGAACTTCATTTCTTTCTATGGCTGGATAATATCCCATTGTGTGTATTTAACACATTTTATTTATCCATTCGTCCACTGATGAACGCTTGGGTTGCTTTGCCCTTTCGTCTGTTATGAACACTACTAGGAAAATTAGTGAACAGATATCTGTCCAAGTCCCTGCTTTTGACTCTTTACTAACTAAAATGTGGGGGGCTTCGATGACCTTTGATGCCCTATTTAGTTCCTAAAACAATATTCCTTAGTTTAAAAAATATGTATTTTGAAACAATTTCAAACTTACAGGAGAGTTCAAAAATAACACAAATGCCATACAAAGAATTCCAACATACCTCGCGCCCCTCAGATATCCAATCCACCAATCTTAACATTTTGCCACATTTGCCATATCATTCTATCTATCAGTTCATCTACCTATTTTTTCTCTCTATTTATCAATCTATTTTCTGAACATTCAGATGTAAGTTATATACATCATAATCCTTGAGCACTTAATACTTCCATGAACATTTCCAAAAACAAGGATATTCACTTGTGTAACCACCTCACAGGTATCAAGTTCAAGAAATCTCACATTACTATAAAGCTTACAGTTTATATTCCAAATTTTTCATGTGTCCCGATAATGTCCCTTTTATTTTTTATTTTTCTTAGGAGGTACAGGGGATTGAACCTGGGACTTCACACATGGGAAGCAGGTGCTCAACCACTGAACTACATCTGCTTCCCAATAATATCCTTTTGAGCCTTTTCTTTCCCCTTATTAGATCACATATTGCATTTGTCATTGTCTCTTTCATTGCTCTTACTTTAATTGTGGGAACATATATACGATGCACACTTTTGCATCTCAACCATTTCCAAGCACACCATTCAGTGGGATTAGTCACATTCACAGTACTGTGGCGCCCTCACCACCAGTCACCACTAAAACTTTCCCAACTCCCCAAGCAGGAACCCTATACCCATTTTTGCCTTAACTCCCCATTCCCCTTGACCTCTGCCCCTGGTAAACTGTATCCTAATTTCTGTCTCTGAGTGCTCACATATTCTGATATTTTATTTGTAGTTTCCATAGGGCTTAAATTTAACATCCTCGTTATATATCCTGTCATAACCCACTGAATGGACTGGGCGAGAGTGTAAACTACAATGTCAACTATAATCCACGCAGTGCAGCAGTGCTCCAAAATGTGTTCACCAAATGCAATGAATGGGCCACAATGATGAAAGAGGTTGTTGATGTGGGAGGAATGGTGGGTGGGAAGTGGGATATGTGGGAACCTCTTATGTTTTTTAATGTAACATTTTTTTGTGATTTATGTATCTTTTTAAAAAAAAGACAATTTATTATTTAAAATATAAATAAAATTTTAAAAAAGATATTTTTTCTACAACCATTATCATGGTAAATGCCCTTAATTACTTAGTTCTTCTTTAAAGCCTTTCGGTAAAGATTTTATTCTCCATAAAGTTGTTTCTAGGCTTTAATAGATTTGCCTCTGGCCGTTTTTATTTCAGTAGTTATTAGAAATTACATTTTAAAAAATACTTCATACTCTTTGTTTCTGGCATATAGAAATAAATTTGATATTTGACCCCAAAAGTAAGTAAGTAAGTAAGTAAATAAATAAATAAATAAATAAATAATAAAGTTTAACACCCTAATGTGTGACAATCTTATTTGCTTTGATACCAACTTATCTTTAATAATATACACACACTATGTTCCCATCCCATGAATTGAGAGGATTGCTCTCAGCCAAAGCGTGGAGAGCTCTCTGGTCCTTTCTGCACATGCGTCTTGTCTTGGGCATGTGCTTGTGGCCTTGGGAATTCCCTCTTTTCCCACTTGCCTAGGAATCAGTTCGTGGGCACCACACTTTACTCACCATGGCCAGCAATGCCTTGCCCCAGGCAGCGCGGCCTTCCTGCCCCCCCGCCCGCCCCAGCATTCTGTAGGAGAGCGCCGTGAGCCACCTTTAAGTGCCAGGTGTGTTCTGGGATGGCGAGCCTGGGACCACTGTCTGATTCAGTCCTTCAGGCCCTACCAGAGGAATTAGGACAGATTTACATGCTTCCAGTGTTTGCTCAAGCGTTACTCTGATCCCTGTAAAACCTGGACCAGGAACCCACACTGGGAGTACAGGCTGGCTCTGCACCAAGCTGGTGAGGGGATGGGGAAGGGACCAGCCGAACACCACAAGGTCCTCCCATTTTAAAGTTGCCTTTTCTTGAGTCAGTGCTCACCCTGTTACTGCAATACTTTAACTGTTTTCTGGAGCTTTGAGGGAAAAAAAATGTATCTGCTAGTTCTTGCTGGTTGCTCAAAGCCTCTTTGGGGGACCGAGCCCTGAAAAAAAAAAAGAGTTTTTGAACTAATCCAGTCCTGTAGGAGTGAGACCCTTTGATTGCATTAGATTTGGTTAAGGGACCTTGATTAGATCATTTGATTGGATTGATTTTGCTTGAACTACATCAGTGAGGCATGACACAGGTAGGAGCTCTGCCCTCTTTCTGGGTCTGATAAAAACAGAGACACAAAGAGAGGCAGAGAGAAAGGAAGCTGCCATTTTGACCTGGTCGTGTGTGAGAGGGGTCTCGAGGAAGGCTACCAGGCAAAGCTGAAGCACCAGCCCCCAAGAGCCCAGGCCCATGGAGCAGCTCAGGGCTAATGAGATGAACCATATGCCTGAGAGTCCACAGCTGAACTCAGGAAGAAAGTGGAGCAGCTGGGACTGAGAGAGGAGGCCCCGAAAGAGACACACTCTGTGCCCAGTCACTCATAGCCGAGGTCCAGGAGATGGTCGATTCCAGAGGGGAAGGCAGGGACCTCAGCAGAGATCGGCCATCATCTGGCTTCACCACGCGGTAGGATCCCAGGATCACCAGCAGCTGACTCTGGTGAGCAAGCGTCTCAGAACTGTAAGATTTTCCCCAAATAAATTTCCCATTATGAAAGCCAACCCATTTCTGGTACTTTACGTCAACAATCTCACGGCAAACTAATAGGAAATAAGGAGGACATGGATCAACATTACCAGCATCATCAAGTACCGCCATCAGCATCAGTAAAAAGAGACTTGTATGGGAGGGGGTGGGGGTGGTTAAGAAGCATCACAGGCACAGATTTGTGGTCAGTTCTGCTCCTTGTTCCCAACACAAGGCATCTAACTCTCTGGTCTTCGCTTGCCTCATTAAATAGCCAGGGGCAGTAGGTTGAGGATGGGGAGAAAGATTAGGTAGTTAGTGAACTGATATACAAGAGAACATTTTATAAATTTGGTATAACAGGGTAGAAATTTAATTATTTTTTATAATAAAGACAGTAGGCAAAATATTGTAGGGTTTTTGTTAGTATACTACCTATTATTCTCTGGAAATAGAGTATTTGGTTAAAAATGCATTCACTAGGTGATGGTACCCTAAAACTCTATAATAAGAAAATATAGTACTTTGGACAAATGCAGTTTTTATAGAGCTGGAGATCCCAGGAAAATGCCACTGAAGTTTCAGAAATGAATTTTGAATTTTTCTTTTCAATTTTCTGATAATTTATATAATAATAATTTTCATAGTGCTCTCTGTAAATATGGGATGTTTTTCAGGCTTTTTAATGAACCTGTTTTCTACCTGGAAGAAAGTTTAGATGGATCTTGAAATCTTAGGGAGTTGGTACCTCAATCATTTTTCTCCTTGCCACTTAAAGTATTTTTATTTCATTCCTATTTTTAGAACATTCAAAATTAGAACGGCACAGGCTTACAGTTATGAAATAATATGATGGTTATGATCAAGCCACGTAGACAGGATGGGTTCCCACCTCCACCCAAAATTTAGTTTGGACGCCACACACCACAAGAGAATGGAAAGGTTTATTTCTCATAAACTGAAGTCTTCTAAGGAGAGCAGGGCAGGAGCCCATACAGGTCCAAAAATGGCTTGAGAGAGCAGAGAAAGGAGATGGTGGCTAAGGGGTAGGGATGGGCTAAGGAGTCTCCTAGGTGAGGGCTGGCACTTGCATGGTTTGACCTTCCTACCAGGCAGCACCTGGACTTTCTTAATAGCTTGCCCAGATATTGGGCAGAAAGAGAAGGAGGAGTGGTGGTTTTTGAAAGCTGTCAGCAGTCAAGCATTAAAAATATAGAGCCAGACTCTTTGTCATTTCAGTAATAGAAAGCACAAAATTGTATGCACTATAATAATAAGTTTCCATTGTACCCATCACCAGCCACCAATCAGTCCCCTATCCATCCAAAGAAATCACTCTTACCAGCTCCAAAATATCCTTCCAGAGGCAGTCTATGTTTCTACCAATACAAATACAGACACACACACACATGCACCTCATTTATTTTATATAAGATCAGAGGTAGACACCAGATAGCCAAGGGTTTCCTCAAATTCCTTCGAACCTTGTTTAGATATGAAGTCTTTGCCAAGTAGAACTCTCTGAGTCTCAGTACTGTCTTCTGTAAATTGGAGAGGAGAAGAACACCTGCTTGCAGGGTAATTGTAAAGAATAAATGACATATATTATGAACGGTATCTGGAGAATAACAGACAATGGCCTTCTTTTTTGTTTTTCTTCCACTTCTCCAGCTGCCATTTTTCACCTCTTGCAAATTCCTCTTCCCTTATTGACCATGAAATATTGGAATTCTTGGTTTTCATGCCTGGCCCTTTTGTCTTCTCACTTCACTTGTTCTCCCTGGCTAATTTTGGTCCCATGAATGGCTTTGAGACAATCCTATGGGTTGATGACTCCACCCAGCTCTATTCTCTTGTCGTCCATATATGGACATACAAATGTCTACTAAACATCTAGATTTTAAATGTCTAACAAGCACTTCAAAACTGGCAATATGTCTTTGCCTTTCCCCAAACACTTCTCCTAAATTCCTTCTCTCAGTAAATGGACCATCATGATTCCAAGTTTGAACTAGCAACTTAGAGACATGATTTTACTCCTGTCCTTACTTCATACCTCTAATCAATCCCCAAATTTAGCCCACACTCCTTAAAATTAACTCTTAAACTGTCCACTTATCTCTGTCCCCATTTAACACTTTCCTAGGTCAAGTCACTATCATCTCTCAATAAATTATTGCAACAGCCTCTCTACCTGGTCCCCCTCTTTCCAATCATGCCTGCCTCTAATTAATATCACAAGATAGGTCTTTCTAAAATATGAATATGATAATGTTAACACCCTAATTAAAAGTTCTCAGTGGCTCCTATTTCCATTTGGATATGGTTCAACTCCTTAAATTGATTCAGTATTGTTTAATCTTTTCTTCTCTCTCTCTCTCTGCCCCTCCCAATCTCCCCCCCTCTTTCTCTCCTCTGTCTCTAGGCATATACCCAAGTCTTACAGCTTTAAATATTTTATGCTAATGACTCCAAAATTTACATATCCTAGACTCCTACCCCAACCTCTACCCTGAGTTTTACAACAGTCTACTTGACATCTCCATTTGAATGACTCATAGGCATCTCAAAAATATGTCTATACCAGAATTCCTGATTTCTCTCCCCCAGTGTTCCTCATTTTCAGCAAGCCACCTGTATTAGTCAGCCAAAGGGTTGCTGATGCAAAGTACCAGAATTCTGTTGGCTTTTATGAAGGGTATTATTGGGGGTAGAAGCTTACAGTGACAAGGCCATAAAGAGTCCAACCACAAGAGATACTTTCTCACTCAAAGTCATTGGCCATGTGTAAGGTTCAGCCTTCCTCTTTCCTCTTAAGGCTCCATAGGCCAAGCTTCTTCAGATCTCAGCTGTAGGCTGGTGTAGAGCTCATCTCTCTTCCTCTGGGGCTCGTGTCTTTCTGGGCTCTGCTGCTCTGCTCTCTTCACAAGGTCGGCTATAGACTATCAGGCTTATCTCTCTTCCTCTGTGTTCTTCTCTGTTCATCTGCTTCCGTGTGAGAGTCTGTTTTATCAGGCCACCAGGGACTCAATGCTGAGTTGCACTCTAATGACGTGGTTGAATCAAAGCCCTAATCACAACACAATTTAACCAGATGTCTCAGCTGAATCTAATACACTCAAAGAGGAATAGACCAGTTTACAAACATAATCTATATTGCTTTTGAAATTCATAAATAATGTCAAGCTGCTACACTCCACCCTCTGAATTCCAAGAAAGACATTATGATACTCAAAAAACCTTAAATCCTTTCAGTTAGCAATGCTAAATACAAAATCACATCACAATTAGTTTGAAGAAATACAGTTTTTCTTGGGGCAAAGTCCCTTCTGGCTGTAGACCTCTGAAACTTTCAAAACAATTTATCTACTTCCGACATACATAGGGACAGGCAAAGGATAAACATTTGCCTTACCATAAGGAGAAACTGGGAGGGAAACATGAGTCACTGGTTCACTACAGTTCTGAGAACTGTAGATTTCAAAGTCTGAGGGCCATTCTTAAGACAGACTGTTTCTTCCCCCTGGGACCTCACAGGGACCCCCCTTTTCCACTGGCTTGCCCAACAGCCTTTTCCTTGGTTCCACCCTCATCAAGCATCTGGGTGGCAGCTGAGTTCCAAACCTCTCCCTCCAAGAACATTGGGTTGATGGCCACACTTTACCCAAACTTTGGGGTAGAGTCTCAACCCCCTTACTACAGTGAGGGGGAGGCAACACTCTCCCAAATCTCTGGCACACAGGCCCAGTCCTCTCAGAGCACTGAGTTGGTGACGTGGCCTTCCTAATATATGGCAGGCAGGCCCACACCTCTCAGACCTATGGGGTGTCAACCTTACTTTCCCCAATCTTTGGGGAACGTGCTCCACCCTCTCAGTGGTCTCAGATGGCAAAACCCTCCCTGAACAGTGGGCTGGGACATCCGCCCTCTTCAAATGCTGGGGCAAACTCTCCCTCTCTGTACACATGGGTGGGGTTCCTCTCTTGCCCCAAGGAGATGGCTTAATTCCAGATCTCAGCTTCCAGGGTTTTCCTCTTCAAGCTGTTTTCCCTTCCATCTCTCCCCTGCACGTTCCTTTTAGTCCAGCCTAACAGTGGTTTTGTTCATACAGCTCTCTCAAAAAGTGTGTTGGTTTAGCATGCAGGAAGCAGCGGTGCAAGCCATTTGACAGTAAAACTTTCCACAAGTATTTCCGGGATAACTGCATTTTCAATTTTGACTTACAAGTTCCAACTTTAGTTAAGTCCTCAAATGGGGCACTATCATCTGGGGACTTGATTTCCAGAGGCTTGGAATTTTCATAATCAGTTTTTGCTTTTATTGTGCCCAACAATTCAGTTCTCAGCTTATCTCTCTTGTCTAGCATTATACTATACGCTGCAAAGAGAAATCAAGCCGCTTTCTCTCAGTTTACTTTGGTAAGCTCTTCAGCTAAATGCCCAGGCTTGCCATTTTCAAGTTCTGCCTTCCATAAAACATCAGGAGTCAATCTTGCTGAGTTCTCTGTGACTTTAAAACACAGATCACCTTTCCTCCAATTTCTAATAACAGTGTATTAGTCAGCCAAAGGGGTGCTAATGCAAAATACCAGAAATTGGTTGGTTTTTATAAAGGGTATTTATTTGGGGTAGGAGCTTACAGATACCAGGCCATAAAGCATAAGTTACTTCCCTCACCAAAGCCTATGTGGAGCAAGATGGCTGCCAACATTTGCAAGAGTTCAGGCTTCCTGGGTTCCTACATTCCTGGGGCTTGCTTTTCTCTGGGTTCAAGGTTCCTTTCTTCCTGGGGCTGGCTTCTCTTTCCTCTGTGAGCCTACTTCCCGGGGCTCCAGGCTAAGGCTTCAGCATCAAACTCCAACATTAAATTCCAACATCAAAAACCCCCAACTCTGTTCATCGCCATGCCTTTTATCCCACCCACCAAGCCCTAATCATAACTCAATTATGCCCAGGTACAGATCAGATTACATGCATAATCCAATACTTCTTTTGGGAATTCATCAATTATATCAAACTGCTACACTCCACCATCTGAATTCCAAAAAGTCATTACAATATCAAAAAAAATAAAGCCTTAAATCAGTTACAATGCAAGTACTAAATCATATCATAATCAATTTAAAGAAATAGTTTGCCCTGGGGCAAAGCCCTGTCTGCTATAGACCTCTGAAACTTACAAAACAATTCACCTGATTCCAATACAAAAATGGACGGACATAGGATAAAAATTTTCATTACAAAAAGGAGAAATTGGGTGGGAAACATGAGTCATGGGTCCTCTACAGTTCAGTAAACCTGCAGAGCATCCTCCATTCAATTTCAGTCTGAGAGTCATTCTTAAGATGATGGTTTCTTCTCCTTAGGGCCATATGGGGACCCACAATTTCCACAGTCTTGCCCAATGGCCATTTTCTTGGTTCCACCTTCATCAAGCATTTGGGTGTCAACCAAGCTCCAGACCTCTCCCTCCAAGAGTGTTGGGGTGATTACCATACCTTACCCAATCTTTGGGTTAGAGTCTTAAACCCGCCCCCCCCCCCCCAGTATAGTGATGTGAAGACAACATTCCCCCTAACCTTTGGCATACAGGCTCAACCCTCTGAGAGCAACAGGTTGACCACCTGGCCTTTCCTAACCTTCGGGGGATAGGTCCACCCCTCTCAGATGTGTGGGGTGCTGACTTTAACCACCCTAATCCTTGGGGAATGTGACCCACCCTCTCTGCATCCTGGGGTGGCAAAACTGTCCCAGAACATCAGGTGGGAACATTCACCCTCTTCACCTGCTGGGGAAAACTCACCCACTCTGTACACATGGGTGGGGTTCCTCTCTTGGCCCAAGGTGAAGTCTTAATTGCAGATCTCAGCTTCCATGGTTTTCCTCTTAAACTGTCCTTCAATCTCTCCTTTCCGTGTCCTTTTTATTCCAGGCTGACAGTGGTTTTCTTCATACAGCTCTCTCAAAAATTCTGTTGGTTTAGCATGCAAGAAGCAGGGGTCCAAGCCATCAGACAGCAAGACTTTCCACAAGTGTTTCCTAGATAACTGCATCTTCAATCTTGACTTACCGGTTCCAAGTTCAGTTAAGTCCTCCAATAGGGCACTTTCCTCTGGGAGCCTGATTTCCAGAGGCTTGGAATTTTCAGAATCAGTTTCTGTTTTCTTTGTGCCCAACAATTCAGTTCTCAGCTTATCTTGCTTGTCTAGCATTTTGCTATAAGCTGTAAGCAGAAGCCAAGCTGCATTCTCTGGGTTTACTTTGGAAAGTTCTTCAGCTAAATGCCCAGAATTGCCATTTTCAAATTTTGCCTTCCATACAACACCAGGAGTTAATTTTGCTAACTTCTCTGCAACTTTAAAACACGGATCATCTTTCCTCCAGTTTCCAATAATCGTTTTATCATTTACTTCTAAGGCATCATAAAAAGTCTCTTTAGCATCCATATTGCTATCAACAGTCTCTTCAAAGCACTGTAGGTCTTTTCTTCCATGCATCTCACAATTCCTCCAAAAAATACCCCTTACCCATTTATTAAACCATTCCAGCATTTCGGTAATTGCAAAAGCACTTCCCCACTCCTCGGTACCAAATTCTGTATTAGTCAGCCAAAGGAATGCTGATGGGAAATACCAGAAATTAGTTGGTTTTTATAAAGGGCATTTATTTGGGGTAGGAGCTTACAGATACCAGGCCATAAAGCATAAGTTACTCCCCTCACCAAAGCCTGTGTGGAGCAAGATGGCTGCCAACATTTGCCAGGGTTCAGGCTTCCTGGGTTCCTACATTCCTGGGGCTTGCTTTTCTCTGGGTTCAAGGTTCCTTTCTTCCTGGGGCTGGCTTCTCTATCCTCTGTGAACTTACTTGCCAGGGCTCCAGCTTAAGTCTTCAGCATTAAACTCCAACATCAAAAATCCCCAACACTGGTCTTTGCCATGCCTTTTATCTGTGTCATGGCACCCTTGCTATACCTTAGTGGGTGGGGACTCAATGCCCTAATCATAACTCAATCATGCCCAGGTACAGATCAGATTACAAGCATAATCCAATATTTGTTTTTGGAATTCATCAGTTATATCTATAACTGCTACAAATAGTTTCATCATTTACCTCTAAGACCTCATAAAAAGTCTCTTTAGCATCCGTATTTCTACCAACAGTCTCTTCAAAGCACTCTAGGCATTTTCTATCAAACATCTCACAATACTTCCTTCTAAGGTCTTATAAAAAATAACTTCAGGCTCCATATTACCACCAACAGTCTCTTCAAAGCAATCTAAGCCTTTTCCATCAAGCATCTCACAATTCCTTGAAAAAAAAAAATACCCCTTACACATTTATAAAACTGTTCTAGCATTTTGGTAATTGCAAAAGCACCACCCCACTCCTGGTACTAAATTCTGTATTTGTCAGCCAAAGGGGTGCTGATGCAAAGTACCAGAAATCTGTTGGCTCTTATAAAGGGTGTTTATTTGGGATAGAAACTTACAGTCAAAAGGCCCAGCTGCTCTGTTTTCTTTATAAGGTCAGCTGTAGACTATCAAGTTCATGTCTCTTCCTTTGTGTTCTTCTTCTCTGTGTATCTACTTCCATGTGAGAGTCTGTTTTATCAGCCCACTAAGGGGGCTGGGACTCAATGCGGAGTCGCATTCTAATGATGTGGTTGAATCAAAGCACTAATCTTAACATAATTTAATCAGACATCTCAGCTGAATCTAATACAATCAAAGGATTATCATGCCCAGAGGGACAGACCAGTTTACAAACATAATCTATATCTTTTTTGGAATTCATAAAAAATATCAAATTGCTATACCACCCAGCTGCCCAAGTCAAAAAATCTAGGAATTGTCTTTGATTCTCTTTTTCTCAGCCTGTACATCCAATCTACCTAAAATCCTGTTGATTCTATCTCCAAAATGTGTCTTTAATTTTCCCATTTCTTTATACTTTATTCCCAGGACCTGTCCAGGTCATCATCTTCTCTCACCTTCCCACCTTTTTTCTTCCACTTAACTCCAATACACAGTAGCCAAAGGTTCTTTAAAACATATATATCAGATCATTCACTCCATTGCTGTTTTAGTTTGCCACAGGGCTGCCAATGCAGCATACCAGAATGGGTTGGCTTTTCTAGTGGGAAATTTATTTGGTGAAAAGCTTACAGTTCTAAGGCCATGAAATGTCCAAATCAAGGCACCATCAGAGATGCTTTCTGACTGATCTCTACCTTCCCCTCCAGAATCTACCATCCCCCCAAGTTCAGCTCTGGGCAATCAGGAATAGGGCTTATCTCTTTCTGGGTCTCTTCTATCAATCTTGGCTACTCCACTTTCTTCCTGAGTTCAGCTGCAAGCTATCTGGCATATGCCTCATCTCTCCCTGGGCCTCAGCTCTTTAAGATTCTTGGAGGCATCTCCCCTTCCAGTTCAACTGTGGGCAAAACTGGAGTCCTTTCTCACACACTACAGGATCAAATATGGAGGCTTCCTTTATCTCTTTGTCTCTCTCTCTGTGTCTCCATTTATATCAGACCCAGCAAGAAGGCAGAGACCCAAGCTGGCTCACACCTCACTAGCATAGTTCAATCAAAAGCCCTAAATTGTTCTTATCAAGTAATCTAATCAAAGGACCTTCAACTGAATTTCATGCAATCAAAGGGCATTACACATCCACAGGAATGGATTAGTTCAAAAACATAACCTTTTCTTTTTGGTATTCATAAAAGAACTTAAAATTGTCACAATTGATTTAAAACCCTTCATTGACTTCCTAATGCTTTTAGAATAAAATCCAAAATCCTTATCATGATTTGCTGGCTGTATTCAGTCTACACACTTACTAACCCCTATTCACCACAACATGATAGCAGGTCATTGTCTTTCTAAGTCACTTCTGAATCCCCAGCATCTAAGACAGTGTTTGGCACAATAGGAAAGAATCAGCAAATGTTTGTTGAAAGAATAAATGAATAGCTTGCAAGATTCTTCTTGATCTAATCCCCAATTATTTCTCCACCAATTTTTTTTCTATTTCACCGTATCATAATATCTTTTCCACCAAAATACTAGGAGTAATATGAGACTGAACATGTTCATCTTGCAAACACTTTAGTGGTGGCAGCAGAAATCAAAGTGCGAGAACCCCAAGAAATAGGTGACCACACAGTGGCAGAATCAGGAATGGTCTATTTAGCTGTCCTTCCCATCTGGATGGGCTCTCTTGGGCTCCTCTCAGCTCATCCCTTGAAGGGTTTTGAGGTTTTTAAAGATCCATTTATTGAACAAATACATATTGAGCCCTTTATCATGGTGCAAACAAGATGCAATGAAGAAAAGAGGCCAAGTTACGGCCTACTTCTAACAAATAAACAAGTGGATATTTAATGTCAGAGGGTGATAAATGATCTGGAAAAGCGTATAGCAAGGGCAGCTAGACAGAGAAAGGCGATC
This sequence comes from Dasypus novemcinctus, assembly GCF_030445035.2. Lineage (NCBI taxonomy): Eukaryota > Metazoa > Chordata > Mammalia > Cingulata > Dasypodidae > Dasypus > Dasypus novemcinctus. The sequence goes on from NC_080686.1 coordinate 16,700,043, forward strand.
TTAGAAGGAATGCAGGACCATTTATGCAGTGCCTTGAGGGCTTTTATTCTGAGATGAGAAGCCAAGAGAAAGTTTGGAGCTTTAGAGTGACAGAACCTAACCAATTTTTAAACAGACTAACTTCGAGTACAGCAACATCCAGCAGTGCGGGCACCGTGGCAACCTGGACTACCACTTCGTGAAGCCATTCTCCTCCTTCAAGGTCCTCGAGGCTTACTGATGAAAGCGTTGCTTTAGTCCCTAGCTATTTTACTGATACAACTGCTTTATTCCATATCTTTTATAGGGAAGCGTTCTGTGACACTCGTGTTTTTCTAACTTAAAGCAGAGCATTTCTTTATGTCTGCCGTGGAACCGGCTGCTCCCTACCCTCTCTGTCATCCAGGTCTTCATCTCTAGTCATGACCGAGCCCAGCGGTGTCCCTTTGAGTTTGGGGGGCGGCCACCATCCCTCAGCCTCCATTGCAGCCTGAAGGTGGGGGGCCAATGGGAGAAGCGAGGGGAGGAGTTATGTGGCTATAAACGGAGAGCAGGTGGGAGTTGGGAGGAAACTTACTAAAATGGGAGCTGTCTCAAGACCAGCCCTGGAGCTTCCCTGGGCCTCGGGGAACATGTGTGACCAGGCGGCATGTGTGTATGCGTGTGCACACGCGTGCGCCGGAGCGCTGACCGCGGCAGCCCCTCCCGGCCGGCACTGCTGCAGCCGCCTTGACACCAGGGGGCCCTTATGACCACCGTCTGGACGTGCAGTGCTTTCTCTGTCACTGTTGTCACTGAGCAGTTCTTCATACTGAAAATGATCTCCAAGTTATAAGGCACATAAAAGCTACTGTGTTGCACATATTTTCAGATAAGCTGACTTACAACAGTTTGTTCAAGAAATTTGGAAATGATGCACACTGATTCAAAAAAGGCAAAAAATGCAGACCTCTGTCAGCTGCGTTGCACCTTTGAAGTTGTTCTAAAGAGTTCTTGAGGGATGCATGGGTCGCACGATTTGATGGGTACGTGTGCCCCTGGGTGTCAGAGCCTCACAGGTAAACCTCATAACCCAGAATCACCATCACCAAACTTATCTTCCCCCAAATTGCTCAAGGCCACTTTTTACCTATTTAATTCTGAGTTTCCAAGATCAAAGATTTGGCCCACTGAGGGAAAGGAAGAGAAGGAAAAGAATCGTTTTAATATTCCTTTTTTTTTTTTCTTTATTGATTTTTTAAATATTACATTCAAAAAATATGAGGTCCCCATATACCCCCCACCTCCCTCACCCCACTACTCCCCCATAGCAACATTCTCCTCCATCATCATGAGACTTTCATTGCATTTGGTGAATACATCTCTGAGCATTGCTGCACCTCATGGTCAGTGGTCCACATCATAGCCTACACTCTCCCATGTTCCATCCAGCGGGCCATGGGAGAACCTACAATGTCCGGTAATTATCCCTGCAGCACCACCCAGGACAACTCCAAGTCCTGAAAACGCCTCTACATCTCATCTCTTCCTCCCATTCCCCACACCCAGGAGCCACCATGGCCACTTTCTCCACACCAATGCCACATTTTCTTCAATTACTAATCACAATAGTTCATGAATAGAATATCAGTAAGTCCACTCTAATCCATACTCTATTCCTCCATCCTGTGGACCTTGGATTAGTTGTGTCCATTCCACATCTATGTCAAGAGGGGGCTTAGATTCCACATGGATGCTGGATGCAATCCTGCTTTCAATTGTAGGCAATCTTGGCTCCATGGTGTGGTGGTTGACCTTCTTCAACTCCATGTTAGCTGAGTGGGGTAAGTCCAATAAACCAGAGTGTAGGAGCTGAAGTCTGTTGAGGCTCAGGACCTGGCTATCATATGGTCAGTCCAGAGATTCAGATCCCCTGGGTATATCTTAAACCCCAGCACCAACTACAATTCTGGTAAAGTAACAGGAAAGGCTTGTGGAAAGAGATCACATCTGAGTCCAGATCCATCACACAGAAACACCAACTCCAAAGAAGGGCCAACTGACATGGCACTGAACTCCATCTGCCATGACCATAAAACCTGTGGGTCTCTGTAGCCCTCAGAAGAACCAATACCTGGGGTTGTATCTACTTTATCTTTCTCTGGGACTCTGCTGAGGTGTGCATAGGGCAACCCTTCTGATAACCTCTGGCTCTTTTTTAGAGACTCATAGCCATATAAACTCATTTGTCCTTTCCATTTCCCCCTTAATTTAGGTAAAAAAGCCTTTTTAACTCCTGTTATTATATGTAGACAGAGATATTCTGCTGGTCCAAGTTGAACCTTTTATTCAAGCTCATTTTCTAGTTACATCATCAGCTCGTACTTGGTAGTAATCCCTTGGCACCAGGGAGGCTCATCCCCAGGAGTCATGTCCAATGCTGGGGGGGGAGGCAATGAATTTACATGCTGAGTTTGGCTTTGTGACTGGCCACACTTGAGCAACACAGAGGCTCTCAGGAGGTAACTCTTAGGCACACTGCTGCTCTAGGCCTTGTTCTTATTTCAGGTGCACAGGCTCACAAGCATAGTCATTAGTATCAGGGGCTCATTGTTGGACCTTCATTCTTTTTTGGTCTTTGCCATTGCCCTTGAGGGATTGTTGCTGTTCCTTTAGGGACTGTGATAGACCTCCACTGGCTAGGAACTCAGCACTCCCTCAGTTATTGTTTTTAATTGTTTCCACTATGAAAATATCCAAACATTTTTATGTACCCTGGATATATGCCCTGTAGGACTCCCTGCCAACCTTGTGTCCCCTGTCAATAACATCCCACACAGTATTCTTCCACTGCCATTGTTGAACTTCTCTGTGATCCAAAACTTCCTGAAAAGTGAAGCCCAATATATTGCCACGTTCCCTTAATAGTAAAATGGAATATAGCGATGAGTTTAAAGGTTAGATATAGAATACATATCAATTTGGAAAAATTCTACATCCTATCTTTTTCTTTTCTCTTTTCTAATTATTAAGCTTATCTTCACAAGAGTATATTAGATCACAGTAATTCATATATATAATAGACAGTACTCCCACATATCCAACGTAAAATCTTTTCCTTCCACAGCAATAATCTTTTAACATATTCATACCATATTTACTGAAACTGATGTACAGATATTGAGACAATAGCTTTCCTTTTTAAATGTGTTTCATTTTGGAAAATCACCGTTAGTAATGCATGGCAGTGTGTTAGAGAAATGGACCATTTTAAAGATCCCCATGATGCCTTACCATGGTTGGAAAAAGGTGTCAGTGTGTAGACCTTACTCAGGTCACTGGGATTTCCCAGCGCAGCTCCTGTCCACCAGGTCTAGGGCATTTAAATTGACAGACACCTGTTCCCTTAGAGAATGGGCTTTGGAACTGGATCTCTCAAAAAATGAATTTGATGATTTGATTTCAAGTATGATGTTATATATACATGCAAAAGATGCTAAAAATATAATTGTATTTTTTGGATAGCCAAAAAAAAAAAGACTAACTCTGACTTCAGTATTGAGACAAAACTATGAAGGAGAAAGGGAAAACAGAAAGACCAGTTTGGGGCTGTTGCAATAGTTTAGGTGAAAGACAATGAGGCCTCCACCAGGGCAGAAGTGGTTAGATTTGACTGGAAAGTATGCAAGAAAAAAGATTTCAGAGATAATCCAAAGTGTTTGACCTGAACAAAAATAACCAGTCACCATTTCCTGAGATGAGGAAGACTGTAGAAGGAGAAGGGGGGCTGGAGGGGGAGGGCACCTTGGTTTGCCAGGGCTGCTCTAACAAAGTACCATAGATGAGTTGGCTTAAACAATAAGAATGTATTGGCTCCCAGTTTGGGAGGCTAGCAGGCCACACTCAAGGTGTGGGCAGGATCACACTTTCTCTGAAGTCTGCAGCATTCTCGGTGGCTTGCCAGCACAGCATATTCCATTTTTTACTCTGTCACATGGTGATCTCACTCTAGTCTGTCTCCTACTGTGTCTGAATTTCCTCTGCTTATAAGGACGCCAGTCCTATCAGATTATGGCCCACCCTGATTCAGTTTGGCCTCATCGTAACTAATAACTTCTTCAAAGATGCTATTTACAAATGGCTTCACACTCATAGGACGGGGACATGTCTTACATGCGTCAATCCACAGCAGAAGGGGAAATCAAGAATCAGGTTTAGAGATAATAAGTGCTCAAATAAAGACCCATCTCCTACCCTTAAGCCCCTTATTTGGTTAGCAATACTGGCCAGGAGAGCAGAGACCTACAAGAACAAAGCTGACAGAGCAGACTGAGTTTGTGTGTTTTCCTTCCCAATATACATATCTCCTAGATAGCCCTTGTGTTTCGTACACTCCACTTTCTTTCCCAAGCCCCACCTCTCTCATTATGATGTCTTCCATTATATAAATCTCTCCATGACACCTCTACATAAACCCTAAATATATTTTAAAAGCATAAACATATTTAAAAATTTATTAAAAGAATGGATCTACTGAGGATTCTTGGAATTCTTCCAAAGAATAATTATAAACTACAGGAATATCTTTTAAACTATGGTACTGTCACTAGGAACTTTGAGATTTTAAGTGAACCTTAACAAAAATACGTTAATAGTTTGACTGGACTTAAACTACTATTAATCTATCGTTATAATAGCCATGATCCACTGAGCTTATTTATTGTCATTTTCCAGTCTGCATGATGTAAAGTGCAGGTAAAGACTTGCCTTTATAGTTTTCAGTTACCACAAGCTGGAGTCTTAGATTCTAAGTGAAAAAACTACTTCTCCAAATAACAGAAAAGGAAAATATATAATATGGCTAACTCACAGCAAAATAGAATTTTGAAAATAATGTTCAGGAGAAAATAGGTCATTCCATCATGCAGCTTTAATACTAAAACCTCTCAGAAATTTCTGGCAAAGGAATGGTTTAATTCTGCTATGAACGCTTACTTTACATACTGGTACTACTTAGATGTGAATCAAAACCTTCCATTTGTCTTTTAAAGCGACGTGACATAGTTCACATTGATTTGTAGTGAGGTGATTTTCTACTCTGTGTGAAGGTATTCTGTTTGCTGTTCAATAACCAACACGATTAATTAGGTAAGTGCATATTCGACCAGAAGAAATGATTCCCTATGTCTCTGGATCCCAAAGGAGCAGTGCTTTCAAGAATACCGATTCCAGGATGATTCAATTGTGTAGCTAATGTTATGGCAACCCCCAGACTGTCTCTAGAATCTGACCTAAAAGAAGGGCAGTGATTAGCCCTGGGGACAGCTGAAGGTCTTTCCACAGATACTTTTTCTCAGATTGAATTTTGCGACTACACCAATATTATGTGGCTCTTTCCTTGCCAGATGCGCCGAAAGAAAGCGATGGATTTCAGCAACCCCACACCTATCGTGCTTCACGCCTCCACTACATAGAGAAGCCCCTGGGTGCCAAGCCAAGACACTGCGACTGCAAAGTAGCGGGGTGCGGGACAGAACTGGTGAGCCAGCGGTTGGTCAGGAGGAAAAAGACAAATCTAGGCAAGGATAAAAGGTGAGCATCCGCAGAGACACTCAGGAGGCCGAGCTTTGTTCTTTGGAATTGGGTTTGGGACTTTTATTGTGCCTTAACCTTTCCACCATTTGTCTCACAAGAGTCTCTGTCTTGAAGCAGGGAACCGAAGCAAAATGCCTAATGAAGCGTGCCGGGGAAGGGCGGGCGGGCAAGTGACTTGGGAAGAGGGTTGGGGTGAGGGGAGATGAGAGAAGGGTCGGGTTACAATTTCGCAGGTCCTCGGGAAACCGTCCGGAAACCAGAGCTGGGAGCTTCCCCCGCGTGGCTCGGAGCCTGGCGCGCCTACGCTGAAGTGTGCGGGGCGCACGGTTTCGATCCAGCTCTTGTTTGAAGGCCGGTGGCGAAAGTGGTGGGTGGCCTTGGTCCCCCTGTGCGTCGCCGCCGGGCCAGTACCGGTGGGCGGCCAGCGCGGAGAATGCCGTGAGGCGCTGGGCGCCCTCGGCTCGGGAGCTCTGGGCAGATGCAGCCGCCGGCCGGGCTCACCACTCCCGCAGCCCCGCGCGGGAATCAGCCGGCCAAGGGCCCACATCCGGCCTCCCAGCGAGGGCTGAGCGCGCTGAGCCACCTCATACCCCTGCCGAGGAGCGCGCCCAGTGCCCCGCAGTCCAGTGCCAAGGCCAGCCGATGTCCCCCCCACCTCCACCACCACCGCGAGTGAGCTCCTGGCGCCTCTCCAGATCTCTTCCCGCTTCCACCCCTAAACTACACTCCGGGTGCCAGAAAGCGGGGGAGGGGGAAGAGCTTCTGGAGAGGGAGAATTAAATTACTAGAACGACCCTCTTCTCCAAGAAAAGGAAATGGGGGGGGGGGGGAAGGGGGTGGCAAAACAGTGTGAACTTACCCGGAAATGCAAACCGAGCCCGACCCTCGCCAGGCGCATACAAACCACCCTGAGTCAAACCAGCCTGCGCGCTCCGCGGCTCCCCAGAAAGGGCCTCATGAATGAGAATGGGTTGCTAGGTTTCCTCCCTCCCTCTCTCCCTCCCTCCCATCTCTTCCCACAAGACTCCCAACGCGGAAAGAAAAAATGCCCGGCCTCGAGACGCTGGAGCGGGGGCTCCGCGCCAGACCCACGAGGCTGCTCGAGGCCGCGCCCACCTTCAGGACCCTGGAGAGCGGCCGCCGCGCCCCTGGGACCCACGACTCGCCCCGAGCCCCGCCTTCCTGTTGCTTTTATTCGCAGCTTCCCGCCTCCACTTTCTTTTTTTTTTTTTTTTTGGCAACCACGACTCTTTTTTCTTTTTCTTTTCTTTCTTTCTTTTTTTTCCTCCATAGATTCAATTGTCTTTTTGTTTTGCTCGAGGGGAGTGTTTGGACTGGTTGAGTTAGTTCCGCTTTCTAACGCCACTAAGTATTAGTGGACAAAGAACCCGGGGGACCTTCTCAAGGATCCCAGAGCCTGAACGAGGCCGGCGACCTTAAAAGCCACCGCGTTCAATCCCTTTACTTTATAAACGAGGCCGATGAACTCAGAGCATAGAACGCCTTTCTCCTGGTTAGCAGTCAAGTTGGTTGCAAGGCTGAGCCTTGAAATCTGGTCTCTTGGCTTCTAAACAATTGCTTCTCTCCACTTTCCACGAAAAAATGTTTTACCTTCAGCTTCTTCGCTCTGGTCTCCTAAGCAAAAAGCGGGAGGTGAAAAGGCTTGTGTGCCTGAGAATGAGATGGACAAGGGGGCTGGAAAGGGGGGGCTCGCAGGGTGCAGACTTGCAACACTGAATCCTGGTCTCCCTCCTCCCAACCCACCGCGCCCCCCTCCCCCCCCCCCCCCCCCGCCCCAGCACAGACAAAGCCAAATCAGCCAGTCCCCCCCCTCCACGCAGCCTGCAGTGGCACTGAGCTTCCCAAGTCCGCCTCCAGCCGAGCACCCAACTTCCAGCTTCGGCAGATAGAGCCCTAGGCACTTCAGGAGGTGCGGAAACGTCCCGGGACGGGAGGGGACGGTCAGAGGAGGGACGATCAGAGAGGAGGGAGGAAGGGAGAGCAAGAACTGCAAAGGTGTTATCGAAGCTACTGGTCCAGGGACCGAACGTGGAGTAGCACCATTTTTTAAAACCGGGGGGTGGGGGGGTGCGGGGGGACGAGAGGGAGGGGCTCACGCAGGGCATTTCCTTTTGCTTTCCCGGACCTTCTCTTGCACACCCCATAGTAACGTCTTAAAATACTGGAGGAAAGGGCCCGGCGGAGTGCAGGTTTCCTTGGGTCTGCGGTGGGACCCCGCAGTAACTGTGCGCTGGTTTGTTTCTCTGCCTCTCCCGCCCCCTGCCTGCCCCGCCCGCCTCCCGCCAAGCCCAGCTCCCAGCCTCGCCGGCTGCTCGCTCAGCCTCCCCTCCAGCCCGCTCTTCGGCCTTGCGCGGGGCTTCTCCACCTTCTCTGGCGAACCCCTCCTGGGACTCTCCGGCTGCGCCCGGACTTCTCCCCCCGGCTTCCAGTCCTGCAGGCCGCCAGCCCTCGCTGGGGCACTAGGGGCGGCAGGGCCGCCTCTCGCTCCTCCTCGGAGCAGCTCGGGCACTGCCGGGCGGACCCAGGGAAGAGGACGGCAGGGCTGAGCAGAAAGCATCGGTGTGGGTGAGTGCCCCCCACGCCCCCTCCCAGACCTCCCCGGCTCCTTCCTATGTGACCCTGTCCGCTGGGCCTGGGCCAGAACGTGGGAGACGGGAAGGTCCGGGCAGGCTAAAAGCGTCCCAGGACAGGGTACCCACGGCTCGCCCCCACCCCTCACCCCCTCCTCCCCCTCCCACCCCCCTGGAAGGCTCGCGAAGCTACTTTTTTCCTGGGCCGTTTCCTGTCCAGGGTCTGTCGCACCCCGCGAGGGCCCCCGCCTTTCCCGGAGGCTGCTTTTCCAACTCTGGTTCTCAGCGCTTCGCTCTTCTCCCCTTCAGAGGGCCTCCCTGGGACGCGCCTCCGCCCCTCCTCGCGCCCCCACTCCCCTGCCTCCTCTGCTACTGAGCGCTTGATCCGCACTGGAGGAAATGACGTGATGTGATTTGGGTGTCAGGTCAGTTTCCACCTTCGGTCTGGCTGGCCAGCCGAGCTTAGGCGCACAGCCCGGGTGGCGCGGCGCTTCTCCCTCTCGGGGGCCCAGCGGTGCCCCGTGCCCGTAGAGCTGGGCGACAGAGCTCCTTTGCCACCTCCGGTCCCCCTTAAAAGAGAGGACGGTGGGCGGCCGCCGAGGGTCTCGGCAGGAGCCACAGTCGGGTTTACCCCCACCCACCGGGAGGAGCCCCTCTCCACCGCGGGAGGATCGGAGGCGGCGGGGGCGGAGCTTTGGAACACGCCCCGGGGCAGGGGAGAACGGAGGACGCTGCCCTCCAGAGGCCGGGCCATCCCGGAAATTAAGGACAGCCCGTCCGGCCGCAGGACTCTGCCCAGGACGGAGCACCCCCTCCGCACGCGCTGCGGGGCCCCTCTCTCCGCGCCCCCCGCCCCCCGCCCCCGCCCCATTCACCAGGTCCCAACGCCAATCCCCGTGCGAGGCGGTGGGACGACAGAGGGGGCTTGGCAGAGGCCTTAGCATGCGCCCGGCTTGGCGCGGACCCTCTCGGTACTTCCTCGAAGCCCGGAGCTCGAGGGTGTCCCCCCTTCCCCAGCCCCCGCCGCCGTGAGCACGCTGCAGCCCGAGGGAGGTGAGCCCTGAGCTCGCCCCTCGAAGGGCGTGTGGGTGGGGGTGGTGAGGGGTCGCGAGGAGGCAGAGCGGGCGGAGGGAGAGAGAAGTAGGGGAGGCGAGAAGGAGGACGAGCGCGAGCGAGGGAGCGCAGGGAGCCACCAACCGGGAGAGGACTGGCGGGCGTAGTAAGGCGAGCACTCAGCATTAGAATAAAAAGAAGGCGCCTGCGGGACGCATGCGCGCGGCCGGCGGAGGCGACCCGGCCGGAGCTTCCCCGCTGGCTGGCGGGCTGGACCGTGGCACCGTGAGTACCCGGCCTCCCCCGAACCTCTGTGCTTCTTGGACTAGCCGTGAGGACCCGGGCCCTGCGCCCGGTGCCCGGGCCACTACCCCGCCGCGGCGGGACCCGGCGCTTCCGTGCCCAACCGCGCGGCAGGAGCCGGGGCGCGGGGCCGGGGCTCCCCCTACCCACCCGGCTCCCTGCGTCCCGCAGTGTGTGTTTTGGGGGAAGGGGGTGTGGACTGAGGGTGTGTCGAGGTGGGGGGTGGAACGCAGAGCCACCAGGACTCATTTGCACGGAGTCCCGCTGGGGCTTCCGCTCCGGCGCCCGCGCGATTCGCCCTCGGAGCCTGGGAGGGGACGCGGGAGCCTGACCCTTTAAAACCCGAAACGCACATTGAGCTTATTTCGGAAAGTCCAGGCGGTGTGGAAACGCCGGCGTGGTCACTGGCTGCGGAGCCGGGCAGTTCGAGCGCGGCGCGGGGGGGGATCACAGTCCCGTCCCTCCGGAGAAGCATAACCCAGGCCGAGACGGGGCCGGGTCGTGGGCGCCCCGCACTACGGTCCGTATCAGGATTTCGGGGAACCTCTGCTCACTCTGGGGAAACCCAAAGGCCAGAACTGCCCACCCTCCACCCCATCTCCAGGCCTATGCCTGCACCGAGGCGGTGAAGATGCGGGCGCCTCGGGGGCTTGGCTGCGAGGATTCGGGAGCTCGGCTCTTCCTCCCTGGCCGAGCTGTGCTCGGGAAGTTGCAAAGAGTCGGGGCGGGCTCCAGGCTGCGGGCCCTGGAGGCTGGGGGAGGTGGGGTGCGGCGCAAAAGACCGAGGGCGTTTGGAGTGGGGGGCGGCAGGCTGGAGACGCGCTCCTCGCCTCTGCCCGCCCCAGCCTCTGGGGGTGTGGGAGGCCGTGGGAGAGGAAGCGCGCGGAGGACGAAGTGGGCGTTGGGGGAATCTGTGTGCGCCTACCCCCTCCCCTGTCTCGGAGGGGGAGGTGGTGGGCTAGGGGCGGTGGATGAGGCCGCGAGGGGGGTTGGACGTTGTGGGGGAGCCTGAGTGCGCGCCTCCCAGCTCCCGGGCCTCTCCGGGTGGGGTGGGCTAGGGGCCGTGGGAGAGGCGGCGCGCCGGGAGGGGCGTGGACGTTGTGGGGCGACTCTGTGCGCGCCTCCTCCCTTCCCTGCCTCTGGGAGTGGGGGTAGGCTAGGGGCGGCGGCGGAGGCGGCGCGCCCGGTGCTGGGTGGGCACAGGGGTGGTCCGGAGGCTCGCCCCCTCCTGCGTCTCTAGGGGTGTGGGTGGCATGGAGCGGTGGCCTGGGTGGCGCACAGGGGGCCGAGTGGATTGCAAGCTGCCGGGACTGGCCCGCGTGGAAGAAAACCCAGCAAAGCGGCGCCGAGGCTGCGAACGTGCGACTGGCAGGCGCCCACCGGCCAGCGACCCGGAGCGACCCCCGCGGCGGGCCGGACGCGGGGCAGGAAATCCCGGGGAGCAGCTGCTGCTCGCGCGCTCCCGGCGCTGGGCGGGGTGGAAAAGTGAACGTGGTGCCGGATTTCTATGCGGAAGGAGGAGAGCGCGAGAGGGAGAGAGTGTTTCCTGCCTCCTTTCTTTTCAGAATTCGGCCGAGGCCAATCTGCGCTGTTTGGACACCCACACACCCCCCTACACCCCCACACACCTCTAAGCTCTGGCTGGAGCTTACTGGTTGTCACCACCCGTGCCTTGGTACCTGCGGGACTGCTTTCTCTCACTGATCAGCTGAAGCAGTCACCTGCCACTGCAGCCCCCTATCGCCCCTGGAGTGTGGAGAGCAGGAAACTTCTGCTTCCACCCCCAGCCAACCACCTTTGGGTCAGTGCTCGCGTCCCCTTCCCGCCACAGGTGCAGGGCCCCTGCATGGCTCGGCTTCCTTCATTTTTAGTGGTTCCAGACTGTGGAATTGACTGAAACAAGGGTTCTAAGTTTCAGAAAAAGGTCTGACCTGCTACCCAACCTTCACAAGGACATTTGTAATGAAGTGGCTCCATCTATACATTCTTAGGCACAGCCAGAATTTGTAATTTACTCTTCGTGTTGAAATGTTTTTCACTCCTAACCTAGTTTTCTCCTGGACCTCCTCTTGTTGGTGGCATCATCTGTGTGATGTATCAGTAAGGCATGAGAGACGTTACCGCCTCATGGTTAAGAGTCCTGGGCTCTGGAACTGTCTGGGTTGAGATCCCAGCCTACCTGTGTGATCTTTGGCAAGTTTCTCAACCTTTCAGTGTCTTAGTTTTACCGTCTGTAAAATGGGGATAGTACAAGGGCCTCCTTCACAGGGCAGCTGCGGGCATTCCATAAATGAACGCCATGGAGTTCTTATACCTGTGTCTGACGTCTGACGTCTCAGTTTGCCTGATTGCTCTCACAAAGCCCACACAGTGGCTTGGCTTTAAAATTTATTGTCTCGCAGTTTTGGGGGCCGGAAGGCTTGGTTCCTCCCAGGGTGGGAGGAATCTGGAGACGGTTTGCGGCAGTTATTGGGGTTCATGACCTCCCATCGCATGGCAAGGTACTCTCTCTTCTGGTGCTGCTGGCTTCCTCCTCCCAAGAAGGCCCCAGGAATCCAAAGTATACCCACCCTTCTTCAACTGACCACACCTTAACTAAAAGTAGCCTCTTCAGGAGGTCCATGTAGAGTGGGTGCACAGCCACAGGGCTGTGGGTTAGAGTGAGAAACACGGCTAGATTGGGGCACACGAATCAATCTCCCACACCAGGCCAACACGATCATTACTATGATGATGATGATGCTAAATTGACCAAGTAAACTTAAAAGATAAAAAGATCAGGAACAAAACCCTTATTTGTGTACCTGGTAAAGAGCGTGCATGATGAAATAGATGATGTCCAAGATCAAATCTGGAAAAACAGTAAATTTTCTGTCAATATCCAATTTTAAATGCAGTGCATTTGTCCGTCATTTAGACTGTCTGTTTCAACTGGTCATGAAATATTTACATATAAGCTTCAGGCAGAATTTTAAGGAAATTATCTGTAATTTTCAATCCAAAAGGTTTCACTTTGTGAAACACATATGCATAGAAAATACACCCTAGGTCATGGTATATACAGACAATCAAATGTCTTCATTGAACTACTGCACTGAGTCTATTTTATTTATGGAAATCTGGGAACTTTTCTTAGGAGCTAGAAGTCTAACATCTTAAGAGCATTGTAAAAATTTCAGCCTAAATACCCTTTATATCAAGAATACTTTATCATTCTTTTTTTTAAAGATTTATTTATTTATTTAATTCCCCCCCTCCCCCGGTTGTCTGTTCTCTGTGTCTATTTGCTGCGTCTTGTTTCTTTGTCCGCTTCTCTTGTCAGTCAGCTGCACGGGAAGTGTGGGCGGTGCCATTCCTGGGCAGGCTGCACTTTCTTTCCCGCTGGGCGGCTCTCCTTAAGGGGTGCACTCCTTGCGCGTGGGGCTCCCCTAGGCGGGGACACCCCTGCGTGGCACGGCACTCCTGGCGCTCATCAGCACCGCGCATGGGCCAGCTCCACACAGGTCAAGGAGGCCCGGGGCTTGAACCGCGGACCTCCCATGTGGTAGACGGACGCCCTAACCACTGGGCCAAGTCCGTTTCCCACTTTATCATTCTTGAAAGCATTTCAAGAATGATAAAATCAGATTTCCGACTTCGACCTCCTTCATTTTACAGATAAGGAAACTTCCAGAGAGGTCAAAGGCCCCGGACAAAGATCTCCCACACTTAGGGGTCAAAATTGAACTGGAATTAGGCCCCCTGACTCCCTCCCCAAGGCCCTAAAACACTACACCGATAATTTCCTGTTTATTACAAATCTGTGCACCTTTAACAAGTAGAAAATCCAAAGGTATTATATAAGGAAAAATATGTTAACAGAAAGAACCTACAGTAACATAGTGGTCACTGCTGTCGGGCAGCTTTGGGGTGGCCCTTCAACAAAAGGACATAACCACATGACTTGCCTAAGGCGAGGTAAGGCCAAGCTAGAGGCAGAGCCAGGATTAGAATTTAAGGCCCCACTGGAGCCTGCATTTTGTTGCATATTGTGTTCATCCTTTGTCGCACTCAATATCACTGTTGAGCTTTACTTCAATTCTTAAAAATCTCCTTCCTGCTGGCTTTGAAGGTGCTTCCTATTCCCATTGTAGGAAAGGCCCTCAAAGTTACATGGGAGAAGATTTTATTCCAGATTCTGTGGAGTAGGAAGAAGGAGAGAGAAAAAAGCCTTCTTACTTTAATGAAGTCGCCTTGTTACTGGTCTCATTCCAAGCCCTTGGATGTCAATTCCTGAAGTCCTTCTCCTATCTGCTTGCCTCTGGATTCATTTCTGCATGTCAAAGTACCTCCTCCTTCCATGGGGCAAAGGCAGAAGGTGGCTTGCGGGTTCAGCCCACTGATGAGTGGTTAAGGAACCACACTGCAGAGCTTTTCAAGTGAGCTTCTGGGCTTGCAGAGTTTGTCCTAGAAGTGGTCCTGCATTTTTGAAGACGGAAGCCAGTTTCTTTCCAGTGTGGGCACTGGATATCTTACCTTGACTTTGCCTCTCAGAGCTGCCTGCCACATATCCTTAGACAGAAATACAGGGCAGCAAGCAGGGAGTGACTTGCTCTCATGCTCCGAAGCCAGTTCAGCAGAACTGGGTTTTGAAATCGCATGTGTTAAGTCAGGTCCCGGTGTGATTATCATGTGAATCACTGTCCAATTGGGAGTATGGTGGATTGGTTTTGAATGCGCCACCAGGTGAGTCACAGTGGAAGCTTCTATTCAAATAAGCAGAGTGTCAGTCAGCAACTAACAGGGTTCACTCTGAGTCAGAGCTTAGCATGTGTACAAGAAGTGTGAGTCACTGACTACCTAGCACCCTCTGAGATGGTCCCAGAATATTATTTGAGCAGCTCACTCCAGAGTTTAGACAAGACTCCTGAGGTGAGTCAGCTCACCGTACAATTGAATGGACCTTTTCTGAAGCCATTCACAGTCAAGTTTGATGTGACCGGGGGCCAAGGTAATATTACGTGATTATGAATTCGTGGAATAAATTACCTTGATTCTAATCTGGCTGATTAGATTTCTAGCTATTGGCCTGGAGAATCACTTGCGAAATATGAGGAAGATGCTCCATTGCCCGGCACTGCTATGTCCCTTGAATTATATTTCAACGGTTGTTCAAACCAGTTGACCATTCTAATTAGGGAGCACTCGATTTCTGGTGACTAATTTATTTTACTTTAAATCGTACAGTCCTTTTCAGGAACGTTTTTATATTGTGGATCTTAGACCTAGGCATCTCGTGCAGAGTTACCCAGTAGTTTGAGTGTTCATCAGGCCATGGATTGTACAACATGCTCAGCAGCCCAGCTGTCAAGGAGAGGAGAGCATCCTGCTCTCTGGTGTGTCTCTGTCTGTGGCCTGTCATCTCTCCTGATGCTAACTGAACAATAACTGTTCAAGAGCCAGAGCACAAGCCTGTGGTGCAGCACCCAGTATGCCTAACCCTTCTAGGGCTATATGGCCAGAAGTAGCACAAGTTATACAGCCGTTCCATTTATGCAGAGGCAGCGGAAAGAATTTTGCAAACCTCTCTTTACCCCACCCTTGCAGGTAACTTTCATATCTCAGGGTGGAGGGATAACGAGAGTTAAGGAACTGGTCAATTTCTTAATTTGTTAAAAGTCTTGTTGATAATGAGTGGCAAGGAGTTAGTATCCTTGGAAGGCAGATTAGACTACTGTTAAGAAGTGCATGTATAGTTTTCTTTATTCATCATCTCATGGCTCCAAGAGAATCCCAGACCTTTGTATTTCACCATCTACCCTTATTGTGTTTCCACAAATATTCACTGCTAGTGATAATCTGGAAATTCATCTATCTCTTGCTATATAGGTAGTACCTTGCATTTAAGAGGAGGGTTGTACATAAAGAGTTCAGTTCTCCTTGACATAAAATCCCAGGTAAATTCAGGTCATTAGCACTTTTTATTCAGACTATTTATAAAACTGCAACAAAATTTCATTGTAAGTTTGCTAGATTTCAGCAAGGAGCTCTCAGGTACTGTTGTGAGATTCATGATTGCTTTAGACTTTATTTACTTGAATTGATAACTTAAAGCATATACATCTTAAGTGTACAGCTCCATAAACTTTACATAAGTATATTCTCATGTACCCACCATCAAAATCAGGGTTTCTCCACCTCAGCCCTTTGATCTGAATAATGTTATGGGAGGCTGCCCTGTATGTTATAAGGTGTTTAGCAGCGTTCCTGCACTCTACCCACCAAATACCAATAGCATGCTCCCTTCCCTGGTGACAACCAAAATTTAAAAAATCTAGAACCACTGTTCTGGATCAATAGACAGAATATTTTCAGCCCCCTTCAAGAACGCAGCTCTGCTTCCTTACTTTTGTTTGTCCCACAAAGGTAACTACTTTGATAACCTCTATCACCAAATATGCCTGTTCTTGAGCTTCATATGGAATTACACAGTATGTACCCTTTTGTGTCCAGTCGTTAGATCAGCATTAGGTTTTTGACATTCATCCATTGTTGTTGCATGTATTGTTATTTATGAATGCTCTGCAACATTCCTTTGTGTGAGTACACCACAGTTAATTTATCCATTCCACAATTGAAGGACACTTGAATCACTTCCAGTTTGGGGCTATTATGAATAATGCTAATGTGAACATTCTCATTCATGTCTTTCGATGAATATAGGCACTCATTTCTGTTGGGTATCTGCCCAGGAGTGAAATTGCTGGATAATATGTTCAGTTTATGTTTAACTTTAATCAATCCTGCCCATCAGGTTTTCATGCCGTTTTTACACTTTAAAGACAATTTAGGGAAGTGGACGTGGCTCAACTGATAGAGCGTCTGCCTATCATATGGGAGGTCCAGGGTTCGATACCCAGGGCCTCCTGACCCGTGTGGTGAGCTGGCCCACACGCAGAGCTGCCGTGCAGGCGCCCCGCATGCAAGGAGTGCACACTGCAAGGAGAGCCACCCCCTGTGGAAAAAAAAAAGTGCAGCCCGCCCGAGAGTGGCACCACACACAGGGAGAGCTGACATAGCAAGATGATGCAAAAAAAGATGCAGTTTCCCGGTGTAACCGAGGGTGCAAGTGGACACAGAAGAACACAAAGCGAGTAGACTCAGAGAGCAGATGGCGGGGGGTGGGGGGGTGGAGAGAAATAAATAAAATAAGTCTAAAAAATAAAACAAGAATATTCCATTAAAAAAAAAAAAGATCAGGTAGTGTGAATCCTTCAACTTCCTTCTTAAAAAAAAAGAAGACAATTTACCATGCTACCAGCAGCATATAATTGAGGATTGCGTCACATCCTCACTAGCACTTGGAATTGTCTGTCCGTTTAAGTTCAGTTCTTCCGATGTCTAAGTAGTGTTATATTACTGTGGTTTTAATTTTTCCCTCATTGCTAATGTCATTCAGCATCTTTGCATCTGTTTCTTGGCCATTTGCATATCTTCTACTGTAAAGTGACTTCTGTAGGTCTTTGGCCCATTCTTTTCATTGTACTATCTGTATTTTTCTTTTTGATGTGTAGCAATTCTTCATATATTTTTTTAGAAAAATTTTTTTACAACTTTTTAAAAAATTTCTCTCCCCTTCCCCAACCCCCAACCGTGCCCCCTCAGTTGTCTGCTCTGTATCCATTCACTGTGTGTCTTCTGTGTCCACTTGTATTCTTGTCAGCGGCACCTGGAATCTGTGTCTCATTTTGTTGCATCACTTTGCTGCGTCATCTCTCTATGTGTGCGGCCCCATTCCTGGGCAAGTTGCACTTTTTTTGCACTGGGCGGCTCTCCTTACAAGGGTGCACTCCTTGCATGTGGGGCTCCCCTATGCGGGGGACACCACTGCGTGGCACGGCACTCCTTGCACAGACCAGCTCCACACAGGTCAAGGAGGTCCTCGGTTTGATCCTTGGACCTCCCATGTGGTAGGCAGATACCCTATCTGTTGGGCCAAATCCACTTCCACATATATTTTAGATTCAAGTTGTTTGTCAAAAATGTGTATATTGGAAAACGGACTTTGCCCCAGTGGTTAGGGCGTCCGTCTACCACATGGGAGGTCCGCGGTTCAAGCCCCGGGCCTCCTTGACCCATGTGGAGCTGGCCCATGCGCAGTGCTGATGCACGCAAGGAGTGCCGTGCTACACAGGGGTGTCCCCCGTGTAGGGGAGCCCCACGCGCAAGGAGTGCACCCATAAGGAGAGCCGCCCAACGCGAAGGAGGGAGCAGCCTGCCGAGGAATGGCGCTGCCCACACTTCCCGTGCCGCTGACGACAACAGAAGCGGACAAAGAAACAAGACGCAGCAAAAAGACAAAGAAAACAGACAACCGGGGGAGGGGAGGGGAATTAAATAAATAAAAATAAATCTTTAAAAAAAAAATGTGTATATTGCAACAATATCTTCTCCCAGTCTGACTTGCCTTTCGTCCCATTATCTTTTAGCTTCCATAATTTCTCTTGAAAAGTCCTGCTTCTTTGATAACATGTTTTTCCCCTCTCTGTTGATTAAAAATTATTTGCTTTTAGCTTGTCAAATTTGACTATAATGTGCCTAGGTGTGATTTTCTTTTATCCTACTTGATATTCACAGAGCTTCAAGTATTTGTGGATTGATGCCTTTCATCAGCTTTGTAAGTTCCTTGCTCAATATCTCTTTAAATATTGCTTCTGTCCTGTTTCTCTCTTTCTCTACTGCTTCTGGGACACCAATCATACAAATACATTTTAGACTTTTTTCCTTCTTTCTCTTATGTCTCTTTATCCTCACCATGGTTTTATTCTTTTACTCTCTCTCCATGCTTCAGTTTGAATACTATTATTGACCTGTGTTTTAGTTCACTTAAATTATGTTCTGCTGTGCCCAATCTTCTATCAAACCATCCAGTGAGTTATTATTTCAGCAATTATCTTGTTCTAGATATGGTATGTCCATTTGTCTGTTTATTTTATTTATTTATTTTTTAAGATTTATTTTATTTATTTCTCTCCCTTTCCTGCCCCCCCCCCCAGTTGTCTGTTCTCTGTGTCCATTTGCTGTGTGTTCTTCTTTTTGTCTGCTTCTGTTGTTGTCAGTGGCACAAGATTCTGTGTTTCTATTTTGTTGTTACATCATCTTGCTGCATCAGCTCTGTGTGTGTGGCACCATTCCTGGGTAGGCTGCACTTTCTTTTGCACTGGGCGCCTCTCCTTACAGGACGCACTCCTTGCACATGGGGCTCCCCTACGCGGGGCACCCCTGCATGGCAGGGCACTCCTTGCACGCATCAGTACTGTGCGTGGGTCAGCTCCACACCGGTCAAGGAGGCCCAGGGTTTGAACCGCGGACCTCCCATGTGGTAGGCGGACGCCCTATCCATTGGGCCAAGTCCATTTCCCCCACTTGTCTTTTTAATAGATTTAAATTTTCTGATGAAATTCTCTCTTTTCCTCAGTTTTGGTCATCTAACCTTTATCTACTAAGTCTAATATTGAGATTGTCTGTGGACCTTTATCAATTGTTTGTTTTTTTACTATTGGTCACATTTTTTCTGTCTTTTTCTAGTAATTTTTATTGTATGTCAGACATTGCATGAAAAGAAACTAGCAATTCAGATGATATTTTCTACCTCACCAGCATGGTATTGCTCTTTCCTTTTTGGGGGTAAGGAACTGATCACATCAATCCTACCAGGGTTTGAATTGTGTTAGGGCTGGTTATAGTTTTAATAAGACTTTTCTGGGAAGTGGACTTGGCCCAGTGGTTAGGGCGTCCGTCTGCCACATGGGAGGTCCACGGTTCAAACCCTGGGCCTCCTTGACCCGTGTGGAGCTGGCCCATGTGTAGTGCTGATGCATGCAAGGAGTGCCCTGCCACGCAGGGGTGTCCCCACACAGGGGAGCCCCACGCCCAAGGAGTGCGCCCCGTAAGGAGAGCCGCCCAGCATGAAAGAAAGTGCAGCCTGCCCAGGAATGGCGCCACCCACATGGAGAGCTGACACAACAAGATGACGCAACAAAAAGAAACACAGATTCCCATGCTGCTGACAACAACAGAAGCGGACAAAGAAGAACATGCAGCAAATAGACACAGAGGACAGACAACTGGGGGGTGGGGGGAAGGGGAGATAAATAATAAATAAATCTTTTTTTTTTTTTTAAGTAAGACTTTTCTGTTTCACTGATGTGCTTCTCCTGGGCTTTGGACTGAGAGCCTGGTAGGTTTCCATCTCCTCAGTCTTTAAAGGCTGTGGGAGACTCAGTCTGCCCTTTGGAGGCGTTGCGCTTTCCACTTTTGCTGACCTGCCTGATGTGGCTTCCATGTTTGGGATGTGCTCCGAGGAGACCGGCCATGTGTCTGCGATGGGCCTTGTTACTGAAGGGACTCATTCTCCTCCATGAGAAATGAGAAACTCTTTATGTCCTTAGCCTATGCCTAAAGTTGGTAAATGTCCTCAAGGAAGAACACAGCTGGTGGCAGACAGCTCACCTTGGAAGTCCTCTTCCTGTTAGAAATTTTAATTTAATCCTCTTTACACTCATATATCGCTATGTCCTTAGATATAGGATTCTAGCTATTTATCTGGCTTTTATTATTGTTGCATGGGAACAATCACCATTTTTCTTGAAGACAGTTTTCTTGAATTAAGTTGCTTTTTCTTCTTTGGATTACAATTTATACTTTCTTGTTATATTATTTGTTTCCAATGCAACTTGGAAAATGAATAATAAAATAGACAAAATCCTTAATTCTTTCACTTATTTTCCAGGGATCTGTTTTCAGAATCATGGAGGTATGAACACCATAAATACTAATTTATATAGATAGTGCATATTTTTTTATTGAAACTGATCCTCTATGAACCTTTTTATCTATGTCTTAGCATGGGAGACTTAGTCCTGCTTTATATCATCTTGTGAATGTTTTGAGTAGCTACAGTTCTCTATAAACAATCCAAAATGCATAACCACCAAACATTTTCAAGTCTTTGAAATTTCATCAGTTTTATATCTGTTTGTTCAACATTTCAGCAAGGGGCAGATGGGGACCTAAAACTCAGTAGATATTTTAGTGCAAACTGTAGAAAACATAGACTCTCTCGCACACCCCCTAGGAGCTGCAGAAAAAAATATTCCATTAGCTCAGCCCATAGAGAACCATCCTGGGAGCACTAAAGGCAGTTTGGGACAAGGTAATACACTGGAGTTTCTATTAGCCTATTCTAATCAACAGCAGCCCTGCTGGAAAAAAAGGACTCCTGAGGCATTTGCTAATGGGCATCCAAAAATAACACAAACCTGTGTACTTGTGGCCAGTGCACAGCTGTGGCGTGAGGAGGTGAGTCGCTGCGGGGTGTCGGAATGAGCCCAGGCAGGGTCCCGTGACCCCAATGCACATCTGGGCTGAGTGAGAGGCTTTAAGCTTGTCCTACAGCCTCTCTGAGTCTGAACTTTATCAGTGGGGATCTTGAAATTCACACCATAGAGTCTTAAAAAATTCAATGTGAGTTGAGTGTGATTATTCTTACATTTGCTGGCATATACCTAGGGAGGAAATTGTGCATTGATTGGAAATTTTAATGGGGAAAGCTTGCTATGATAAAGAGTTTAGATTTCATTCTCTGTGGCACGGATTGCCATCGGAGGCCAAAAAATGGGACGAACGCATCTGAATTCTGTTTTGAAAATATGACTTGGCTATTGTGGGCAATAGAGGGAGGGGGGTGACCAGGGGGCTTTTTGTGGTGACCCAGGCAAGAGATGGCACTACCTGGATGGGGAGGGGGCAACTGAAGAGGAGGCAAGTGTGCAGACCTGGCCTGCATTCTGGAGATGCAGGAGGCTTGCTAATGAATTGATGCAGAAGACGAGGAAGAGGGAGGAATCCAGAGTGATGCCTGGAAAGTGGGCGGATGGGAGCTCCAGGGATGGGCATGGAGAAGACTGGAGGAGAAACAGAGGGGGTGGACCTAAAGTCTGTGATGTCCATGAGAGCTCCAGTAGTATCAAGTAGGCAGTTGGATTTATGAGTTTTGAATGGCCTGGGCTAGAGACAGAAATATGAAGTTGTTACACTATTTATGATATGTGGATTGCTAGGCTGGGTCATGCTAAATTTCCATGAAGTTACAGGAAAATTGTTTTGCAAAATCGATAGGGTATTGCTACTCTAGAACCCACATTTGATTTTTCCCGATTATCTGTAAACAATCTACTGAGAGTCTCTGTATATTTGTAACAGTGCTTGGCACACTAGGGCCTGTGGGTCAAATCCAGCCCACTGCCTGTTTTTATACGACCTGCTCAGGAAGAAGAGTTTTTGAAGAATGATATTTCATTACACGTGAAAATGTTATACAATTCAAATTTCAGTGGCCAAATTAAGTTTTCTTGGCACAAGGCCACACTTATTCCTTTACCTGTTGTCTGTGGCTGCTTTCGTGCTGCAGTGATACAGTTGAGTAGTCGCAGTGGAGACCATGTGGTCCACAAAGCCTAAAATATTTACTGTCTGATCATTGATAGAAAAAGTTAGCCAACCCTTCATCTATCACATGAAAATAAGTGTAGGGTATTACTAGGTTTTGTAGGAAAGAGTCTAGTGGAAGAAAATAGGAAGTTCATATGAAAGTCACCCAATAACAATAACATATATATATATATATATATATATATATTTCCCTTAATTTGCATGTAAATTAACACATTTCATCACCCATCTGTCCCCAAACCAAACCTAAGCTCCATCTGCTCTAATTGGTGGAGAAGTTCTTTAACCACCACATACTGACCCAGGCCTAATGTCTGTTAGATTTGTGCCCAGCCCAAGCAGAGCGGGTGGAGGAACGCCAAAAGAACAGAACAGGAGGGAGCTTCCGTAGTACTGTGTGAGTTCCTTCTCTCACTTGATCCAACAAGGGTGACTTATCCATAAGTGTTCCCTTAGTTCTGTCCAGTGACTTAGGGGCAGTGATAGGAAGCATAGGGCATTACAAATTTCATTCAAGGACAGTTAAAAATCCTAAAGTAAGCACACTTACAAATATAATACCCAGCAAATACCTAAAATCTGAAATGAAAGGGGGGACATTACTACAGATCCCACAGAAATAAAAAGGATTAGAAGATACTATAAACAATTGCACACCAACAAATTAGATAGCCTAAATGAAATGGACAACTTCCTGGAAACACACCCACTGCCTAAACTGACTCAAAAAGAAACAGAAGATCTCAACAGACCAATAGCAAGTAAAGAGATTCAATCAACCATCAAAAACCTCCCAACAAAGAAAATTCCAGGATCAGATGGCTTCTTGGAGGAATTATACTAAACATTCAGAGAAGAATTAATACCAGCCTTTCTCAAACTCTTCCAAAAACTTGAAGAGTTGAAGAGGAGGGAACACTTCCTAACTGATTCTTTGAGGCCAGCATCATGCCAATACTGTAAAAAGGAATAAAGCTCTGGTTCTTGCTACAACTTTGATATACCTTGTAAACACTATATTGAGTGAAATAAGCCAAACACAAAAGGTAGATATTGCCTGATTTCACAAATATCAAATAACTAGAATATGGAAATTCGTAGTGACAGAAAGTAGATTATAGGTTGCCAGAGCCTGTCAGAGGAGGAATGAAAGTTAATGCATAATGGATATAGAGTTTCTTTTTTGGGGAGATGGAAAAGTTTTGGTAATGGATGTGGGAGAGGTTACACATGTTTGTGAACATAATTAATACCACTTAAGTGAATATTTGAGGTGGTTAAAATGGGAAATTTTGTGTTGTGTATATGTTACCAGAAAAATTACAGAGATATTATAATATCTATATAATATCAACAGTGCCTTTCTCAAACCCAACAAAATTAGCAATATTTAATTAGTATCATCTCGTTTCCAGCTGTCTACTCTAGACCCATTCTTTTGCCCATTCTCCTTTTTTTCATTTCCTGGCCTGTGGCAGAAACTAGATCCCCGGCCCCATACCACACCCCACATTTGTTTGCTACTTCCTGATGGTGTTAATTTGCTCCTCTTTTCCCTCATCTTCTGTAAACCGGATGTTAGATCCAAAGGCTCTCCTAGGTTCAGAGTCAGTGTTGGGTGAGCACGCTTCATGGGAGGGGCTTGCATGTCTCCTGGAGTCACTCTAGGGCACACCTGGCCACTTTTAGTGATGTTGAGGATGTTAGAATGCTTGCTGGGTCAGTTCACTGCAGCATACGCAGGGGCCGGTCAGTACCAGGTTGTCTGGGCCCACATGATGCCCAGACCACAGGGGCCTCAGTCCAGGGGCCTCTGCGTAGTGCTAGGGCATCTCATTCCGGCAGGCCCCTTATGAGCTCCAACTCTCAGGCAGGCTCCCTTTCCTGCACCCCCTGGAGCTGCTGCTTGGCCTCCCCTAGCCATAACTTCCCGTGCTGAGCTGGGAAGCCATGGCAGTATTGCATTTTCCCTCTGTACCATTAAATGGGAGCACTGATCTAGGTGGGGAAACTGAGTCTCCTCCAGAAAATGCATCTGAGGATACCAGGGGGTACACGGCATAGACCTAAAATTATGTGTCACTCCTCAAGGAACAGGGCCTCCTTTCTTCCCTGCGCAGGATACATTCCTTGTATCCCCCTCAGAGCCAAAGAAGACATTGGCTTCATTCCCAATGGTGTATGGCCCCATCCACACTTAGGGCATTTTCACAGAAGGTGGATTCGTAGAGGATTTCAAGTCACGTCCTATTTCAATTCACACTCGTAGGGTTATATTGAAAGCATGCATAATACACAATACCCTCTGGGCTCTAGATATTTGGATTTCAAATGCAGAGATAAAATATGTAGGAGAGTGAACACAGCAAAGGCTTATGTGGCCTTAATTGCATTTATTCATTGTCTTCTCTCTGAAAGAAAACCTGAACTGTAGCTAGGTAAGACCAGCATGCCTAACAGGTCACCTTGGCTGTTTTCACTGCCTGCCTTCCCTTCCTCCCTCCCTCCTTCCAAAGTATCCCCCTCAGATGCTTTCTCCTTCTCTGACGCGTCTCAGCTTTGAATTGCCGAATCATAACATTATGGTATGGAAGGTGAAAATGCCATGGGCGGGGCAGGTGCAGAGCTGGCCAGTGATTTGCATAAGGTCACTAAGTTAGCAATGGAACTGGCCTCTCACCCAATTCTCCTCTTTTTATTGGACTCTTTCTATGCTTGCTTCCTCTCCGAGGCATTCAGGGTTACTTCTAGGTATGTGAGTGGTTCAAGGGCAGATGTCTGGGTATGGAAAAGTGGGGTCCTTGCCCTTTGGCTCTTCGGAATATACCGTTTGTTCTGGTATATTGCGTTGGCAGACCTCAGCAAACTAACCTTGAAAGTAAATTTGAAAAACAGCCCTTTGAGATGAAATTTACATACCATGCAATTCCCCCTCATAAAGTGTATCATCCAGTGGCTTTTAGTAGATACACAGAATTGCACAGCCATCAGCACAGGGAATTTCAGAACATTTCTTCACTCCAAAAAGAAACCCGGTACCCAATAGCCATCAGCGCCAGCCCTAGGCAGCCGCTCCTCTCCTTTCCGTTTCTATAGATTTGTCCTTTCTGTACATTTCACATAAAAGAATCATACAATGCTTGGCCTTTTGTGTCTGGCTCCTTTCACTGAGCATGGTGTTTTCAAGGTTGGTCCATGATCTAGCGGCAATACCAGCGTTTTAGAACGAGAACAGAACCTTAGCAACCCTGTATTCGTATCCCTGCTGTTTGCAGATGAGAAAACCGAGGCCCAGGGAGGTGACCCATCCCTGAGGCCACACAGTAGACAGGAAGCCCAGGGCCTGGCCGCTTCTCGCCGCTCCGCCCACCCTTCACCACTCGCCGCCTGGCCAGGGAGTCAAAGTGGCATCTGGCTCTGCTTGGCAGACAGGCTCCTGTACCTCCCCCTTCTCTCATCTTGCTGCTTGGCTTTTCTCGGCTGTTGTCGCAGATGCTTGCATTGAGGGTTACTTCTAGGTATGTGAGTGGTTCAAGTACAGATGTCTGGGTATGGAAAAGTGGGGTCCTTGCCCTTTGGCTCTTCGGAATACAGTGATGAGAGTAAAGGGCCAGTTTATTTACCACGATTAAAAAGCGAAAAAACGTGTGTTCTGGCATATTGTGTTGGCAGAGCTCAGCCAACTAAAACAAGGGCTTCCAGAATGGTGAAGGTAGTGCTAGCAACTGGCTTCGCTCTGAGAAAGGAAACCACGGCACTGGAGGATTTAGACGTTAACGCCTGCCCTGGTGCCCCTTCTCTAGACATGCTCTGGAGATAAATAAAAGAAGTAGGAATCTGGAAATTCTTTATAAAATCAATAAAACAGCCTTCATTTTAAACAAGAGTGAAACACAAGATGAGGTCTTCCCAGATTACTCATTTTATCTTTACGTTAAATGTCATAAAGCACTGAGTTTATACGGTCAAAACAGTAGCATTGGAGTAGCACTTTGCAGTTCTCAGAGCTTTTCATGTACACGCTGTCATTCAATCCTTTTAAATGAGACTCAGGGCGGTTAAAACGAAACCCTACATTTCAAATGAGGAGGTGGAGTCTAAGGGAGGGGAAGTCATTTCACCCAGAATGGAAGACTTTCCAACTTGAAATCCCTTGTCCTTTGTCTGCCACACTGAGCTTGTTGAAAATCTTGATCAATTTTTCATGATCTTTCCACAATTCTTCTGTAGATACCAGCTACAGACTTCCAGGACTCCTCCACATAAATCCTACCTTCCCAGTTGGCTTCCTTGTTTATTTTATTTTATTTTTTTAAAAATTTATTTATTTATTTATTTCTCTCCCTCCCCTCCCCTCCCCATTGTCTGTTCTCTGTGTCTATTTGCTGCGTCTTTGTTCGCTTCTGTTGTTGTCAGCGGCACTGGAATCTGTGTCTCTTTTTGTTGCGTCATCTTGTTGTATCAGCTCTCCGTGTGTGCAGCACCATTCCTGGGCAGGCTGCACTCTCCCTCGCGCTGGGCGGCTCTCCCTATGGGTGCACTCCTTGCACGTGGGGCTCCCTTATGCGGGGGACACCCCTGTGTGGCAGGGCACTCCTTGCGCACATCAGCACTGCGCATGGGCCAGCTCCACACGGGTCAGGGAGGCCCGGGGCTTGAACCGCGGACCTCCCATGTGGTAGACGGACGCCCTAATCACTGGGCCAAGTCCACCGCTGGCTTCCTTGTTTAAGTTTCCTTGTCTCCCAGTTATCTCAGGAAGCCTATCTCCTGACCTCATGGGACACTCCTTAGTCCCGCCAGAGCTTTCCACTGTGCTTCCCGGAACTCAGACGGGCCTAGGCTGTGCACCCTGTTCCTGCACAGTGTCTTTCCATGTTCTCTTCCCTCCCTTCTCTAACTGAAAGCTGGCTGTTGTTGGAGAACAGTTTCCCCCAGGACCCTAGCTGGTAGATTGACTTAAGTACCCCTGAAAACAAAGCATCGTCTCAATTCTCATTCCTGTGGATATGAACCCATTATAAACAGGACCTTGTGAGGAGCTCATACTTTTAGTTAAGATGTAGCCCAACTGAATGGAGTCTTTTACAGGCAGAGTGGGAGTCAGGTGGAGGGAGAAGAAGCCATGGGAGGAGTTGGAAGCTGGAAAGCGACAGAACCTGGAAGAGAAAGGAGAGGGCATGCTGTGTGATGGAAATGCCATCCCAGAGGATTGCTGGCCAGCCCAGAGCCCTGCCGACCTGAGAGGAAGCCAGTCTTCCAGCCAAGGCCTTGATTTGGACTTCTGGCCTCTAAAACCGTGAGCCAATCAATTCCTGTTCTTTAAAACACCCTGTTCATTGTAAACTATTGTTCTGCCGAAGTCCCACCTCTTACTTCAGGGCTTAGAAATAAGATAAGTGTTCTTTGCTCTCTGTTGCCACTCCAAAATATTTCTTCTCTACCCTGCCTCAAAAAAACCCGCCCCCTTGGGAAGTGCCTGTCCTCAGTCTTAACCACCCGCCCCGACTCCCTGCAGTCAGAAGCTAACCTTCTGGTCGCTGCCCCCTCATCACAGATGATTCAGCACCTGGGTCACCACTTGCTCTCCAGCCTTCTTGATTTTGTCAGCATCCTTGTCAGTGACTCATGCACCATTTTGGCCTCTCAGTTCCTTGATTTCTCAGCTCCAGAAATCTGCTCGCCCACCACACCTCAGCCCGCCCTTGCATCGTCATCCCCTGGAGTTGGCCACCATCAACTGCACCTCCTTTGAAATCTCATCCTCAACCTCCCCTCCCTCTCTTCGCTCTTGCTCACTCTCGTCCTTTCTCTTCTCTTAGACACAGCCAGCCCATTGGTCACTCAGTGCCCTCCATCTCTACGCTGTAGCTACATTCCGGTCCAGGGAACATGCCCCTCTCATTTGTATTTGTGTTCCTTCTTCAAAGCCTCACCTCCACTTTTGGGTATACTCATCTTTAGGACTTACCTTAGATGCCACCTCCTCAGAGCTGTCCCTGGCACCATCTTCCTGTCATCTCCCCTCCCCATTGTGCCATCTTCATAGCACTTATCGGACCTGAAGTTTGCTTCTTTATTTGTTCTCATGACTTTTGTCTGCTTCTCTCACAAAAACGCCACCCTTGGCAAAGGCCATCTGGCTCCCTTCTGTCTGTCCCACGCCTGCGGTGTTGACTGGCACGTGTGGCTCTCAATACACTCAACTCCACAGGAGGACCAGGGAAAACAAACGGGAGTATCATCTTTAACCTTTTTACCCTCAGTTTATAGTCAGGTCAGTCCTTACCTGAGTGGACATCCTCGTGGTAACCATCAAAGAAAGACTCGGAATATTTCCAGCATTTGAAAAACTCTGCAACAAAGCATCCAGAAAAAAAATAAAATTCAGTTCATCTTAAAATAATAATAATTGTTTATTATTTTGAGAATAAATGCCCTCTGCAGTTTCTTAAACTGTCTCAGTGACTGTTATATTAGTTTCCTAGGGATGCTGTGAAAAAAGTACCACTAACCAGGTGGCATAAAACAACAGAAATTTATGCTCTCACGGTTCTGGAGGTGAGATGTTTGAAATCAAGGTGTCAGCAGGCCATGCTCCCTCCATGCTCCATGCCTCTAGGGGAGGAGGCTTCCTTGCTTCTGCCCTCGGCATTCCTTGCTTCTGGCTGCATCACTCTCTCTCCCTCGGCCACCACATGGCCGCCTTCTCTTTGAATGTCCCTTTCTCTGCCTCTCTTCCTTTAAGGATACCAGTCATATTGGGTTAGGGCTCCTTCTAATTCACTATGACCTCATCTTAACTCAATTGTCATCTGCAAAACCCTCTTTCCAAATAAGTTCACATTGGTAGGTACTGGGAGTTAAGACTGCAACCTATCTTCAGGGGAGGGGCACAATTCAAGCCATAATAATGACATTATCCCAGGATGCAGGAGAAGATGGAAGGTTTTTGCAAAGCCATTATTATGCTTCTCTGGACTCTAGCTTTATACAAAGAACTGCATAGAATTTCTGTATGGAACAGATGCCATCAGGATCACTATTATAACTTTGTTTTTTAAATGTCTTCTCCATTGTGCTTTCCAATTTGTTGACCTTGGTATAAAAAACACTGAAATGAAAATTTCCCGAGGAGATGACTATACAACTCTGTGATGAAAGTGAGTTCCATCACTAAGGGTACACTTTGGATAGATTATACCAGGTATGGGACTTTATAACACAGTGAACCATGTGGTAGAAGATGGACTGCGATTAACAGTACAAATATGAGTGTTCTCTCATGAACTTTAACAAATGTACAATACTAAAACATGGTATAGCAGTTTGATATGGTTATGAATTCCAAAAATAGATACTGGATTATGTTTGGGATCTGGTCTGTACCTGGGCATGATTGAGTTAGGATTGGGGTTTTGATTCGGCCACATCATTAGGGCGTTGAGTCTCCACCCCTTGGTGGGTAGAGTCTCACAGATAAAAGGCATGGCAAAGGACAGAGTTGGGGGTTTCTGATGTTGGAGTTTTGATGTTAGAGTTTGATGCTGAAGTCTTAAGCTGGCACCCCAGGAAGTAAGCTCACAGAGGAAAGAGAAGCCAGCCCCAAGAAGAGAGGAAACTTGAACCCAGAGAGAAGCAAGACCCCAGAAGGAAGGAACCCAGGAAGCCTGAACCCTCACAGCCGACGGCAACCATCTTGCTCCAACACGTGAAAATAGACTTTGTGAGGGAAGTAATTTATGCTTTATGGCCTGGCATCTGTAAGCTCCTACCCCTAATAAATAACCTTGATAAAAACCAACCAATTTCTGGTATTGCATCAGCACCCCTTTGGCTGACTAGTACACATAGTGTTAATAATAGAGTGGGTACAGAAAAAATACACCAAGTGTATGCCATAGACCATAGTTGGTAGTGATAGTCTGATGATGTTCTTTCATAATCTGTAGCAAATGTTCCACAACCATGCAAGGTGTTGGTCTAGGGATGTTGCATGGGAATTCAGCACATGATGCATGATTTTTTTGTAAGTTCACAACTTCTCTAAACTATATATATTTTATAAAACACTGAAAGGACTTGAAGGAATGCTCATCCTATGAGAGAGGATGATGCAGACAGCTGGAGGGCTTTGCAGGTCAGACTGCTGGACGGCCCCATTTCCTTGGGAGGCTTGCAGAGGTCAAATGACCCAGCAGGTGACAAACATCTCCATGAATTGTAAAGTCTCCCTTCCATCCCTCTTCCAGTATCGCATCTCCTTCTAGCCTTTCCTGTTTTCATTTTTAGTTTTCTTTAGAACTGTAGCCTGCAAATAGAAAAGTGCACCAATGTTGGATGCATTTTTGCTAACCGCACACATCTGTCTCAAATTGTGTCCCACCCCAGCACTTTTCAAGCACTCAGGAACGCCCTAATCAAGGATGACCACGATTCCAATGCCTAACACCATAGAACAGTGTCACCAGCTTTTGTATTTTATTCAAATACAGTCATACCTTATGTACTCTTCGGCATCTAGCTTCTTTCACCTAACATTGTTGGAGAGATTCATCCATCTGTTGAGATACTGTGGGCTCATTCATCCTCCCTGCAGAATCATATTCCATTGTGTGCAGATACCAGAAAGTACTTACCCATTCTACTGTCCAACATTTGAGTAGTTTCCAGTTTTAGGCTTCTGCGTGTAGTACACCTAAGGAACGTCCTCATGCCTGCTTTAGGTGCCACTATTCAATGGCGCATACACCCAGGAGTGGAATGGCCGGGTCACGGGGTGCATGTGGGCAGTATTCCAAAGTGGTTGTACCAGTTTACATGCCCATCAGAAATACAGAGAGCCTCAGTAGCTCCATGTACTCGCCAGTCACTTGGTATTTTCTTATTTATTTCTGTGGCTCCAGGGTGTGTGTGTATGTCAAACCATTCCCTGCCTTTTGATAGTTGCCATATCCACACTAGGTCAAATGATTGGTTTTCATATTTTTGATGGTGGGATCACGTGGATCAGTTCATATACTGGCAGCTAATTTGTAGACCAGTTAATTTATTAACCAGATGTATCAATATCGCCTCTGTGTATGCAGATATGTATATATGTGTATACAAATCTATATATACACATATATATAAATATATATTTTATTCAACACTTAAAATTTTTGTAATGCCCACTATATTTGTGGGGCACTGTTCTGTCACATGCAAAAGAGCACTGCACTGATGTTTTCATGTAGGTTTCTTTTTTTTTTTACTTTTTATTTTCAAATAATTTCATTTCCAACTTCCAGGACAGGTTGAAAAATAATACAAAACCCATACAAAGAACTGCAACATACCCCATACCCAGATACCCAAATCCACCTACTTTTAACATTTGCCATATCAAGCTAGCTAGCTCCAGCTAATCTATCATTGATTTCTCTCTCTATTGATCTACTTTCCAAGCATTTAGCAGTAGGTTGTATATATCATGCTCCTTGAACACTCAGTACTTCCATGTATAGTTCCTAAGAACAAGGATATTCACATATGACCAATATAAGTGGTTTTTAAAAAAAAAAAATTTTTTTAAATATGGTGAACCAACAATGAAACTTCCAGCAATTGCTTCAGGAAAAGAAACATCAATTTAGGAAAATGTATGGAATTTGACTCAGCTAGAATGCTAATTACATGTTCCCAGAATTCATTTTAGCCTTCCCAAGGCTGCATGTGCACCCAGTCCCTTCCCTAGGAAATTAGGACCCGAAAGGGAGCAGCACACAAGACACGACAGGGAGTGGGCTCCTGCCTGGTTTCCTTTTCATTTCGTATTTGTTTTTGTTTTATTTTGTTTTTACAAAGAGTAGGGTGTTTTGGTTTTTTTTTTACTTTTTTTTTAACAGCAAAATTGAGTGACTTATATTTCTCTTTTGACCCTGGTATACAGTTGTATAATTGTTTTACATAAACTTCAAGAAAAAGTTAAAAGATATGAGCAGCAGAATCCGATTTAAACAGTACACATGCATGCACATACACATATATAATTTCCACAAGCAAATTTGTATTTGCCACACATACCTGCACACACCGCTTAACATGCACCATTTCTAATACTTTATCAGTAGGCATTAATAAAGTACAAGAATAAGACCATTAACAAGATCTAGGGAGATCTGGTCACCAAGGGATCCTCATAATTAGGTTTTCAACACCTGCCTGGTTTCTGCCCATGATCCGTGCAGCGCTCCAACCCTGGTGCCCTATGTAGACATCCTCGCAATCTCGACGCCACTTCCCACCTCTGTTCTTCAGAGCCTGAGCCAATG
Source organism: Dasypus novemcinctus (assembly GCF_030445035.2). NCBI lineage: Eukaryota > Metazoa > Chordata > Mammalia > Cingulata > Dasypodidae > Dasypus > Dasypus novemcinctus. Next base: position 16,732,351 of record NC_080686.1, read on the forward strand.
GTACCCTGCGCTCCCTCCATCCCTTTCCTTCTCTGTGTGGCAAAACAAATGGGGGAGTGGGTGTAGCTCGAGTGGTTGAGCGCCTACTCCCCATGTACGAGGTCCTGGTACCTCCTAAAAACAAACAAACAAACGAAAAAACCAACTCTCTTGGCCATATGGGATCGAAGCGCCCCTCAATGGAAGGTGGAGTGGGCATCACCATCACAGAATCCTCAGGATGGGGGAATGAACTATGGACTAAAGCAGACTTACTAGTACTCTACTAGAGACTTATTGGGATTGTAGCAATGGAAGAAATACTGATGTGGACTCAGTGGCCACTGGAGGTTCTGAGGGGAGGAAGAGAGAAAAACAGGTGTAATGTGGGGGCATTTTCACAGCTTGGGAATTGTCCTGAATGACATTACAATGACAGATACAGGCTATTATATATCCGGCCATAACCTACAGAACTGAGTGGGAGAGTGTAAACTATAATCCTTGCTTCATGGCAATGCTCCAAAATGTGTTCCTCAATTGCAATGAAAGTACCACACTAATGAAAGAAGTTGCTAATGTGGGAAAATGGGGGTTGGGAACGGGGCATGTGGGAATCCCCTATATATTCTCTCTAACATTTATGTAATCAAAATATCTTAAAAAAAAAAAAAAGAAAGAAAAAAAACCAAACCGACTCTCACTGGGGAGTGGCTGTAGTTCAGTGGATGAGCGTCTACTGTCCATGTACAAGGTCCCGGGTTCAATGTCCAGTACCTCCTAAAAAATAAGAAGAAGAATGGTACTTCCCAAGTGAAAACCCACTCACCCCAAAGCCAGCTCTCCCCGCTTCCAAGTCTTACGACCTAAAAATGCTACTTTCAAAGGAGAAGTATAAAAGCAAACCCACAGAGGGAGGAAGGGGTTTATAACCGGCATAACTCCTCCAGGGATGAGCTCACCCAGCTGGGAACAGAGGCAGGCATTGGTGAGCAGACCTCTGGCATAACTCAGGCCATCAGTGTCGACCCAGGCTGTGCACGTGGAGAAAGGGATACACCTGTAGGACAGTTGGGGAGACACTTAATTTAGTTTTGTCATGAGCTGGAAGTGGGAGGAGTTGATGGTACCCACAAGCTACTTACCAAGATAGAAAAAAGCGAGAGAATGAGTAGATTTGTCTAGGAAAATGAGAATCCAATTTTGGACATAAATTTTTACATAATGCCAATATATTTGCCCTGGTTTTTTTTCCTGGGATTTTCAGTGATTGCTCAGAAAGTCTTGTAGGAGAGCCAGTTCCTTGCTGGGAAATTAGCACTAAAAAGCTGGCAGGTATTCTTGTGCAAACTGTGAATGACTGTCTAACACATTCTTTAGCGATATGAAATACCCCACAGACAAAGATTTTATTAAGTGTTTAGTACTTTCAGAGGTGCCCCTGGACTAACCTTTCATCTAGAATGCACCTATCTGTCCTCTCCTTTAGAAAGTCCCATTGTTCTCCTGGAATAAGGAAAGCCCATGATAAAGATTTTAATCAGTACTTGCAAAAAAATCCTCTTAAATTGGAGGTTGACATTAAGAAAGAAAAAGTAAAAGCACACATAATTCAGTAATTTCCCATACAGACCATAGTCTGTTATTTCTAATTCTTTCCAAAACACAGTTGTAAAAATAAAAATTAATCTTTTAAAAAGGCTATGCAAAAGTTGAGTTCTACAGCATGTTCATTTAGTTAACAGCAAAAGAGGAGAGAAGATGTTACTATTATAGGCTTAAAACCGTCAGTGGCTCAAGTTACAAATTTGGCAACAGCTATATAAACAAAAGAGCTAAGGTTTCCATTATAAGTCACTGCAAACAGATGGTAACATGCTTAAGTGGTTTTTGAAAAGGTGAGGGCATGTGTAAGCATCCATCTGGAAGTAATTTTAATTCAAAAAAGTCTTTTGTTAATAAGCTTTCTGTTTCTCGCCTCTACCATAATAGTAGTTAACCAGCTTTTTCTTAAAATACCCCCAAATTACTCAGACAATAAAACTGAAAAGAAATTTTGGGAAACTCAAAGGAAGAGTAGGACTCCCACTGATACTAACTGCTAAAAGTTGCTAGCTTCCTGTGTGATATAAAGTGGAAGAGAGCTTTGATTTAATGTTCCGTCTCTCAGATGGGAAATTCTGTGCTGAAGTCAGTGTTAAATCATCCCAACTTTCATGAATATTTGACGAGGTCAGAGCGACTCTTTTCCACTGACGCCTGGACCACAGGCTAGCGCTGCTGCCTTGCCTCAAGCCAAACCTTGCCTTCTTTCACAGCCTGCTGGACCAGACAGAAGCATCCCGGTCCACCAAGGCCGGAGCTGCTTTCCCAGCCACCTCGGGGCGGGCCTTGGGCTGTTTGTGACTTAATTAGCATCAGGTGACCCGATGATTCTGTGGGGAGCCTGTGATTCAGAGAGTGCTGTATTTACCTGTTGCTATTTTCAGAGTAGGCAGCTAACCCCAGGGAGAGTTGAGCAGGGGAAATCAGCCCTGCTGGTTTCAGTTGGTCTGTTTTTTCTAACCTCATTGTGTAGATTCTTGAATGAGAGGGAATGAGCAGCCAAAAAAAGGCTTCCTGTTGATTTAATCAACTTGGAAAGCAAACTCACAAGCCGTTCCCTGCCGGCAACAGCCCATTTTGCTCGTCAGCCCTGGTCCGCTGACAGGCCCACGGGTTTTCACAGTTCCCAGCCTGAGCCCACTGACTTTCCAGCTCCTTTCTTCCACCATGTCCCTCGACTTCTTCCAGTTCTACGAGAAGCTAAAAGCCGCGGCCTGAGAAAAGGCCTGGGTTGTAGTTTGCTCCACTCACACACCCATTCAGGGTTGAGCACTCAATTTTTAAAAAAATCTATTTTTGATAAGCGCAGTCGTAGGTTGACAGAGAAATCATGCCATAAATAGAGAGTTCCCATCTGTCTCCTCCGCAGGCACGGTGGTCTTTGTTAGCATTTTGCATTAGTGTGGTACCTTTGTTACAATTGATGAACCGATTTTTATATAGTTATTATAATTATTAACCCTAGTCCAGAATTTGCATTAGGGTTCACTCTTTGCCTTGCACAGTGCTATGGGATTTTTAAAGCTTTTATTCTGGTGACATATATACAACCTAAAATTTCCCGTTTTGAGTACTTTCAGGGGTGGTAATTACATCCACAATGTTTGCTCCCATCACTACCATCCATTACCAAGACTTTTCTGTCACCCAAACAGAAACCTGTACTAATTAAACATGAATTCCCCACTCCCCATCCCCACCCCTGCCCCTCGTTTACCTGTATTCTAGTTTCTGGTGTTATGAATTTGCATATTCTAATTATTTCAAATAAATAAGATCATGCAATAGTTGTTTTTTTGTGTGTCTGCCTTGTTTTACTCAACATGATGTCTTCCAGGTTCATCCATGTTGTAGCCTGCATCAGGACTTCATTTCTTTTTACGGCTGAATAATATTCCATCGTACGTGTATACCACATTTTGTTTATTCATTCATTGGTTGATGGACACTTGGGTTACTTCCATCTTTTGGCAATCGTGAATAACGCTGCTCTGAACATGGGTGTGCAAATACCTGTTCGAGTCCCTGCTTTCAGTTCTTTGGGGTATATACCTAGTAGCGGGATTGTGGGGTCCTATCGTAATTCTATACTTAACTTGCTGAGGGACCTGGCAAACTGTCTTCCGCATTCTCCTCATTTCACACCCCCTTTTATAGGGTATAGGGTTTCTATTTCTCCGTGTCCTAACACTTGTTCTTTTTTGTTGTTTAACGGTAGCCATTCTAGTGGAGCGGGTTTAGCTGGGGCTGAGCGCCTGCTTTTGTATGTAAGAGGTCACAGGTTCAATCGCCGGTACCTCCTAAAAATAAATAAACACCAGTAGCCATTCTTGAGCACCCGATTGTAAGACCCAGTGTGTATGGGGGAAAGGGTAGAGGCTCCCTCTCCCTCTCTTCACCGCGCTGCTAGTGCGGGCACCCTGGAAGTGCTTGCCTGGGGCAGCGTCGTGGTTTCCGATAGGTAACTAAAGGGCGGCATCTGTGAAAAATCAAGCTGTGTCCTGGGAGGAAAATAATATTAGAAAAAGACTTCCCAGGCAGGGAAACCTAGAAGGCAGGAAAACCAAGAGGAGGGTAAAATTAAGGTGCGGATGGGAACCCATGGTGCTAACTCTGCAGAAATGCTATTGCAGAGATCAAGGAAATGAGAGTGTCTCTGGAGACGGCAGCAAGGAGACTATTGCTGGAATATTTCCTTTCTCTTTATGCACCTCGGTACCCACAGCCCGTGGGAGTTCAGAAAGCAGCAAAGGAAAAATGAATGGGAGAAATGGTTCAGGATGAAAAGAGTTTTGTTCCTAATGCAGGGCAACACCAAAGATTTGATTGTTGGAATAGGCTCGGGGGAAAAAAAAACCAAGTGGGAGAGTTATTTATAGGACACAATGAGGAAATAAGTCAAAATTAGAGTGATAATATAACCCACGAAGAGAAAATGTTTTACACTTACACTTTAGGAGGGAAACTCTCTTTGTTTGTCATTAATCTAGTCTAATTAATATATTTGGAGTTACTAAAGCTATAAATACCCAGAAATAGTTCTCTGTCTTTACCTCCCACCCCATTTTATCTACATTAGTAATTTCTTCAGCATGAAAATAGAAAAGGAGGGAAACTCAGCTCAGTTCATTTCACAATATACTGGAACAAAATTCTGGTAGAAGTGATTGAATCAGTTGGGATCATGAAAGAGTATCATTGCTATATTCTCCTGGTCCCCATTCATTATCTCAGATAATTGCACTGCCTAACAATTCCTTATGTTTATAAATCACCTTTCTTGTGAGCCATGTATTGTTTTCTGTGTTGACAGCATTCTTATATCAATGAAGGCTTAAAAACTCTGAAATATTTAAAGAATAAGAGAGACACTGGGTGGAAGGTAATGATTCTCCATTGCCAGGCTAACAGACTCTTGCATCCAGTGACTTAGGCTCCCACAGAATGAATGGCCACTGTTATGCCTTCCGTTTTAGAGAGGAGAAAGGGAGAAGCCTAAAGAATCACCAAGGACACAGATTGGGCTTAAAAGTAGGTACTGAAACTCCTTCAAGTGGTGACATAAGTGAATCTCTTTGTTCTGAGGAAATGTACATGAAGTATTGAATGTTCATGGAGCATGATGTATGCAATCCATATGCAAATGTTTAGAAAATAGATGGGGAAGTGGACTTGGCCCAGTGGATAGGGCATCCACCTACCACCTGGGAGGTCCATGATTCAAAGCCCGGGCCTCCTTGACCCGTGTGGAGCTGGCCCATGCGCAGTGCTGATGCGCACAAGGAGTGCCGTGCCACACAGGGGTGTCCCCCACGTAGGGGAGCCCCACGTGCGAGGAGTGCGCCCTGTAAGGAGAGCCGCCCAGCGTGAAAGAAAGCACAGCCTGCCCAGGAATGGTGCCGCACACAAGGAGAGCTGACACGGCAAGATGACGCAACAAAAAGAGACACAGATTCCCGTGCCGCTGATAAGGATAAAAGCGGTCACAGAACATACAGCGAATGGACACAAAGAGCAGACAACTGGGGGAGGAGAGAAGGGGAGAGAATTTTTTTAAAAAATAAAAATAAATAGATGAGGGAGAGAGAGATGGACAGGTGGATAGATAGAGGGATTTAGAAAGAGATGGATAGAATGATATGATAAATGTGGCTACAAGTTAAGGGCAGGTGAATCTGGGTACCTGGGTGAGGGGTAGGTTGGAGTTCTTTGCATGGGTTTTGTATTATTTTTGCGACTACCCTGCACATTTGAAATTATTTCAAAACAAACTCTTTTTATACATAAAGTAATCTAGTAATACCATCATGTCCCATCTTCATATGCCAAGGGAGACTGATCAAATCAGGGACCATTTCAGGCATTAAAATTAGGATTTAGGTGAATCTTAAGAAGACATTTTTAGTTTTGTTCATGTAGTGGAATCTAATATGCTGATGGCTTTATAATACTCAGAGATTAGCTAAAGATTATCATGAAACATTTGACATCTCTGGGACTACCTCAGATACTGCCATCAAAACTCCAGGTGTCCCAGAGGGAAGGAGAACCTGATACTGGCATATCCAACCATGTCACTCGTAGACTTCCCAGTGCAGTCTTGGGCTCCAGGATTGAGCTAGTGAGCTCTACACCCAACCGTGAGCTTTCTCTGGGGACCTTTCTTCCAAATATCAGTATATGTGGTTTTGTCATTTCTGTGTTACATTCTAATTATAACACAATGAGAAAGTGCTTAATCTCCCTTGACTTTTTTTCTTCTTTATTTTCTTTTAAATGTTACATTCAAAAAATATGAGGTCCCCATATACCTCCCACCCCACCCACCCCACCCCTCCCACATCAACAACCTCTTCCATCATTGCGGCACATCCACTGCACCTGGCGAAAACATTCTGGAGCACTGCTGTACCACATGGACAGTGGTCCACATTGTAGTCCACACTCTCCCCCAGTCCACCCCATGGGCCACAGCAGGACACACAACGTCCAGCATCCGTCCCTGCAGCACTATCCAGGACAACTCCAAATCCTGAAAATGCCCCCACACCATATCTTTTCTTTCTTCTCCCTACCATCAGCAGCCACCGTGACCACCCTCTCCACATCACTACTACAATTTCTTCCCTTACTAATCACAATAATTCCCCAGCAGAACACCAGAAAGTCCACTCTAATCCATACTCTATTCCTTCATCCTGTGGACCCCAGGATGGTTATGTCCAGTCCCCCTCTACATCAAGAGGGGCTTAGATTCCACATGGATGATGGATGCAATTCTCCTGCTGGCAGCTGTAGGCACTCTTGGCTCCCTGGTGTGGTGGTTGACCTTCTTCACCTCCCTGTCAGCTGGCCAGGGTAAGTCCAACAAACCAGAGGGTAGGAGCCACAAGTCTGCTGAGGCCCAGGGCCTGGCCATCACATGGACAGTCCAGAGATTCAGGTCTCCTGAGTATACACCAACCCAAACACCAACCACAGGTCCAGTGAAAGTAACAGAAGAGGCATGTGTAATCTGAGTCCAACTTCATCACACTCAGGAACACAAACTCCATGTTTGAAAGCTATTGTTTCAATATCTGTACATCAGCTGCAGCAAATATAATATGAACATATAAAGAGATCATTGCTGGGGAAGGGACAAAGTATTTGATGCTGGATAGGTGGGAGTACCATATATTGTATATGTGAATTACTATGATCTAAAACTTACGTGAAGACAAAATAATTAGGAAAAAAAAAAGGATGTAGACACTGAGGAAGAAATGGAAGAAATTGCCTTGCCACTGTACATACCGGGCAACACCTATAGCAGTGATGAAAGGCAAAATGTCAAAACCAAAGCTTTTTCATTTTTTCATTTTTTGATACCCCAATTTATTATTCCTTTATTTAATTTTTCCAAATTACTATGTATTCTATATCTAACCTCTAAACCCATCACTATATTCCATTTTACTGTTAATGGAATCTGGCTATATAGTGAGCTTCCTTTTTGAAGAAGTTTTGGACTACAGAGAGGTTCATCTAGGGTAGGGGAGGAGCACTTGTGTGGGGTTCATTGGTAGGGGGCACATGGTAGGGAGGGAGTTCCACCATGAATTTTAAACAGCCCCTTTACACCGTTACTGCTAAACAAGTGGAAGAACAAGCACAGCAATCATAACTGTAAAAGTAGGAAGATGTCTCCTTGGGAGCAGAATCAAGTGGTGTTACCCCGAGCCTCACCAGAATGCTCTCCACCAGACCGTACCACCATTTCTAAGGAGGCACCGTAGGGAATTTGTGGGGTCGTCAGCAGTAGGCAGTCCCGTCACATGGACAACGCAACATTGACCACCTCAGTGCAGAGAAACCCCCATTGCAGTCCATTCTGTGATGCAGAACCAGGGTTTGATGATCTCATAAATCTAGGTAATTCCAGGTTGTCTCTGCCTGGTGTCACACACGAAGCTTCACAGAGTGCAGAGTGCCTTATATATAATCGGTCCCTACCCCCTGTAGCCATCACTGCCAAAAATACTGTGTGTGAATGGAAAGGCAAGGAAGGAAACTTACATGAGGGCCTGGGGTAATTGGTAATTTTGTTCCTTTAGAGAGCATTGAAAATAAGCAAATAAGAGGGGAAGGCATGCACAGATGAGGCAGATACCTAAAGGAAATGGGGAAAGTTAAAAGCAGCAGGTGGAATAAGGAGATACAGAAAATTAAAATGTCTTGACTGAGAGAGCAACCTACGTTATTCTCACAAAAACTCCGTATCAGACTAGGAAGTTATTTACATGATAAGGTTTAATGACGGAAGAGCAGAATTCAGAATGATAGATCCTCTCTTGTAATGCAAATCATCTGTTGTTATGAGCTAAGGCAAGGAAATGCCAAAATAAAATAGAAAATATTGGGGTGGTGGAGTTAAGGGCTTGTTTTTCTTTTTAGAAGTATAATTGCTCACAGTTATTAGGCATGTAATCATGCCAGGCGTGATGCTAAGGGTTTAACATTTGTTGTCATATTTATTCCTCCCAATGACCCCTGAGGTGTAGGGACTATTATGGTCCTGTTTTGACATTCAGAGAGATTAGGATGAGTTACCTGCCATCCAGGTGAGTGGTATCAGGTCCATGGGGTTCCAAATACTGTATTATCCATTATGCTATTTTAAAAAAACCAAAACTGCTTGTATAATAGTGTTTTTAACAATGTAAGCAAATCTTTAAATGTACATTTATGCTAGGATTTGGGATTTATAGTGATGCTCCCATGGCAGAATGATATAACAGTGGCACTTGATATTAGCGGTTTCTTGCTTCCAGTATAGAGATGTAACGTCACAGTGAACAGAGACCCAGAAAGAAGGAATTCCTTTGTAAGTACAGGTGTATTTGTAACGATAGTGGGGCACCATTTCTAAAAACAGATTTAAAGGGTGTAACAGCACCTGTCTGCCAACATAGGGCTGTTGTAGGAAGACAGAGGGGACGAGACACTTGGTAATTAGAGTGGAAAATATCTGGTGTGAGTGGATCTTACCTGTCTCACCTCCTAGAGCCTTTGTGTCTAGAATGTCTGACATTGGGGACGTGAAGTTGTACACCAGAAGGTTGACTAGAGCAGAGAGAAAAGGTGCTCCTGGCGTGTCTAGATATATTTCAGTGAGTTCCCAGCCCCGTTGTCAGACGGAAAGGGTAGGAAGCAGAAACACTGAGGGATACCTGATTTGCTCCCATCCAGTATTGAACACTTCTATGTAAAACCGAATCAAGCTGCGCACTGCAGGGAGCACGACGAGAATGTGTAGCCCGTGCCTTCTCTCGCAGAGTTCCTTATAAAGTAAATGTTCTCGCTCCACGGGACGCCTCCCCTTGCTTTCTGCCGTGTGTGCTTGGGAGAAGGTGATGGTGTGCTCTGAACTCCCTCCCACCACCAAGCCCCCACTTCTCTGGAGGGTGTTCACGTCTCGGCTTTGCTGCTGCCTCTTGAAAGCTCCCGAGACCGGCAGTACTTTCTTTCACCCCGTGCCACCGCTCCCAGCTGGCATGAATTGTCAGGGCTATGGCAAGTGTACCTGATGCTCACCAGCAACTGCAGAAAGCTGGTGTTCGAAGGGCCTCTTGCTTCAGGCTAGGGGCCAAAACTCTTTTAGCCAGGCCCACCACCAAGAAGATGTGTGGACGACTGTAAGCCATGAAAAGATGCTCTACATCATTCATTAGGGAAATGCAAATTAAGCCCACAATAAGCTACCACTACACAAAAACCTGACATCATCAGGCGCTGGTGAGCATGTGGAATGTTGTTTTCATTGCTGGTAGGAATGTAAAACGACAGGCCACTCTGGAAGACTGATGGGCAGTGTCTTTTACTTTTTTTAAGATGTCTAAATTCTTGATTTATTTATTTTTTTTAATTTCTCCCCTCCCCCCCCCCCCCCCCCGTTTTCTGCTCTCTGTGTCCATTCGCTGTGTGTTCTTCTGTGACCACTTCTATCCTTATCAGAGGCACCGGGAATCTGTGTTTCTCTTTGTTGTGTCAGCTCTCCTTGTGTGCAGCACCATTCCTGGGCAGGCTGCACTTTCTTTCGCGCTGGGCTGCTCTTCTTACAGGGCGCACTCCTTGCGCGTGGGGCTCCCCTACGTGGGGGACACCCCTGCGTGGCAGGGCACTCCTTGCGCGCATCAGCGCTGCGCATGGGCCAGCTCCACACGGGTCAAGGAGGCCCGGGGCTTGAACCATGGACCTCCCATTTGGTAGGCAGACGCCCTAACCACTGGGCCAAGTCCGCTTCCTGGCAGTGTCTTTTAAAGTGAACCGTATACTTACGATATGACCAGTAGTCCCAATTCTGAGTGTTTACCCAGGAGAAATGAAAACATATGTCCACACAAAAAGCCCTTCACAAACATTTATAGTAGCTTTGTTCAAATCACCAAAAACTGGAAATAACTCATGTGACCATCAAATGCTCAGATAAACAAACTTGGTATATCCATATAACTGAGTACTACTTGGCAATAAGAAAAAGAGCTACTGAACAAGAAAGTTCCTCTCTTACAAGGTGTTAAGAATGTGGACATGGGAAGCACATGTGGCTCAAGTGACTGGGCTTCCATCTACCATATGGGAGGACACGGGTTCGAGCCCCAGGGCCTCTTGGTGAAGGTGTTCCCACGCGCGAGCCCGGCCTCTGTGGCAAGCGACACAGCAAGATGGTGATGCAACACAGAGAGATGCAGGGGAGAGTCAAGGCGAGACGCAACAGAAACCAGGATCCGAGGTGGTGCAAGCGACAGGGAACCTCTCTCCCACTTTGGAGGCCCCCAGGATCTAATCCCAGTGAAGCCAAGAGGAGAAAACAAGAGAAGACAAAAAAGAAACAGATCAGAAGATCACACAGCAAATGGACAGACAGCAAAGCAGCAGGATGGGGGGTAGGGGGGGAAAAAAAAGAATATGGGCATACATAGGAAAAAATACAACTAACGTAATGTATAGACGAGTTCACAGTAATGTAATATTTTTACAACAGTGGCAAGGAAGGCACTATATCAGTGCTAAGGGTCAATAACAGGGGGTATAAGGGGATGTGGGGTTTTTCCTTTTGGAGTAATGAAAATGTTCTGAGATGGACTGAGCTGGTGACAGCACAACTCTGTGATGAGACCGAGAGACACCAAAGGTACGCTTTGGATGGACTGTGGTTAACAGGACAAATATGAGAATGTTCTCTCATGAACTGTAACAAATATACAATATTAATTCATGGTATTAATAATAGGATTGGTATTAATCAGCCAAAAGGATGCTGATGCAAAATATCAGAAATTGGTTGGTTTTTATAAAGGGTATTTATTTGGGGTAGGAGCTTACAGATACCAGGCCATAAAGGGTAAGTTACTTCCCTCACCAAAGTCTGCTGCCACATGTTGGAGGAGGATGGCTGCCAATGTCTGCCAGGGTTCAGGCTCCCTCTTCCTCCCAAGGCTTCGTGGTCCCAGCTTCTTCCAATAGCAGCTGTAGGCTGGATAAGTCTTTTCTCTCTCCTGGGGCTCGTTTCTCTCTGGGCTCAGCTGCTCTGCTCGCCCCACAAAGTCAGCTGTAAACTATCAGGTGATCAGGTCGTCTCTCCTGTGGCTCGGCTGTGTCTAATGGGCTTCTCTCTTTCCTCACATACCTGCCCCTCTGTGTGCCTACTTCCCAGGGCTCCAGCTCAAGACTCCAACCTCCATTCTCTGTGGTTTGGTTTCTCAGTGAGTCCCTGCCCACCAAGGGCCCAATCAAAGCCTTAATCATTGTTTAATCAAGTAAAAGTGAAACCTCTGCATCTGATATAATCTCATATGCCTGGAGGGCTGGAGGGACTGACTGGTTTACAAACATAATCCAGTATCTATTTTTGGAATTCATAAACAATATCAAACTGCTACAGATGGTTTGTGGGGAAAGTACACCAAATAAAAGCCATGGATTATAGATAGTAGTATCATTTGTCATAAATGTGTCACAACAATGTCAGGCTGTTGGTGGTGGGGTAATGTATGGGAATCCTATATGGTATGCATGATTGTTCTTGAAATTTGTGGAATTTTTTAAAAATGTAAAAAAAAACCTAAATACGTTTAAAAATAGAACTTCTGATACAAGTGGCAACATGAATGAATCTCAAAAGATTATGCTAAGTGAAAGCCAGGATCAAAGAACTACATACTGTATGATTTCATTTATACGATGTCTTAGTTTGCCAGAAATGTTCCCACAAATTCCACAAACTGGGTTTGGCTTTCCCAACAGGCATTCATTGGCTCCAGGTTTCAGAAATGAGAAGTGCCGAAGCGAGACATCAGAGGCCAGGCTTTCTCCCCAGTCCGTGGCCTCCTGGTGCTGGCCAGGCCTTGGGGCTCCGTGGCTTGAGTCTCTGCCTCCTGTCACCTGGTGCTCCCACTCTCTCCTTGTGTCTGCCTCCTGTCACCTGGTGCTCGCACTCTCTCCTTGTGTCTGCCTCCTGTCACCTGGTGCTCGCACTCTCTCCTTGTGTCTGCCTCCTGTCACCTGGTGCTCGCACTCTCTCCTTGTGTCTGCCTCCTGTCACCTGGTGCTTGCACTCTCTCCTTGTGTCTGCCTTCTGTCACCTGGTGCTCTCACTCTCTCCTTATGTCTGCCTCCTGTCACCTGGTGCTCGCACTCTCTCCTTGTGTCTGCCTCCTGTCACCTGGTGCTCCCACTCTCTCCTTGTGTCCGCCTCCTGTCACCTGGTGCTCGCACTTTCTCCTTGTGCCTGCTCTTCTGGTGGCAGTTGGCTTCCAGCTTCTTGTTCCTCCTGGTGGCCTTCTCTGACTTCTTCTCCTACCCCGCGAGATGGCTTCCACATCTGTCTGCTCATTGTCTGTTCACTGTATCTGCTCTTTGTATCTGCTCATCTTCCTTTAGGAGGCACCAGGAACCGAACCGAGACCTCCCATGTGGGAGGCGGTTCCCCCATTGCTTGAGCCACACATCCACTCCCTGCTCATTGTATCTGCTCATTGTGGCTTCTCGTTCGTCAGTTTGTTGCGTCATCTCAATGCATCAGCTCCCTGCTCATTATGTCTGCTCGGTCGTCATCTTGTTGTGTCAGCTCATTGTGTCTGTTCGCCTTCTTTAGGAGGCATGGGGAACTGACCCTGGGACCTCTCATATGGGGGGCAGGCACCCAACTGCTGTGGTCTGGTTTCTTCTCTCTGTAAATCCTCTGGGACTATGGATTAAGACCCGCCCTCATTCAGATGGGCCCTATGTTAACTAAAAATAACAAGAACGCAGATTAAGATGAAGAATATGTCTAAAGGTACATAATTCAATCCACCATGTAGGACATTCTGGAAATAGGAAAACTAGAGGAAACTGTAGGTAATATTTTTCAAAAACCATAAGAAGGCTACAGAGAAAATCTCTATGTTAAAAATGTTAAAATCATACAAGCCACGTTTTCTAGTCAGAATATAATAACTTATTATATAACTAATGACAGAAGAGTTGAAAAGTTTAAAATGAAGTTCTAAAAGCCTTGGATGAAAAAGAAATCTGAACTGAAATTAAAGCTATCTGTAAATGAGTAAGAATGATAGTGCTGCGTATCAAAACTCATAGAATTAAATTAAAGCAGTAATTGGATGAAAAGTATAGCCCTAAATGCATTTATTAGAAAAAAACAATGCTGAAAATAAATGAACAAGAAACTAGCACAAGAGGCTAGGAGAAAAGACAAAGTAATTTCAAAGAGAGTAGATAAAGAATTATGGAAATAAAAGCAAAAATTAATGAAATTTACAGTGACTACAAACAACAAAATTGGTCCCTAAAATCTAAAGCAGTTCTTTGGAAAACAGAACTACTGGCAATCTAAGTGAACAGAAATTCCCAGGTCATCAGAAATGAGTTATAGTACATAACCACAGACAGGGAATTTTTAAAATCAAAAGCAAATACTGTACATGAATCTATGCCACTGTATTCAAAAAGTTTATATAAAACATATTTTTCTGAGAAACCAAGTCTAAAATACCAAGTATAAGGAAGTAGAAAAACGTGAATTGGACAAAAAATATATATATTAAGGAAATTGAAAAGTTGGTGAAAGATTTATTTCCACAAAAAGCATTAGGTCCAGATGATTTCATGGGTTCTACCTACAGAACAGGCAATTCCAATATTCCATGCTGTGGCAGTTTGAGATTATTTATGAACCTCCAAAAGTTAAGGATTATGTTTGTAAACTGATCTGGGTGTGATACCCCTTGATTGTATTCGATTCAGCTAAGATGTCTTTGATTAAATTAAGTTAAGATTAGGGCTCTGACTCCACCATGTGGGGTGGGTGTAACTCAGGTTAAGTCCCTGCCCCCTTGGTGGGCTGATATAAACGGGCACTCACTCAAGAAGACACAGAAAAGATAAACAAGCAGAATAGAGAGTGCTCCATAGACACGACAGAGGAGAGAACTGTGATCCTGCAACCCCAGGAAGAGAGATGAGCCTTTCGCCTGAGAGTTTGAGCACTGAGAAAGCCCAGAAGGAAATAAGCAAGCACCATGCCAGGCTCAGGCTGAGAAAGAGGAAGCCGGAACCCTCACAGACATCTGCAACCATCTTGCTTCAACACGTGGCAGCTGACTTTGGTGAGAAAAGCAACCTTGAGTTGGACTCTTTGGGGACTTTTAAGTGTAACCTTTTACCCCAAATATAACCTTTTACCCTTTACAAAACCTTAAGTGTAACCTTTTACCCTTTACAAAAACCAACAGATTTCTGGTACTTCGCATTAGCACTTCTTTGGCTGACTAATATAAGTACATTAAAACAGGTGGAAAATTTCCTTTTATTTTATTTTTTTTTAAGATTTTTTTTTTCTCTCCCCTACCCGCCCCCCAGTCATCTGCTCTCTGTGTCTATTTGCTGCGTCTTGTTTCTTTGTCCGCTTCTGTTGTCGTCAGCGGCACGGGAAGTGTGGGCGGCGCCATTCCTGGGCAGGCTGCACTTTCTTTCGCGCTGGGCGGCTCTCCTCACGGGCGCACTCCTTGCGAGTGGGGCTCCCCTACATGGGGGACACCCCTGCGTGGCACGGCACTCCTTGCGCGCATCAGCACTGCGCATGGGCCAGCTCCACACAGGTCAAGGAGGCCCGGGGTTTGAACCGCGGACCTCCCATGTGGTAGACGGATGCCCTAACCACTGGGCCAAGTCTGCTTCCCTAAGATTATTTTTTTAAATGTATTTCTCCCCTCCCCCTGATCCCTCTGCTCCCCGCATTCCCACCATTCCCCTGTCATCTGCTCTGTGTCCATTCACTGTGCGTTCTTCTGTGTCTGCTTGTCTTCTTATTTGGTAGCTCCAGGAACAGACCCTGAAGCCTTCCAGAGTGGGAGAGGGGCGCTCACTGTCTTGTACCACCTCAGCTCCTTGTTCCGCTACGTCTTTTCTCTCCTCTGTGTCTCTTGTTGCGTCATCTTGCTGTGCCAGCTCTCCACGTCCGCCCGCACTCCTGCGCAGGGTGGCTTTCCCACATGGGCCGGCACTCCGTGTGGGCCAGCTCACCACATGGGCCAGCTCGCCCTCACCAGGAGGCCCTGGGCCTCGAACCCTCAACCCAATCGGTTGACAGGAGCCCAATTGGTTGAACCACGTCCATTTCCCGGAAAACTTTCTTGATTAGTTTAAACTGAAAATAGAGTAAGAAGATTCCAACTGGACAAGGAAGGCCTAAAGAAAACAATTTGAATCTCCTGAATAAATATCCTGTTCATAAATAACAATACAAACCACAAAACTTAAATCCTGACACATAGACATAGGAATAATCATGTAGCAAACATTTCTTGAGAGTTCACTGTCTTTTTACAAGCAGGGAAACTGGAACTTTTCATCTCTCTCTGTGTTCTGCCTAGAAACAGTTGAAAGTTTGCCAAATTGCATTCCTGTTTACCGAAGGTATGGTTTCTTGTTTAAAATGAGTTTCTCTATTTTCAAGCTGAGGTTTAAGTTAATGCTCTGCCTTTGGTAAGGTCCTTTATCTGTTGATTTCATTTGCAAATGGCTTCTGCATTCAAGCCAAAGAAAATGTCAGCAATTGATGGGCATGCTTTAAAATGGAAGTTCACGTTAATGTTTATAAAAATATGTACAGTCTCCCAGGAGACAGCCTGAGGTATTGGAAAGAAAGAATAGCAAGTGGGTGTGTTAGACTAGGAGTTTGTGGGTTTGTGGCCTTCTGGTCTCACACATGCTGTCACCTAGTTGTGTGGCCAGGGACAAATCCCTTAACTTCAGTGGCCTACAAAAAAGTAAACAGATCAAGTCAGGTTAAAGGAACCGTGAACATCTCATTGGAAATTATCATATCAATGGATGTCTAAATACATGTGTTTACACTGAGGTGTTGAATTTCTGCCAGTGCCACTTCAACAGACAAGAAGGAAAGAAGAAAAGTGTTGGTGACAGGATTACAGGTCATTGTGTGGCCTTAAGGGAGAGGAGTTAAGCCACCATAAGCCTGGGTGTTCTTCACCTGAAAAATGGAACTAGCCTCTGCCTTGCCTAGCGCATAGTTACGGGAAGGATGAAATGAGGTCATGCCTGTGAAAGTCTTGTGTGCTCTAGATCCTAAAAAGTACGAACTGTCATTTCTCTCTCTCCTTCTTTTATTTTTTTGGAGATCCCAGAGATTGAACCCAGGACCTCATACAGGGGAAGCAGGTGCTCAACCCCTGAGCTACATCTGTTCCCCAATGAGAGTTGGTTTTTTTTTTCTTCCCTTGTTTGTTTTTAGGAGGTACCAAGGATTGGACCCAGAACCTCATACATGGGAAGCAAGTGCTCAACCCATGAGCTACATCAGCTCCCCTGAACTATCACTTCTCTTAGTCTGCCTTGAAGGTTGCTCATTAAATTGGAGCCTTCAGATATATGAATGGAACGATATTTTCTACATACGACACACTAAAAGGACTAGGAAAAACTCTCTGGCAAAGCAAAATATAATCGTTATTTTACATAAGATGTGACATTACAACCAGCACCCTCTCTTTGTTTTAATGTTCATTTATTCCACAGACCTTTACTTATAGCCTTCTCTGCTAAGCACAGATGTTCTGCCCCCTGGCTGTCCTTAGACTAAGGTTGATAGCTGATACTACCCCCTAGGACAAGTGAGAATACTTATGCTCTTACTAGACCCTTCATAGGTCATCCCCTTTCCTATATCTGCTTTCATTCAATGAATCAATGAATTAGCAATCTTTATGTGCCCAAATACTAGATAAGCAAATGCACATATGGATTGTACTTTTAGAAGAAATCATTTTAGTTGTGTGTTGTATGTTTTTTTGTTTGTTTGTTTTTGTTTATTAGGAGGTAATGAGGATCGAACCCGGGACCTCGTATATGGGAAGCAGGCGCTCAACCACTTGAGCCACATCCATCCCCGAGTTGTTTCTTCTGAGGTACAAAACTGTGGGAACAGTTATAAGTTGGGGAAAACCTAACTCATCCTGGTGTGAGAACTAGATCTGCATGTGCTAATGTGGAAAGAATTTATCAGGTGAAAAATTAGAGGCACTGAACAGTTGTATTTTCCTAAACTGTGTATGTGTGTGTAGATATCTGAAAGGATGTACAAAAACAGAAGATGATGTTATCCTCTAGGAAACGCCTTTGGTTGGGAATACTTTAGTATCACAGTTTTTGTTTGTTTGTTCTTTTATCCACGCCCCCTTGAGGCTTTTTGTGTGCTGCCTGCTCTCTGTGTCCATTCGCTGTGGGCTCTTCTGTGTTCTTGCTTGTCTCCCTTCTTTTTGTTGCATCACCTTGCTGAGGTGGTACTCTGCAGTGTGCAGGCGAGCCTGCCTTCACCAGGAGTCCCCGGGACATGAACCAAGGGCCTCTCGTATGGTAGGCGGGAGCCCAACTGATTGAGCCACAGCCGCTTCCCAGTATCATATGTTTTTTAAACCCATGTTCATGGGTCGTTTTCATCTTTTTAAATGACCTTTAAAATAATATCATTAATAACTTATCACATTGCTTGGCCAACTCAGATCCAGGTTAATGTGCTCAATCATCCTGAGGCTAATGCCAATGATAGTTCTGGATAGAAACATTAAAATCACCTCCCAGGAACCTCTGCATCCTCATTAAACATTACGGTTCATTCTTACGTGGAAATCGAGGCCATTCTTCTGGCTCCCGGTAAAGGCTGTGTGGACATGGCTACTGTCCCGCTAAGCTGGCTTTGGCCCCATGACTTCCTAATTTCTACTATCTCTCTTCTGATAAAGCCCAATCACAAGCCCTGAAGTGATCTTATCAAGTAATGGTCATCAAAGCCCCCTCAACGGAATTCAACACAATCAAAGGGTGTCACGCCCAGAGAAAGAGATTAGTTTACAAACCTAATCTTTCTGTTTTGGACATAATCTCAAACTGTCACAATCCGCAATAGCAGCTGCAGTGGGACACAGAGGTACTGAGCAGAACAGCATTGCCCTGGCAGAGAGCCAACTAGCAGACATTCTGCTATCCAGAAGCAGCCATCCTCTGCTCCAGAGCGAAAATACTTCAAGCGCCCAGGTGTGTTAAAAACAAAAGCAGGGAGGCGGAGGTGGCTCAGGCAATTGGGTTTCTACCTACCACGTTCGAGGGCCCAGGCTCGGTTCCCAGTGCCTCCTGGACAAGGCAAGCTGGCAGTGGGCAGGCACCGCGAGCTGACGCAACAAGGTGATATAACAAAAGAGATACAGAAAGGAAAGACAATGAGAGACAAAAAACCAGGGAGCTAAGGTGGCTTGGGTGATTGGGTGCCCCTCTCCCACATGGGAGGTCCCAGGTTTGGTTTCCGGTGCCTCCTAAAGAAAAGATGAGCAGACACAGAGAGCACACAGCAAATGGACACAGAGAGCAACCGCAAATGATGAAGAGGGGCGGGAGGCAGGATAAATAAGTAAGGCTTTTGGGGGGGAAAAAAAGCAGCTTAGAGGCTGTATCAATGGATTTGGGTCCCCACCAGGGGAATTTGTTTGTGAGGGTCTCTGAAGAAGGTCGTGAATTTGTGTCCTTCATTGGGATCTCATCTATACTTCTGTACCCTTATGAAGCCAGACCTCAGCTCTTGGGCCTCAAGAGATGAGAGATTTATTTTTCACATATTACCTGATGCTTCTTCATATTCCCACAGTGTAATTCTGAAAATCATGGCGACCTTCAGAATTTGGAAACAACAATGAAAATATTCAATAATGAAAGTAAACAGCTATTAATAGAATTATAGTACTGAGTTTAAGTTTACCAGAAAATAAGAAATAACCTTTCCAAGCTAATTTCAGTCAGGTCAACATTTTTTCTCACTGTTTTTAACTCCCACTTACCTAAAAGATCGTGATCAAGATGAAGAGCTTTCTTTGCGTTTAGTTGGCACTTTGAAAACAAGTCATCATAAATGTCAGTTTCCTAGGAATTTGGAAAAGCCATGCCTCTGTAGGATTATCTCTTCCTTAGGATCTGAAATATTTAATAAGCTGCCAACCTGTATTATTCCCATTTCCTCAGGCTGCTTTTGAAATGCCATAAATTATAGAATAAAGCAGCTGAGATTGCTTACACTGACTTTACATTCCCCTCCCTTCTGAGCTTTAGGATCTGCTAGTGTGGGCAGGTGGTTTCTGGAGGATTAAGTATGTGGCCCCCTTGAGTCGTCCCAGCCGATAATGGAGCAGTGCCGGGTCGTCTCTGCCAGACAGTACAGTGCATGCACACTCCACCCCCCGGAAAAGGGGATGGAGCGACAGTGCCAAAGAAGCACTGTTTCTGCGGTATTTAGAAAGAGCAAATGGAAATTAAATGGGTACTGAGTTCTCCCTCAGATAGAATGAAGACAAAGGAAAGGTACATGAAGTGCGTTCGGTTAAGCAGATGACATATCAATGCCTAAAAGGACTGGCTGTATCAGTGCATACACCAATGGCATATTTTTTCAGTCTCCTAAATGGTTAACAAGTAAAGAACATTCATTTACACTGTGCTATTAGACTTCATATTAAATTAGATACTACTGAAAAAAATATTTACTCTCTATAAAATGCTGGTAACACTGCATATGCAACTCTTCCCTAAATAGCAACACATTTGCCTTTTTAATAAACATGCAGTAATTTAAAACATCTCACTGTGCCAATTATGAGATGGCTAATAACAAGTTCCAATAAATCTGAAACCGAGAGGAAACGGATGCTTCTATTTCAGGAAATGACAAATACTATATACCGACTAAAAAAAAGGAAGAAATTATAGAAAAAAACAAAAGTCAAAAAAGAAACTGAAAATATAGTAAATAAGAAGTCTAAAAGGGTCCAGTGATTTATGGACAAAATTCCATAATGAGGAAAAAATAATTCCCTTATGAAGATAGATAATTGATAGATCCATAGATGATTGATAGATACAGAAAGATAGATGATAGAGATAGACTGACAGAGAGAAACTCCTGATAGCATATTACCAAATCAAAGTTATAAGAGAATAATCATATATTAGGCCCCCAAAAAGTTTACCTTAGTAAGGTTAGAGTGATTCAGCATTAAGTAATTCACTTCATTAACTGTTTGATGGAGAAAATCCATTTGATCTTGTCAATAATGTTTTAAAGGGAAGTGGATGTGGCTCGGGCAGTTGGGTGCCTACCTACCACACGAGAGGTCTTGGGTTTGGTTCCCAGTGCCTCCTAAAGAAGATGAGCAAAGCAGCGAGCTGATGCAATCGAGTTGACACAACGATACAACACAACGAAGAGATACAATGAGAGACACAGCAAGCAGGAAGCGGAGGTGGCTCGAGCGATTGGGCGCCTCTTTCCCACATGGGAGGTCCCAGGTCTGTTTCCCGGTGCTGCCTAAAAGGAAGACAAGCAGACAAAGAGAGCACACAACAAATAGACACAGAGAACAGACAGCAGGCACAAACAAAGGGGGGGGGCATAAATAAAAATAAATCTTTAAAAAGATTTTAATGTGAAAAAATTCAGCATTTTAAAAAACTGTTTATTAAAGAAAGTTTCAAATATAAATAAATGTCGAGAGAATAGTATAACAAGCACCCATGTGTTAATCATAGAACTTTAACAATGACCAACATTTTGCCTACCTTTCAGTATCCGTGGTTAAGTAGAATTTTTAGTTGGCTCTCAGCCTCTTCAATTCCTCCACAGACAAGCAGGATAAATTCTTCCAAAATCATGGGGAAAAAATAATCCCTTTATGAAGATAGAAAGATATAAATAATTATATAGACAAACACTCCTGTTCTTCGACACTCCAGAACCTAGTAATGAAGTGAAACCATACCTATTAATTTAGAGATTTGGGAACAGAGAGGTGGAAAGTAGTATATTTTTATAGAAATGGTCTGTATTTCTATACATCTTGTCATTTATTCCAAAGTGTAAATGATTTAAGAGGCCAAAATTATTGAGCCATGTGTAAGACTTCTAAGAAACTATCTAAGAAGTATTAATGATACAGAAGAAAAATGAAATAGGCTATGATAAAAAGGTAAACTTCAACAAGAATGAATTGAGATAGAGAAGAGTAAAGAAAAAGAAATGAGGAATTATCCATTAGGAATAGAGTTGACAACTCAGGACTAATCCAATAGAAATATTAAATGTAATCATCCAACATTATTCAATAGGGAAAGACAAAAAGTAGAAATGAGTTACACCTGTATACAGTGCATGAATTTGAATACTGTTGCAGCAACTCATGCCTCTGTTTTCATCTGACAGTGTCTAATATATTTAAGATTTTCAGCATTCATCAAAAACATGCGCAAGTGAATGGATAAGCAAATTGTGGTATATCTGGACACTGGAATTCTAGTCCGCAACACAAGCAACAAACTCAAAATAATTATGTTGATAGAAGGAAGCTGAGCAAAAAGGATTATATTTTATATGACTCTATAAAATTCTAGAACATGCAAACTAATATATAGTTATGGAAAGCCAATCAGTGACTGTCTGGGACAGGAAAGAGTGGGGAGTACCATGGGACATGGGGAAACATTGGGTGATGGATGTGTTAACTCAGATTGTGGTGATGGGTTCACAAGAGTATACATGTCAAAACTTAGCAAATGGTGTATTATATTTAAGCAAGTGCAGTTTATTGTATGTCAGGTATACCTCAATAAAGCTATGTAAATATTGTTTAAGGACAGACTTTGATAGAATTTGCCTTTGACTTCTGTTGTTTTCTTTTTTAGAGAAGTTGTAGGTTTACAGAACAATCATTCATAAAATACAGAGTCCTCATATACCACCCTTTTATTAACATCTTGTATTGGTGTGGTACATTTGTTGTAATTGATGAAAGAACATTTTTATAATTTTATTATTAACTCTAGTCCATGGTTCAACTTAGAGAGTTCACTGCTGTGTTGGATTTTTTTCTTTAATTGTTATTCTAGTAACGTATATACAACCCCAAATTTCCCCCTTTTAACCACATTCAAATATCTATTTCAATGGTGTTAATTATATCCAGTGCCTTGTGCTACCATCACCACCACCCATTTTCAAAACATTTTTATCACTCCAAATTGAAACTCTGCAGCCCCTGATACCTGCTTATCTATATTCTATCTCTATGAATTTGCTTATTCAAGATATTTCATCTAAGTGAGATCACACAATATTTGTTTGTGCCTGGCTTATCTCATTTAGCATTATCTTTTCAAAGTTCATCCATGCTGTCGCCTGTATCAGAACATCACTCCTTTTTATGGCTGCATAATACCCCACTGCCTGTATATGTCGCGTTTTGTTACCCGTTCGTCTTCCGTGGGTGCTGCCTTTTGGCTGTCGTGAATCCTGCTATGAACTTTGGTGTTCTCAGTGTCTCTCTATTCCTGGAATTTACCGGCATGTTTGGCAGATGCGGGACATTAAATAAATGTTTGAGAAATTAATGGATTCTAAGACCCTAAGCACCATTTTCACCAGAGTTCGCAGACTTGACCTGGACAGAGTCAGTCTGGCATCCGCTCAGCGACCCAAACGGCGAGTCCCTCGGGTTGTGGCATCCTTGTCATGCTGACAGTTCCCACCCCACCCCCTTTTTACACCCATCATTACAGTGTATGGGATCAGAACGCATGGAGATGCGGAAACGGCAGATGGCTGCAGCCCCGGAGACTCCAGGGGCGCCCCCCACCCAGCATCCCGTGGGCGACCGAGGCTCCAACGCCTGCTGCTTCTGCTGGTGCTGCTGCTGCAGCTGCTCGTGGTAAGATCTGGGCTCTTCCTTTTTTCTCTCTCTCTTTTTTTTGTTTAGTTTTTGCTTCTTTAACAACTTTATTTCCAATTCACAAAAATAAAAGAACAGAAAAGGCAGCTCAACAAGTTACGGAAACATGACTCCTGAAAAGTTCTTTTTCAGACACTTACATAATTCCACCTGCTAACTCAGTTGTTCCTCTAGTGTTCAGAAAGATGCACAGAAGAGCTAAATGACATAGTCAAGGTCTCCTTATTAATGAAAAAAAAATGAGGAAGGGGAAAAAATGCTTGATCATGTTCATCGCTCACAAAACCAAACCCAATATTCTTATTTTACCTTGAGACTTAATAGAGTGAGTTAATTAACTTAGAATTAATATGGTTTTTGTAGCACAAGCAAAGTTGGTACTATATTTTTGGGGCTTTTTTTTTCCTTCATCTTTTTTCTTTTTCTTTTTTAGTTATTCTTTGAGGGAAAGGTTTTTAAATGGGAAAATAGTTACCCCTGGATAATACCAATGTATGATGAATTCAACAAATGTTTTGTAAGCTATTACAAAGCAATCTGGGGCTGCAGGTGGAGAGCTGCCCGCCAATGAGATATACATATATATAATTTTTTAAACAGAATAAACAAAATAAATTTGCATTCTGATGAGTATGTGTGGGTGTATATGTAACGGGAAAATTGAGAAGGGAAGAGGAGAGGAACACCTAAAAATTATCCCCCACCTCCATCTCCCCAGCCTGCTCCTTTCCTCCTTCCCCCCAAAGTCATCATCCAACCAGACAGAAAAATGCAGGTCTCATATATGCCAGACATGGACGTGGTATCTGTGAAGGACACTGTCATGGGATGACTTGTGTGAAAGATGTGAACTCCTAAGTCCTGGTACCTGTGACTGTGACCTTTCTTGGGAAAGGCTCTGGGCAGATGAGTCAAGGTGATGTCACACTGAATGCAGGTGGGCTCCAAATCCGATATGACTGACGTCCTTATAAGAAGACGGGATTTTGGACAGAGACGCACAGGAGAGAAGGCCATGGGATGACAGATGCAGAGATTGGAGCATGCAGCTTCAAGGAGAGCCAGTGGCCACTAGGACCTAGGAGGAGCCAAGGAAGAGAGCCAGGGAGCCGTCTCCCCCGCAGAGCCTTCAAAGGGCACATGCCCCTCCCCACACCTTGATTTTGGACTTCCGGCCTTCAGAACCGTGAGAGAATTCATGTCTGTTGTTTTGAGTCACCTAATCTGTGGTGCTTTGTTACGGCAACCCCAGAAAAATAATACAGATACCGGAAAAAAAGAAAGGAAAAAGACAAGGATACATTCTAGCTTTTGAGGGACTCATATTCAAATCCCTAAAATCAGTCTGTGGCATTTTAAGATTATTTATGAGTCCCAAAAAAAAGAGAAGGGTTATGTTTGTAAATGTAGTTATTCCTCTGACCTTTTAGCAGTTTGATATTGTTTGTGAATTCCAAAAATAGGTATTGGATTATGTTTGTTAACTGACCTGTTCCTCTGGGCATATTAGATTGTATTATCTTCAAAGGTTTTGCTTTTTCTTGATTAAATTAGGATCAGGGCTGTGATTGGGCCACATAAGTGGGATGTTGAGTCCCCGCCCCCTTGGCAGGTGGACACTCCCACAGAAAACAACACGGCAGAGGAGAGAGTTGGAGTTTTGATACCGGAGCCCAGGAAGTAAATACAGAGAGAAGCAGATGCGTGAGGAAAGAGAGAAGGCTCCGTTAGGCACAGCAGAGGCCCTGGGAAGAGCGACAAGCCATTCACCTGTGTGTTTATAGCTGGCCTTGTGGAGAGAGCAGAGCAGCTGAGTCCAGAGAGAAAGGAGGCCCGGAAGAAAGATGAGACTTACCCCAGCCTACAGCCGATATTGGAAGAAGCTGGGACCACGAAGCCTTAAGAGGAAGAGGAAGCCTGAACCCTGGCAGACAGCGGCAGTCATCTTGTTCCAACACATGGAAACAGACTTTGGTGAGGAAAGTAACTGGAATTCCTGAGAGACGAGCCCTTTGTCAGCCTACAGCTGAGATCAGAAGAAGCTAGATCCACGGAGCCTTAAGGGGAAGTTGGAAGGAGAGACCAGACCCGCCATCTTACTTCCACAAGTGACAACCAACTTTGGTGGGAAAGCAACCTTGAGTTGGACTCTTTTGGGCCTTGTAACTGTAAGCTTCTACCCCAAATAAATACCCTTTCTAAAAGCCAACAGATTGCTGATACTTTGCATCAGCGTCCCTTTGGCTGACTAATACACAGCCTTACATATGTTAAACAACTAGAGGAGTCCTGTTAAGACAGTCTGGGATCTAAAAGTAACATTTGAGCAGAAATAGTGCCTGGATGGTTAGAAATGGGTACACTCAGGGAAGTCCGTAATTGGTGGTAAAGGCTTTAGGGAGGAGTTAAGATTTGAGATGGGTTTTTAAGGCTAGATGTATAAAGTATAGAGGGCCTGGATTTCATCTTCTGCCATTTCTGTTTTATTTACTTTTTGGTTTTTAATAAAGAGAAATGTCAAAATATATGCTGAAAACAGAGAGAAATCTCAAAATGTAGACTAACTTCCTGGGTACAGGAAGATACACAGTCTTTGCTGAAGTAGAAGAGGTATATGATGAACATAAAATATTTATGACCTTTTGTGTTACAGTTAAAAATCTGAAGAAATGTACACAGTTTACACATAAAAATAGGAAAGGTTGCATCTCTAAATCCTGGACATATGTGTGGTACTCAGTGTCAGCCGACTTGGTGACAACTTTAGGCAATTAAATTATTGTAAAGCAGGGAATGGATGTATTAAAAGCTCAAGTGGTTGATCCCTGGAACCTCCTAAACAAAACAACAAAACAAAACAAAACAATCAAG
Organism: Dasypus novemcinctus; assembly: GCF_030445035.2. Taxonomy (NCBI): domain Eukaryota; kingdom Metazoa; phylum Chordata; class Mammalia; order Cingulata; family Dasypodidae; genus Dasypus; species Dasypus novemcinctus. The sequence goes on from NC_080686.1 coordinate 16,758,630, forward strand.
CAAATGGAAAAACCAACTCAGGGGAGCCAGTATATAGCTCAGTGGTTGAGTGCCGGTTTTCCACATACAAGGTCCCAGGCTCAATCCCCAAGCCCAGTATCTCAAAAACTATATATATTGTAAATCTATGTAGGCTTGGCTATACATTAGTCTGAGACCTCACTATCTACTGATATTGGGACTAATCAAGAAGAGTGATAGAGAACTAAAAGAACTGGTCTCTGGGGAGGAAATGTCTGGGATACACACACGGTGAAGTGTTATTCATCCATGAAAAGGAGTGACGTTCTGACACATGCTACAACAAAGATGCACCTTGATGGCATCATGTTGCGTGAAATAAGCCAGATGCAGAAGGACAAATATGTTATGATCTCACTAGCTAGAATAAGCAAATTTCATAGAAACAGAAAGTAAATGACAGTTTACCAGGGGGTGGGGATAGGAAGGAGAAGGAGTTGTTGCTTAATGGATGCAGAGCTTCTGTACGGGGTGATGAAAAAGTTGGAGGTTGGCGATGTAGTACAAAATTTTGAATGGAATTAATACCTCTTGATTGTACATTTGAAAGTTGTTAAAATGGGAAAATTAGATTTATACACATGTTACTATGATGAAAAAGTTGTTGTTTTTTTTTTAAGGAAGAAAGGGGGAGCAGGTATACTCAGCGGTTAAGTGCCTGCTTCACATGTACAAGGTCCAGAGTTCAATCCCAGGTATCTCCTGAGTAAAACACAGAGAGAGGGAGGAAGGAAGGCAGGAAAGAAGAATAGGGACTGTCCAGGAAGGTTTGGTTGGCTCCTAGTCAACCCAGGAGATAATGCACAGCAATAGATGCATCTGAGGACGGATGGAATCCTGATGCTGGGAGGCTAGGAATTTTGGGGCAGAACTCCAGATAGCAAGTAGGAATATGGGGGCAACAGAGTCGACAACAGGTAAAGCAGTGTGGCATGCAAGGCAAGACTTTGATTCCAAGTAGGAGTCTAGACAAACATCTAGGAAACTGAAGAAGCTTGGGTGGTAGCTTGAGAAAACATGTGGGGGTCTAATGGGAGAGAGTGTATGTGTAGGTGCCTTCTCCACTCTTTTACATTAATAGATCTCAGGGCTGAGTCAGCATGATTGTCAGAGATGTGCAAGGATTTCGGTTGCAGGTGTGGTCCCAGATGCTCCATCCCTTCCTCGCTTCTCTGCTGCCTTGGGCAACAGAAGGCTGAGCCCTTGGCCTGATTTGTACTGACGGTGGCAGAACACAGAGTAGGCTCCTCCAGTGAATCCCAGGGATAGCAAATAAAATAGGAACATAGACCTAGACCTAATAATAATAGCAATAACAATAACAGCACTTACTCTGTGTGAATATAAAAGACTACAGAGAAATATCTTCAAAGTACTGGAGAGAAATAACTAAAACTTACTGCACACAAAATTTATTCAAACGATCATTGATGTGGGGGTAAAAGGACAGTTGTACACATACCAAGGCCAACGCTACCCACAGACCTTCCTTAGGAACTATAAAAGGAGGGACTTCAGGAAGCAAAGGGAAAGCAGGTGCAGCCACGAGGAGTAAGTCACCAGGATGGACACAAAGGGGTCAAGTGCAACCATAAGATGCAGCCTGTAACTTTGTGTTAAAAGTGTAAAACCAAAACTCTAAACAAATAATTTCCTGTCAATGATAGACAAATCAAATCACTGTAGACTATTAGGAAAAGAAACATTATCTATAATTTCTTTCAAATTTAATGGTATTCGTTATTCATCAGAAATGTCATGTATAATTTTCACATCAATAGAAGACAACCAAAGAAATATGGAAAACTTTATCAACACATAACAAAGGTCCAATCAGTGAATGAGAGCCTGAACTATTCAGTACATCCCAGGAGGGAAGTGGATGTGGCTCAAGCAATTGGGCTGCCGTCTACCATATGGGAGGTCCAGGGTTTGACACCTGTGGCCTCCTGGTGAAGGCGAGCTGGCTCGTGTGGCGAGCTGCCTCTCATGGAGTGCTGCCCTGCACAGGAGTGCTGGCCCATGTGGACAGCTGACACAGCAAGATGACGCAACAAAAAGAGACATGGAAGAGAGATAAGACATGCAGCAGACCAGGGAGCTGAGGTGGCGCAAGAGAATAAGCAGCTCTCCCTCTCCAGAGGTCCCAGGATTGGTTCCCAGAGCCACCTAATGAGAAGACAAGCAGACACAGAAGTACACACCGCAAATGGACATGGAGAGCAGACAGTGGAGGGAAGGGGAGAACTAAATAAATAAATCTTAAATAAATAAATAAATAAATAAATCTCAGGATGTTTGGTGGTAGGGTCTTTCTAGGGTAGGTAATATATCATTTGGCCCGGGACTTCCTTGGTTTGAGCTTTGAAGAGTCCCACATCTAAGAAAATCTCTGGGTACTATGTAGCATCCATGTGGGAAAGAATTATAGACTATAGACTAATACTTCCACATTGCATGGTGTACAAAAATCAATTCTCCACTTCCCCAGAAAAAAATTCCAGATGATGTAAAACCTACATGTGAGGGAAGCAGATGTGGCTTAAGCAGTTGGGTACCTGCCTACCACGTGGGAGGTCCCAGGCTCAGTTCCTGGTGCCTCCTAAAGTCAGTGAGCAAGACAATGAGCTGATGACAAGATGATGCAATGAGGAGACACACAAGGAAACACAGTGAGAGACAAAGCAGGCGGCGGAGGGCGCTCAGGCTATAGGGCTCCTCCTCCTGCACGGGAGGTCCCAGGCTCTGTTCCCGGTGCCTCCTAAAAAGAAGACGAGCAGACACAGGGAGGACACAGAGAGCAGTCAGTGAGCGCAAACAGCCTACAGGGCGGGGGGTGGGGAGAAATAAATAAATAAAACTTAAAAAAATATAAATATAAAACCTACATGTGAATAGCCAAGAAGAAAATGTAGGATAATATGTTTATGACTGCGGTGTTGAGAAGAAATACTTTTGAATAAGGGGAAAAAAAGCAAAATCCCTAAAAGGAAAAGACTGATAAATTTGGCTAAATTAAGATGTAAACATGTTTTTAACAAGAGAAATGAGAACATATGTTCATACAAAACATTGTACGTGAATGTTCACTGTAGTATGACTCATAATACCAAAAAGTGGAAACAACCCATATGCCCATCAACCAATGAATAACCAAACTTGGCGTATTCACATGATGGAATACTGTGCAGCTGTAAGAAGAAATGAAGTCTAAAGCATATGACAACATGGATGATCCTGGAGGACATTATGTTGGGTGAAGCAAGCCAGACACAAAAGGACAAACACTGTATGACTGTGTTACTATGAACCAAATATATTGTGTAACATATAATCAAAAAATATTTGTATGTATCCAGTACATTTGAGAAATGTATGTTTTTATTATTCTATGTGTATATATATTTACACACACACACATATATATATACCTCCATATTAAAAAAGTGGATAAACAAAATGTGGAGTATCCATATATGGGAGTAGTATCCAACTATAAAAAACAATGAAGTTCTGATACTTGCTACAACAGGGATGAACCTTGAAAACATTGTGATGAGTGAAAGAAGCCAGTTACAAAAGACCACATATTGTATGATTCCATTCATATGAAATGTCTAGACAAGGCAATTCCATTGCAGCAGAAAATAAAGTAGTGGCCACCTACAGCTGGTGGGAAATGGGGAGTGATGACTAATATGTACAGTTTCTTTAGGGGGTGATGAAAATGTTCTAAAATTGACCGTGGTGATGGTTGCACAAATTTATGATTATATAGAAAACCATTGTATTGTCTATTTAAATTGGTGAATTGTATGGTATGTGAATTATTACTTAATAAAGTTATCTTTCAAATGTGTTTCACAAAAAATAACAAAAATAAAACTAAAAGATAAAATGCACTAGGAGAGGACAGTTACAATGCATTTAACAAAGAAAAATTCATATCCAGAATATATAAAGAACTGTAGGAAGTTACTAAGAAAATAACAACCAAAAGAAAAGTAAACAGATAAAATGAAATAGAAGAGAAAATCCACTTGTGTCCCTACTGACAAGGTTCAGATAAATGAGGATTAAAATGAGATAACACTTCACACCTATTGGGTTGGCAAAAAGTCTAAAAGTCTGTAAATATCATGTGCTAGGGAAAAGTAAAGAAACGGGAACTCTCAGACACTGTCAGAGAGCGTGTAAAGTGGTACAACTACTGGGAAAACAATTTGGCAGCATCTGGTAAATCTGAAGATGTGCATAGCCCTCGAACAGCAATTCCACTTCCAAGAACACAACCTTCCCTAGAAAAAACTCTCCCACGTATGCAAATGGAGCAGTGCAGAAAGACTCTGCAGAATTAATATGATGGCAAATTGAAAACAGCTCTCAGTTTCACGAACAGCAGACTGGATACCTAGATGGCGGGATAGCTATGCGTGTGACATTGTTGTTTTAGTTTCTGCGGCTGCTCAAGCAAAAACCATGCAATGGGTTGGCTTAAACAGTGGGAATTTATTAGCTCGTGGGTTTGAGGGCAGGAGAAAGTCCAAATCCAGGGGTCATGCAGCAGTGCTTACTACCCAAAAGGCTGGCATTCGGAGGGCTGGCTGCCAGCTGAGCCTTGCTCCCGGGCGCCCGGGTTCATGGCAAAGCACATGGTGGCCTCTCCTGGCCTCTTCCTTTCTCTTACGGGTCCCAGTGAGCACAGCGTTTTGCTTCCAGTGGCGGGCGCGCTCTCCCTCTCTCTCCCTCCTCTCCCTCTCTCCTTCTCTCCCCCTCTCCCCCTCTCCCCCTCTCTCTCCTTCTCTCACCTCTCTCTCTCTCTACCTCTCTCTCCCTCTCTCCCTCCCTCTCCTTCTCTCTCCCCTCTCTCTCTCTCCCTCTCTCCCTCTCTCCCTCCCTCTCCTTCTCTCTCCCTCTCTCTCTCTCTCTCCCTCTCTCCCTCTCTCTCCTTCTCTCTCCCTCTCCCTCTCTCTCCCTCTCTCTCTCCCTCTCTCCCCCTCTCTCCCTCTCTCTCCCTCTCTCTCCCTCCTCTCTCTCCCTCTGTCTCCCTCTCTCTCTCTCCCTCTCTCCCTCCCTCTCTCTCTCTCTCTCCCTCTCTCCCTCTCTCTCCTTCTCTCTCCCTCTCCCTCTCTCTCCCTCTCTCTCCCTCTCTCCCTCTCTCTCCCTCTCTCCCTCTCTCTCCCTCTCTCTCCCTCTCTCTCCCTCTCCCTCCCTCTCCCTCTCTCTCCTTCTCTCCCCCTCTCTCTCCTTCTCTCTCCCTCTCTCTCTCTCTCTCCCTCTCTCTCCTTCTCTCTCCCTCTGTCTCCTTCTCTCTCCCTCTCCCTCTCTCCTTCTCTCCCCCTCTCCCTCTCTCTCCCTCTCTCTCCTTCTCTCTCCCTCTGTCTCCTTCTCTCTCCCTCTCCCTCTCTCCTTCTCTCCCCCTCTCCCTCTCCCTCTCTCCTTCTCTCCCCCTCTCCCTCTCTCTCTCTCTCTCCCTCTCTCCCTCTCCCTCTCTCTCCCTCTCTCTCCCTCTCCCTCTCTCTCCCTCTCTCTCTCTCTCTCCCTCTCTCCCTCTCCCTCTCTCTCCCTCTCTCTCCCTCTCCCTCTCTCTCCCTCTCTCCTTCTCTCCCCCTCTCCCTCTCTCTCCCCCTCTCCCTCTCCCTCTCTCCTTCTCTCCCCCTCTCCCTCTCTCTCCCTCTCTCTCTCTCTCTCCCTCTCTCTCTCTCCCTCTCTCCCTCTCCCTCTCTCTCCCTCTCTCTCCCTCTCCCTCTCTCTCCCTCTCTCTCTCTCTCTCCCTCTCTCCCTCTCTCACCCTCTCTCTCCCTCTCCCTCTCTCTCCTTCTCTCCCCCTCTCTCTCCTTCTCTCTCCCTCTCTCTCCCTCCCTCTCTCTCCTTCTCTCCCCCTCTCTCTCCTTCTCTCTCCCTCTCTCTCTCTCTCTCCCTCTCTCTCCTTCTCTCCCCCTCTCTCTCCTTCTCTCTCCCTCTCTCTCTCTCTCCTTCTCTTTCTCTCCCCACCCCCACCTAAAGGAATGGCTTATGTTTAAGAACATACTTTTCTGAGGTTCATACAGTTCCAAACCACACCAGCCATACAGCATTTAACTTCCTGTGCTGAAGAAAAAGAGCAAATGATAAAACATTATATATTATAACACCTTTTATTCGAAGTGCGAAAGGAGGCATATGAATATACTCTGTATGTATGGAGTAGCATAAACACGAATGTGAGCAATCAATGACAAGTCGTGCTTATCTCTTGGGTGGAGAGGGGGAAATGGGCTGGAGGAAGGAATATAGGAAATGTCAACTCATTTAATATTTCATTTCCTTGGGTTTTTTCTCTCACCTTATGCTTCCGAGACGTATCCATGTTGATACATGTAGTAATGTCCATTTTTAAGAAAGGTAACTGGCAAGCTGGTTTCTAAGCCCAGACGTCAATCTTTCTCACAGCTCTGCTTCATTGCTTCTGACATTCGGTGCTGTGAAGGGAGTTATTGATGGTTTTTTTTCCCTTGAAAATAAACTTTTTTTTTTAACCCTTCCTGGGAGGTTGAAGATTTTTTGCCTCTTTATTTCTCAAAAATTTGTCAAAATATCTCTAACCACAGGTCTTCCTTCCTGAATATTTCTAAAATACAGTGAGCCACTCCCTTGGCCTCTCTGCACATCTTCTTGCTCTGCTCTAACAGCCACGATAGACCGAGGGAAAGAACACTTGACCAAAAAATATATTCTTCACTTTCTCAAGGGCACATCTCCTTAAAAAATATTCCTCCTTTCCAAAACAATATGAGATGTGGGGGGGGGGGGGGAAATGTCAAAGCTTAAATAAATTGTGCATTATTTCGTTCACAAACGGCTTCCAGTTCTCTTGGGAATTTTGTGCCAACTCCATCATTTCTTTTCCTTCTTCCTTTTGATTTTCTTAAAACCAATCAAGTTCTTTTTTTTTTTTCAAGAAGAGGAAGAAAATCTACTTGGGGGGGTGAAGTTATCTTTAAAATGTGTGTAAAAGAGATTTCCTTGACCAGCCTGGTCTCCACTGATGTGCAAATCCTTGTGCCTTGCAGTCTAACTGTCAGAAACCAAGAGGATCAGAGACCCAGGAGAGCCTCCCAGGAGCTCATAGAGCAGAAGACCTCCCAGCCTGCGAGGACAGGTGACACCCCGGCCACTAAGGTCACCAAGTGGCCAGAAGTGCCAATTTTATTCATGGCTTTTTTTTTGCCTTACGTGTTTCAACAGAATACAGCATTTCAATTGCGTTATCGACCATCTTGTCCTAACCTCCAGATATAATTACCACCAGTCGGTTTTTTTAATATCCTCAAGGAATTTTCCAAGCATTTACATACAGTTGCATTAAAATGGGATCTGTCCCTACATCCTGAATCTAATTTTTTTTTTAAGATTTATTTTATTTATTTCTTCCCCCCGCCCCCCTTTGTCTCCTCTCTTGTGTCCATTTGCTGTGTGTTCTTCCGTGTCCGCTTGCATTCTCAGTGGCTCCGGGAATCTGTCTCTTTTTTTGTTGCACCATCTTGCTGCGTCAGCTCTCGGTGTGTGTGGCACCACTCCTGGGTGGGCTACGCTTTTTTCACGTGGGGTGGCTCTCTTTGTGGGGTGCACTCCATGCCTGTGGGGCTCCCCTATGTGGGGGACACCCCTGCGTGGCACAGCACTCCTTGCACATGGCAGCACTGCGTGTGGGCCAGCTCATCGCATGGGTCAGGAGGCCCTGGGTTTGAACCCTGGACCTCCCATATATATGGTAGGCGGATGCTCTATCAGTTGAGCCAAATCCACTTCCCCTGAATCTAATTTTGAACTATTATTTAGTCCTCTCTGTTTAATTGTTTTCTTTGCTAATGATTCTGGTTTTTATAACTAACTTTTTCTGGTCTTGAGCTTTTCATTTATGTTTCATTGCTGGGCCAGTTGTAATCCATCTTCAAGATGCGTTTTCAAGAAAAGGATGTTGATTTTACATTTTGACCCTTTGTCTATGTGAGAATGTTCTTTTATAACCTTCATGTGATTAGGACATGTTAGTTATGTATGAAATTCTTAGATTACAACCTTTACCCCTCAAAACTAAAGAGAGCTTTTGGCAGGATGACGGAGTAGTTAAACCGAGGGTCTTCCCAACACAGATAAGAGATTTGGTATAAAATATAATTTTTTGCATTGCTGTGCTCCCAGAAAGTATGGAAAACCACAAAGTAGCCTGAAAAAAAAACCAAATCACAAAGCAAAAGATAAATAAGGGGCTAATGCCTGAGTAGTGACTGCTAAACACAGGAAAGGAGGGTTTTCTTTAAGAGCAAATGCTGATAACATCATTGCTAGAGGGAGAAGTAGAAATGGGCTAAGGGTTCCCAGGTCAAAGTAGGATGCTTTAGGAATTCGATGTAGTCCCAGGTCTCAAGCAGCAAACACACATCCTCTCTGAAGGAAAGAAAACATCCTTGATTTTGGCCCTTGGTTCCCTACAGAAGATGAACCAATATGGGCTCCTGGTGAAAGATGACCAAACTGTGGGAAACACACCAGCACAAATGGGAGTCAATAGAAACCACACTCAGATTTAGAGCCCAAAGGGCTTCTTCAGATGTAAGAATTATTTGCTGCAAAATATAAAAGAATTGTCTAGGAAATGTTTCAGGAAATAGAAGGTGGAATCACGAAAATGAGTTAGCAAAATTCTACCATCAAAAATGGCCAAGGGGGAAGCAGATGTGGCTCAACCAGTTGGGTACCTGCGTACCACATGGGAGGTCCCGGGCTTGGGTCTCATGCCTCCTAAAGAAGATGAGCAGATGCCACACCTGCTGCAATAAGCTAGATGCCACACTGCTGCAATGAGCAGATGCCTAAACAAGCAGATGCCATGAGCCAGCAGACACCACAGCCTGCAGGGAGCAGGTGTGGCTCAGGTTGTTGTGCACTCACCTCCCATGTGAGATGTCCCAGGTTCAGTTCCCAGTGCCTCCTGAAAAAGGTAAGCAAATAAGGAGCAGAGCAAACAATGAGCAGATAGATGAGCGAACTATCTGGGGGAGGAGTGGGGATAAGTAAAATAATAGTAAAAGTAAATCTTTTAAAAAATGACCAAGGGGAGCAGATGTGGCTCAAGCAATTGAGTGCTTGCCTCCCACATGGGAGGTCCTGGGTTTGGTCCCCAGTGCTTCCTAAAGAAAACAAACTATGAGCAGACAACAAGCAGATAAAAGCAAAAACAACTAGCAGGCAATAAGCAAAACAACAAGCAGACAACAAGCCAAAAAGAACTTAGTAGGGAGTGGATGTGACTCAAGCAGTTGAGTACCCACCTCCCACCCCGGGGGTCCTGAGTTTGATCCTGGTGCTTCCTTAAGAGACCACGAGCAAAGCAATGAGCAAACAGACAAGGGAGCCAACGTGGGGGGGTGGGGGGCAGTAATGACCAAGAGGATTGTGACATTGTACTGTGGTTTGTTCAAGATGTTATCAGGGTGAGAAAAATTTTGTAAAGGATCTCTCTCTACTATTTCTTACCATGACATGTGAACTTACAGTGATCTCAAAATAAAATATTTAATTTAAGAAAAAAATTAAGCAATATATAAATAAAGAAAACAATCCAACCTCTAAGAGATATAACATTGCTAACACTTTTTTTAAAATGACCCAGAAGGATTTGAAAAAGAATATCCCAGAACTTTTTAAAGTGAAAATTGATTCTTAAAATTAAAAAAAAATCAATGGATGATTGAAATAGCATATTAGATACTTCTAAAGAAATAATTAGTGAACCTGAAGGTATCCAAAAAGGGTGAGAGACAAGGAAATAGAAAATATAAAAGGAAGTTAAAATTAATGGAGGCTAGAATGACAAAAATCTAACATTCTAATCTAATCAGAGTCCCAGATTAAAAGAAAAGAGGCAAGAAATAATGAATAAGCTTATCCAGTCCTGCTGAAAGACATGAATTTATGTATCTATATCTATCTATCTATCTTTCTATGTATCTCCCTGTCTGTCAGCTTGTCTATCTAATCCCATAATATTTATCAAGCAAGATACATGAAAAGCAGTCTATACCTAGACATAATTGTAGTGAAACTGCAGAATACAAATGACAAGAGGAGAACATAAAAGCAGACAGAAATTTAAAAAAGAGCTTTACCTACAAAAGAACAAGAATTACTGTCTTTCAGGAGTAAGAGGGAAAGAAAGTCATTTTCAGATCCACTGAAACAGACAGCCATAGACATGCAAAGACCCTCTACAGGATACCTTCAAGGAGAGAAAAACTGATCCCAGAGGGAAGTCAGAGCTGCTAGAAGGAACACTGAGCAAAGCAGCTGGTGCAGACGTAAGTGGATCTAAACAAATACCATCTTCATAAAATAATAACAGTGCCTAATTCCGAAGTTAAATATAAGAACTCAGTTGCTGAACAGTAGGCAAAAAAGGTGGTAGGGACATGCCCAAGTAATGTAAAACCATGGAAAATCAAAGGGGGCAAAAGTAAACAGAAAAAGTATACCAAATAGCTAGAGTAGCTAAAAGAGTTGTAATAATAATTAACACAGCACCATGTGTCAACAACTAAGTGCCTTACATGTGTCGATTTGTTTATTCTTCATAACACTATGAAGCTGAAACTATTATTTTCCCAAAGGGATTCAGTCATTGAATTAGCCCATGGTCTCAAGGCCAGTGCAGGAGAACACCCAGAGAGGTGTAGATTGCTCTCTGCATAGACACCTGCATCCCACTTGCCAAGCTGCTTTCCATTCTTCCCTCATGGGGGACTGTGTCCCACCTGAGCTGGGGGAGCCTTTTTCTAATTTGCACAAAGAAACTACTACTGGGAGCCTTGCAGAAATCATGGAGCTGCGACTGAAATTCAGTCTGACTCCAGAGCTGATTTACCTCCAGTCTCCTATTTTATACTGGTTCCCTGTATTATGATCCAACCACATATACTTTAAAATTTTAGAAAGCACTCTAGGGAGGGAGAGGGTCACTACTGAAATGATACAGGATTTAGTTCCCTGGGAAGACATAATAAATTGTATGTCCCTAATAAAATAAACCCAAAACATAAAGGACAAAAATTGTTATAGCTAGAGCAAGAAATTTATAAGTCTCCTATCATAGTAGAAGATTTACACATTCACCTCTCAGTTATTGATATTTCTAAAAGACAGAAATTTTAGACAAGTTACAAAAATTTGAAAAAATACAAGTAGCATGGTTACTGGTCATGTATAGAAACCTGCATCTAACAGTTTGAAAATACATATTCTTCACAGGCATACATGAAACACTTATAATAACTGACCAAATATGATCTCATAAAAAGCCAAAATAAATTTCAAGGACCATTATGAAGCAGACTATTTTTTCTAACCTGAATACAATTAAAATAGAAGTCAACAATAAAAACATAAACTGAATATCCTCATATATTTAGTAATTTAACTCCAAAGTAAAAGAAAGAATTATAATAAAGGTTTTTTTAAATTTGTAACAGATGACATGAAAATATTACATATCAATCTTGTGGGATGCAGGGAAAGCAGTAAGTAGAAAAAAATTTATAACCTTAAATTTTTATTTCAGAGAAAAAGAAAGACCAATTGCTCATGAATTAAGTGCTCAATTTAAGAATAAGCACCAAAAAAAGTAAAAGGAAGGAGATAAATATAAACACAAAAATTAATGAAATAGTTCCATGGAGGTGGCAGATTGGAGTGACATAGGACTCACTTCTCTCCCAGAAAAATAGCTAGAGGACAGACAGAAACAGCCTGGAAAATAACGTTCTAAGGTTTAGGACACAGGGAAGGGCTGGACACCATCTGAAAGAGAGACGGACAAAGGAAAGGAAGCTCTTTGGGAAAACCAAGCTAAAGCTGCAGTGCAGCTGCTGGCACCCATCCCCCCACCTTCGCAGCAGACAACCTTGGATTCTCTGGCCTCTGGCCACAGCTACGGACAGAGGGGGCTGCAGGGCCCACCTCCCCTGGAAAGAGGAAAGAGAGGAGCACCGCCTAAGGCTGATGGAGCTTTTGGTCTGTGCTCCACAAGCCCTTCGAGGCCAGGAGGGGCCACCCCATAGTCTGCCCTGGGAGCTGGCTTGGTTCTGAAGAGACCTGACCTTCTCAACACCCTCCCTACTGACAGGACTGGTTGTTGAGGACACAGAGGGGAGAGCAATTATTTCCTACCTGGGAAGAGGAAGAGGCTGCCAGTGAAAGTTGGAGAACAACTGAGCAAGTTTGATTTGCGATAGCCTTAAAGCAGGATCCTCTTCGCATTGTGGGGGTCAGTGCTGCAGGGAGCATCTGCCAACCAGGCTTTACCATGAGAGGGCTGCCTTAGAGCACCATCTGCTGGCAAACCAACGACATGCATGCGAGGAAATGAAAAGTAAAAAACGACATGCATGCGAGGAAATGAAAAGTAAAAACGTGAGAGGCTTTTTCTGGCCTTTACAACGTCCCTCCCCAAGGCCCTTGGAAGCAGGTCTGCAACCCATTACTGGGTCCATGACCCAGATTTGAGCAAAAATTAATGAAGTGGAAAAAAAGGCACAATAGAAAAGATCAAGGCAAAAATTATTTCTTTTAAAAGACTTATAGATATGCTCTGATTGATAAAAAAACAAACAAACAAAAAGAGAAGTCATCATCAAACAATATTAGAAGAATGTAATAGTTATCCAGTGGGGATCGATAATAAGATAACAACAGGATGAATTTATGCCCGTGAACGTAATAGTTTGGATACCCTGAACAAATTCCTGAAAAGGGGGAAATTACTAAAGCAGACTCAAGAAGAAATGAAGGGTCAGAATAGTCCTATAACTATTAAAATAAGAATAGCAGGGAAGCAAATGTGGCTCAGCCTACCATATGGGAGGACTCAGGTTTGATCCCTGGGGCCTCCTGGTGAAAAAGAAAAAGAGAAAGCATGTCCGTGTAAGTGCCCACATGGTGAGTGTGAGTGCCCGTGTGGTGAGCCAATGCCCACGCAAATGAGTCATACAGCAAGATGATGACACCTTAAAAGAGAGACAAAATCCTAGAAGACAGAAAATGAGAAGACAACACAGACAGCAAAAACAGCAGGGTGGGAGGAGGGGAAGGGGGAAAAATAAATAAATAGCTACATCTTTTAAAAAAAGGATATCAAAAACTAATAACCTTTATACAAAACAGACAGTAAATCCAGTTGGTCTTACAGACTAGTTCAACAAAATATACCAGGAATAGATCATTCCAGTGGCATACAATCCTTGTATAAATGTCTAAGAGGCCAACATAACATCTATACCAAAACTGGATGAGGACAGTACAAGAATGGAAACTTAGAGGCAAGTCTTATTTAAGAATTCTGGCAACACACAATATGGCTGACTCTTAGAACATAATATTGGGTGAAAACAAGTCATGTAAAATAAAATATAGTAAGCCATTTTTATAAATTTGAAAAAATAAAGAATACATTTTTCAGGGAGATATATATGTATATATATTTGTAAAAACTGTAAAAAAATAAAAGGGTAAGGGAAAAAATAATAAAGATCATTATTAGATTTTTTTAAAAACCTCAATACAAGTGAAATAGAATTCTAAAAATCACATAAATTAAAAAAGGGTAAGCACAAAATCAAGTCCCCTCTGTGAGTGGTTGGGGAGAGGAGGTGGCAAGTGTGTGGAAGGAGCACACAGGTAAATGTTATTTTGTTGATAATGTTCCAGTTCTTATATTAAATGGTAAATTCATAGGTGTTTGTTTTGTTGTCACCCTTCATAACTTGCATTTATATTATTAATATATACCATCAAATTGCATTATTCGTGGATTCAGTATTTGCAAATTTGGCTACTTGCTAAAATTTATGTGTATATTCCAAATAAATTTTCATGGCACTTTCCTGGGCCTTTGTGGACAAGTGCAGAGAGGTGAAAAGTTTGAGTCACCAGATGCACATGTTCCCAGCTAAGATTGAATTAGGTAACATTCTGCCTTCTTTCAGCTCTTATACAGTAAAAAAAGTGTCTTTTTCACAACATATTTAGTGCCACATTTTTTGTACTTTTGTGCTTTTTGTTGATGATTTTGCCAAGGTGCTGTCTCTTGTTCCTACACACAGGAAGGCTGTAATGTGCCTCATGGATAAATGTGTGTGTTAGATAAGTGTTGTTCAGGCATGAGTTAAAGTGATGTTAGCTTGAGTTGAATGTGAATGAATCAACAATATATATTAAATAAGGTGTCTTTAAACAGAAACACACCTATAAGAAGGTAACTATTGACCCATTGATCAAAATCTTGTGACCAGAAGCTCACAGGAACCTAACCCTATATTTCTCTTAGGGGCAACAGTTTAGTAATTGCCAATTCAGTGTATACCACAACTTTATAGAACAGAAAGAACTACTGTGAATAATGAGAATCAATTGTGTATTCTTTTCTCTTTCTCAAATATTACATAATTTTCAAAAACGCTAAATAGACACTGCCTCATTTTTATTCCAGAGGCTAGTGTGGTTATTTCTGATTTAGTTCCATTGTCGGTGGTTGGGGGAAGCTTGAGGAATCGATCATTGGATGAGATACTTCAGGGCTCCAGCCTGCCACAGAAGCTTTGAATGGCCAGAAAGAACTGGCAAACATGGCTTTCGTAGAGCTCCAGAAAACAATTAAATGACTGGAGTAACAAGGCTAGTGCTGAATCAAGAAAATGGCCACCCTGGCTGGCCCTTCCCCATCCCTTCACCAGTTTGGTACAGAGCTGGCCCATGGTCCCAATGTAGATCCCTGGCGCCTCAGGTTCTGGAGGGAGCAGAGTAACCCCCATGCATAGATAGGCAGGATGTATGTCTAGCCCAATCTGTCTGGTGGCAGCCTGAGGGACTTGCCATCCCAGAACTTACCCTGTGTGTAGAAGGTGGCTCACCAAGCTCTTCTCACTCTGAGAGAGAAGTCAAGTGACTACCTCAACCAAGGCATTGCTGTCTGTAGGAAATATGGTATAGTGCCCGAAACCATGAGGAAACTTCCCTAAGGAAGAGGGGATTTTTGTATTTGTTTAGACAGGGCAATTCCCAGGGCCACATATACATGCCCAAGACAAGATGGCGTGCACAGAAAGGACCAGGACCTATTCTGTAAATGCACCGTATGGATAAGCTCTGAAGAACACACACAGATCAGTCTGCAAAGACTGTGAAAGATGCTTTCTATTTTAAGGAAAAGCTCTGTCATAACACTACCTCAATATCAACTTACAGAACAGATGCCTCAGAGTCTAAATTTTTGCAAGAACATTAAAATATCAAAATCTCCAGGTTCCAACAAAAGATGACAAAATACACAAAGAAACAGGAAGTGATGTCCCAGACAAGAGAGAAGATCAAAGCATTAGAAACCATCAGTGAGCAGGATCAGACCTGAGAGATACCAGACAATTTTTTTAATGGCACCAAATATGCTCAAAGAGTTAAAGAAAAACATGGACAAAGAACTGAAGGAAATCAAGAAAATGAATAGATAAACATAGAAAATATTAAGAGGGAGATGAAGATTATTTGAAAAGGAACCAACCAGAGCTGAAGATGACAGTCACAGAAATTTAAAATTCCCTGGAGGCATTCAGCAACAATTTGGAGGTAGCAGAGGAAAGAATCAGTGAACTTGAAGATAAGACAACTGAAATCATTCAGTCTGAGGAGCGAAGGAAGGAAGAGTGAAGAAAAATGAACAGAGCCTGAGGAAACTGTAGGGAGCCATCATGTGAACCGATTTATACACATTGTGGGAGCCCCAGAAGGAGAAGAAAGGGTCAGAGAAAATATGCAAAGAAATAATGGCTGAAAACTTCCCAAATTTAACAAAAGACATGAATATACACTTCCAAGATGTTCGACAAACCTCAAACAGGATAAGCCTAAATAGACTCCCACTTCAGGATATTGTAATCAAACTGACAAAGGCCAAAGATAAAGAGAGAATTCTGAAAGCCACAAGTGAGAAGCAATGTGTCATATGCAAGGGACCCTCTCTCACTAGAAACCATGGAGGCAAGGAGGCTGTGGGGTGTCATATTTAAAGTACTAAAAGAAAATAAAACCTGCCAAGAATTCCATTTCCAGCAAAATTCTTTCAAAAATGAGGGAGGATTAAGTATTCCCAGGTAAACAAAAGCTGAGGAAGTTCATCACCACTAGACCATCCCTACAAGATATGCAAAAGGCCAGTAGGCAATAGATCAAAGCCCCGTGGAGAAATAAAGATCTCTGGTAAGGATGACAACACAGGTAAATAGAAATGCCAGTACTACTGCATTTTTTATTTGAAACTCCACTTTACTTCTTACAGGAGGGAACATACAAATATATAATGTGTAATAAGAAATCAGTGGTTTTGGACTTAAAATGTAGAAACATGTCATCTGTGACCAGTACTACATAAAGGTGGGGGTACAGGGATACAGGAACATAGTTTGTATACACTAATGAAGACAAGTTGGCATCAAAGCAAGCAAGACTGTTAAAGATTTAGGATGTGAAATTTAAGCCCCATGATAACCGCAAAGGAAAAATCAAAGAATATGCAAGCTCAGAGAGACAGAGTACCGGCTGCCAGGGGTCGGGAGCAGGGGGAAGGGGGAGTTGATGAAAATGGGTGCAGGGTTTCTGTTTAGGGAGATGGGGAAGTTTTAATAAGGGCTGGTGGTGAGGGCACCGCAGTATTGTGAATGTGATTAATCCCAAGGAGCGGCGTGTTTGGGAATAGCTGAGATAGGAAAGCTTATGTTGTATATGTTCACCACAATTAAGAAAAGAGAGAGCAACTAAACAGACAGTGACAACCAAAGGCAATATATGATCCTGGATGGTATCTGACAGGGGTGGGGTAGGGGACTGTCAGATGGTTGTAGGGCTTTTCTTTGTATTTATAATTTAAATTTATTGCCAAGATACATAAATATAAGCAGGTATGTTCTCTGCAGTTTTGCCGGCAACTGGCTTGCAACTCTTTTGGCAGTCGCCATGCAATCCAGCTAAATGCTCCAAAAGCATGATACTTGTGTGTTTTTATTTTATTTTATTTTAAAGATTTATTTATTTTATTTATTTCTACCATCCCCCACCCCCGCCCCAGTTGTCTATTCTCTGTGTCTATCTGCTGCATGTTCTTCTTTGTCTGCTTCTGCTGTCAGCGGCACGGGAATCTGTGTTTCTTTTTGTTGCATCATCTTGTTGTGTCATCTCTCCATGTGTGCGGCACCATTCCTGGGCAGGCTGCACTTTCTTTCGCCCTGGGCGATTCTCCTTATGGGGGAGCACTCCTTGCGCGTGGGGCTCCCCTATGCGGGGGACACCCCTGCGTGGCAGGGCACTCCTTGCGCGCATCAGCACTGCGCATGGGCCAGCTCCACACGGGTCAAGGAGGCCCGGGGTTTGAACGGGGGACCTCCCATGTGGTAGACGGACACCCTATCCATTGGGCCAAGTCCACTTCCCTCATGTGTTTTTAACACCCGAGGCTTATAGACATGGGATCCCCTCTTTCCCATCCCAAAGGAGCTTAAGTGCATACGTCTCAGAGGGGAGGAAAATGGAAGTGGCGAATCACGACATTCACGTGCGCGACCAGGAACCCAGCTCCCTTTCCCCTGTCCTCCTTCTCCACTCAGCCCAGCCCCCACCCTGGAAGAAGTCCACGCCTGGGCCCAGTCCTTCGACAAGCTGATGATCACACCGGCGGGGAGAAACGCTTTCCGGGAGTTCCTCCGAACAGAATTCAGCGAAGATAATATGCTTTTCTGGATGGCCTGTGAGGAACTGAAAAAAGAAGCTAACAAAGGGATGATCGAAGAGAAGGCCAGGATAATCTACGAAGACTACATTTCTATCCTCTCTCCTAAAGAGGTATGTGAACCCCGTCCCCCGCCAAAGGCTTTCCCCAGGGAGGGCTTTGGGTGACGTTAACCCCCTGAAGTGCCACGCATGGGCAACTTGCAGGTCTAGTTACCCCAAAATTTATAAGTGTTCCATGCATAGTAGGGGATTTTGACCATGAGTGGCCCTTGAACTTTGTGAAAAATTTCGTGCCTTTTCCTGGAAACTAGTGTCCACGAATTTCATCAAATTCTTAAGAAGGGGAAATCTGTTTTACTGTTAACTTTGTTTCAAAATACCACACCCTTCACCCATTTCTGTATTCTTTTCTTCTGGTCAAAAGATTTTTGAAAGTATTTTTATTTTATATCATAATAGCATCACTAATATGATACCAAGGCTGTAGAGCTTTTCCCTAAGTTGTCTTCTCTTATTTCAGAGAAATTATTAGATGAGGAAAGTTGGGCAAGTATCAGCCTCTCAGATCTGTAGTTTCTTCAAATTTGAAATCCAGGTGGCTAGGTTGGTCTCGGAATTCAGTGCCTTGTCAGCTCTACTTATAACACCATTCCTTCAGATCCTACTATGTGCTGCTGAGAATATGAGGTTCCTAAAATTAGGGCCTCTCCCGTGGAGGAGCTCACACACAAGGGAGCTGGTGATCCAAGTGTCCTTGGGGAGGCGTAGAACCAGGGCAAGTGGTGGAACAGAGAAGCGGTCCTCAGTAGAGGGTGGGGTGGGAGCGAGCAAGGTGCTTGTGGAAGGCTGTGGATGGACCACGGATGATGAGGGATAAGTCACCAAAACACTGGTATAGATGGGATCTTTGTTCACAAGCCTCTCCTGTTACTTGTACCGGACCTGTGGTTGGCGCTGGGGTTTAGTGTACACCCAGGGGACCTGAATCTCTGGACTGTCCATGTGATAGCCAGGCCCTGAGCCTCAAGAGACTAGCAACTCCTACACTCTGGTTTATTGGGCTTACCCCACTCAGCTAACACAGAGGTGAAGAAGGTCAACCACCACACCAGGGAGCCAAGAGTGCCTACAACTGAAAGCAGGAGGATTGCATCCAGCATCCATGTGGAATCTAAGCCCCCTCTTGATATAGATGTGGAGTGGATGCAACCATTCCAGGGTCCACAGGATGGAGGAATAGGGTATGGATTAGAGTGGACTTACTGATATTCTATCCATGAACTATTGTGATGAGTAATCGAAGAAAATGTAGCATTGATTTGGAGAAAGTAGCCTTGGTAGCTGCTGGGGGTAGGGAGTGGGAAGAAGAGACATGATGCGGGGGCATTTTCAGGACTTGGAGCTGTCCTGGGTGGTGCTGCAGGAACAGGGACAGTTACCGGACATTGTATGTCCTCCCATGGCCCACTGGGTGGACTGTGGGAGAGTGTGGGCTATGGCGTGGACCATTGACCATGAGGTGCAGCGGTGCTCAGAGATGTATTCACCAAATGCAATGAATGTCTCATGATGATGGATGAGATTGTTGCTATGGGGGTAGGAGTGAGGTGAGGGGGGTGGGAGGTATATGGGGACCTCATATTTTTTTAATTTAACATTAAAAAATATAAAGAGATAAAAAAACACCATGGGATGACAAAGGAGAGTAGGACTGGCGCAGCCCAGGATGGAGATTTGAGAACTGTAGGCACAGTGAAAGTGTGTGTGTTTGGGTGTCACCAAAGTGTTGGCTTCCAGGTACTCCAGAGGCAGGCAGAGTTTAGAAAAGGTGCAGTCACCAGAGCCTCAAGAGGTTTGTTTGGTGTCCTTGGGGAAGAGTCAGAGCCCAGGAGCTTGCTCTGGTCAGTGCGACGGTCTGGTGGAGGGTGAGCAAAAGATCAGTAATAAATAGCTGATCTACTCTGGTTTAATAGACTCCAAGCACTTTCAATAAAATCTCATTAAATTCTCACCAAAAAAACAAAACAAAACCCAGGGCATACAATCATCATCATGCCCACTCTCTAGCAGAATTCAGGGGGGCAAAGAGTTTACCTTGCCCAAGTCCCCACTAATTAGTGATAGCGCTGGGACTTAACACCCGTGTATCTGATTACAGGGCCCATGATTTTTTGTGTGTGTGTGTGTGTGTGTGTTGGGCAAAACTTTTTTTTTTTCTTTTCTTTTCTTTTTATTGACTTTGTAATAATATTACATTAAAAATATATATATATGAGGTCCCATTGAACCCTACCACCCCCACCCCACCTCTCCCCCCCCCAGCAACACTCCTTCCCATCATCATGACACATCCATTGCATTTGGCAAGTACATCTTTGGGGCCCATGATTTTTAACCCTTGCCTGTTTCTTCTGAATCAGCTTCCCATTTACCGGTGCCCCCCATCCTGCCAGTCAGCAGGGCAACAACTCCCAGGCAGCTGCCACTGTTTCTCAGCCACACTGAAAGCTCTGGGACCCCCAGGATTTAGCCACCGTATTCTTAAGAAATTAGCAAGGGGTAGCTTGTGCATGCTACCTTTTTTCTTCAGAGGACACAGTATAATCATTTAAAGGAGGCAAACCAGTGTGGTGATTCTAAATTGGCAGTTCTCAAACTGTGATCCCCTTTAGGCATTATCTAGAACTTGTTAGAAATAAAAATTATCACCACCCTCCCTTACCCACCCCTCCCCCTGACCTACTGAATCCGAAACTCTAGGGCTGGGGTCGCATAGTCCGCGTTTAACAAACCTGATGCCTGAGGTCTGAGACCCCCTGCCCCTGCTTGTCGTTTCTCTTTCAGCAGTCTGGGCTTTGGGATGTCCTTGTTTGGTCTGAGATTTTTTTTTTAAGTATGGGAGTTGGGGATGAATCCACAAAGTGAAGTCTCTAATACTGGTATTATTTGTTTCTATCGACAGGTCAGCTTAGACTCCCGAGTAAGAGAAGTCATCAACAGAAACATGTTGGAACCATCCCAACACATATTTGATGATGCGCAACTTCAGATTTATACCTTAATGCATAGAGACTCGTATCCTCGATTTATGAACTCCGCTCTCTATAAGGATTTGCTGCAGTCTTTATCTGAGAAATCCGTTGAAGCCTAGGCTTATTCAAATATATTTATTGTTAATAGAATAATACCAGGCCTTGTGGACGACATCTAGTGCAGGGAAATTAGAGGTAGTAGTATCTTGTCCTGGAGTACTATTCGGGCTATTTTAATAGGAGGCGTCCCTCTACAGAGGGCCACCTGTTCACCAGGTAAGCTGCAGCCATCAGTAGTGATGCTTTTGAGAAAAATGGGATATGGTTGGTTTATAAAGATAGTACATTTATATTTACAATAACCGTAGCATGTTCTCAACAGCAAAGGAAACACTAGAAGATGCCATCCTGCTTGGAGCATGTCCGTACACTGGACCAAACAGGACCACTTTTGTTTTGCATGAATTCAGTGGCTGATCATTCTTCCCCAAAGGAAAGAACATCCAAGTGTTTCTCTGCTACCCCTTCCTTCCATCTCCGTTTTGAACATGTCACTTATCAGTGCCATTACCAGTCCCAGGTTCACATTTTGTGAAATGTGACACCACTTGTAAAAATGATATTCCATTTTATCTTAGAATATATATGTATGTAGATACATATGTGTGTGTATCTATACGGTTAATGTAAGACAGCGTGCACTGAAGTGGGTCAGTCTCAAATGTTTGGTGAGAGCAGTGCTTAGGAAATTCTTGTTGAAAAGAGTTACTATTATTTTCCTGTTGGAATTTGCTGACCTCAAGAATGACTTTTTATGTTCACCATTTGGTCATGTTTATAATAATGCTTTCAAATTAGTGAATTTCCATTTTTTTATTATTGAAAAGAATATGGGCATTTTCACTCTTTTAAAAAAAAAAATAAAGCACAAGAGTTTTATCTCAATCCTTATTTTTTCCTTCATATGTGTTTGGGAAACAGAAGGCTGAGTAAGTAGGGGTATGCACAAAATATCTTTTAGCTCCAAGACTAGAATTCTGTCTCCAGATCCCACTCTTTTTATCATCAGCAAATGGAGTAAGTCCATACCTGACAGGTAAAAACTGATTTAGAGACCTGAATCATCCAGGAGAACCTTACCGCTAAGATACTGAAAATGAAAAGAAGACGAGAAACATCTCAAAAGAAATACCCTGAAAGCCAAAATCCGGACTGATGATGAGCCGCAAGAGGAGCACCCCAGGCTTGACTCCTCTTGGACTGCCGTCCTCCGGTCACGCCTTGGCTGGTTCCTCCGGCAGCTCGAAGTCCTTGCCTCTCTTCCAAGCTCCTTCCCTTTGTTCTCGGCAAATCACCTTACCTACTGCTTTTCTATGAAAATTGCCTTTAATCTCTCTCAACTTCCATGAGTGTCAATCAGCATCTTTTCTCGCTTCCTCAAGGCTAGTCCCAGAGGATAGGGTGCTCCATCCTCCTTTTCAAGGTGCCAGTCCCTTTCGTGTGCTTTAGAGTCCATGTCCTCCAATCTCATTATTTCATTAAAATATTAGGGAGCATTTAGGCACAAGACATTGCTTAAAAGAGGATGTAGGGAACATGGATGTGGCTCAAGCAGTCAGGTGCCCACCTACCACATGAGAGGTACAGGGCCAGTGCCTCCTAAAGAAGATGAGCTAGATGGTGAGCTGATGCAACAAGATGATGCAAAGAGCAAACACAAAGAGACACAACAAGCAGGGAACCGAGGTGGCTGAAGTGATTGGGTGCCTCCCCCCACATGGGAGGTGCTGGGTTCGGTTCCCAGTGCCTCCTAAAAAGATGACAAGCAGACACAGCAGCCATCAAGCGCGAACAATGAGGGTGGATGACAAATATTAAATCTTTTTCTTAAAAAAATGTTGTTTGGTTTCCTTTCAAAAAAAGATGTAATTGTGGTTAAAATATAGACCCTGCCCTTTATCACTTCACATTCAAGGAAGGCAGACAGACGTGGCAATGGCAATATGGTGTGTAAGGCACTAGGACTGGGGAGCATAGAGCTATAGAAGTCTCTGAGGATTATGGAATGGTCCTGGAGATGTTACACCAAAGCAAAAACCTAAGAGGGTGGGGAGAGGGAAGGAGTCAGGAATTGAAGCAATCCCAAATGAAACCATTTATGGGCAAGCTTAAGTATGAGGTAAAGTATAGGACATAGGAGATGTCTAGAAATCAGGGTGGGGGGATCTGGGTGCTCAAAACTCTGGGCTGGAAATAATGATTTGGGATTTTTCTGCATGTAGGTGAATTAGATTGCCTGGAGAGAGTAATAGCAACAGAGCTTTGGATAAATCCTTGCAAGAAGGGACAAAGAAACAAGAGTTCCCCAAAGAGATTTTGAATTTACCTGCTTGATACAGGGAAGAAGAAAGCCTGGAGCAGGGGGTATAGGGCAGCAAATGGATGGGAGTGTTTCAGAGACCATGGTCACCAGCATTGAATGGTCTTTATCTAGAACTTTCCTCCACTCTCCTATATCCTCAAATTCACCTTAGCAGTGCCCCTTACCCTCAAATTCTTCCATTAAAAACCAACCTGTGGGAAGTAGATATGGCTCAAGCAGTTGGGCTCCCACCTACCCCATGGAAGGTCCCAGGTTCAGTTCCCAGTGCCTCCTAAAGAAGACAAGACGGCAAGCTGACACAATGAGATGATGGAATGAAAAGACACAATGAGAAAATACAATGTGAGACACAACAAGCAGGGAGCTGATGCAATGAGGAAACACAATGAGAGTCACAGCAAGCAGGGAGTGGAGGTGGCTCAAGCCATTGGGCATCTCCCTCCCATATGGGAGTTCCTGGGTTTGGTTCTTGGTGTCTCCTAAAAAGAAGATGCACACAATGAACAGACACAAAGAACAGAGAGCGCAAACAACGAGTGGCGGGGGAGAGGAATAAATTAATCTTAAAAAAAGAAAAAAAAAAACCAAGAACCTGCTAATGGAAAGGTGGTGATGGTAGCGTAACATTGTAAAAGTAACTAATGCCAGTGAGTTATACCCCTAAATGTGGTTAAAATGGCAAATTGTATGTTTTAAATGTGTTGTCAAAATTTAAAAACTTTACAAATGAGAAAAAACAAAAAACAAAAACCCACCAACCTGCATCACATTCCATCCACTGACTCTTCTCTTTCTCATCTAGACTTTTGACAATAGTCCACAGTTGCTGTCTTTATTTCCTTTTTTTCTATAAACCTAGTTTTAAATTTAATTCTTTTCTTAAATAATTTTTTTTATTTTTAAAGAAGCTTTAGATTACATAAATGTTACATAAAAATGTAAGGGATTGCCATATGCCCCATTTCCCCTTCCACACTTTCCCGCATTAACAACATCTTTCATTCGTGTGGTGCATTTGTTACAGCTGATAAACCCATATTGAACATTGCTACTAACCATGGACTACAGTGCTAAGTATAGTTTATACTCTGTCCCACACGATTTTGTAAGCTATAACAAAATATACAATGGCCTGTATCTGTCATTGCAATGTCATGCAACACAAATCCAGTGTGGTGATTGTCCATAATCATCTCCTTGTTAGGTATCTTGTGTGAGTCCAATGAATTGGGGAGTAGGTGTTGCAACTCTGCTGAAATTCAGGGCTCAAATGGCACATGGACAGACCAAGGATTTAAATCTCTGAGACATGTATTTATCAAGCTATAGGTTCAAATAAAAGGGACAGAAGAGCCATGTGTAGAGAACCTATAAAGGAGTCTAACTCTGTATACTGTGGAGCAGAAATTCCAAAGTAAGGCCCACAGGCAGGATGCCAAATTCCTGAGCTGTCTGCTCTGCTTATAGTTTCTGGAGTCTCCTCAGGAGCCCAGCTATTTGAATCATTGTTTACTATGGCAGTCAATGAGATCCTGCTGAGACTTGTGTAAGAATAACCTCTGGAATGATCCCCCAACTCACTTTGAAATCTCTTAGCCATAAAAATTCATTTGTATTTACCATTTCCCCCTTTTAGTCAAGGTCTTTTTCCAGTTGCATTGCTAGTTGGAGCTTGGTAATAATCCCTCGGTTCCAGGGAAGCTCATCCCCAGGAGTCATGTCCCATGTGGCAGGGGGGAAGATAGCACATTTATATGCTGAGTCTGGCTTAGAGAGAGACCGCATTTGAGCAACAAGGAACTCTTAGCCGTATATAATAATAGGCCAAGTTTCAACTTCACAGGAAAAAGTTCACAAGTACAATCATCATTGTCAAGGACCTGGCATAACCGTCTGTCTTCCCTCACTAGATATTGCCCTTGCACTCAGGGGATTCTTGCTGTCCTATTAGAGAATGTAGCAGAGCTCCCCAGGATGGGAATTCAATATTCTTTTGGTTATTGTGAGGATCTCCACTCACCAAGACAATGTCCCATGAACACTTGAACATATTCATGTCTTAGAGGCATGCCCCAGGTTTACCCTTTCCCATGCATCCCCAAATCGCTGACACCCAGCACCTGTGATCCTCGCCCCCGCCACTGCTGTGACTTTTGATTTCCTCTTTATTTCACTCTTCCAATCACTGCTGTTCAGCAAAACTCCTCTGGGGTGGCCCGCTACCTGCCAGCACAGTATTTTCTTTATTTTAGTGGATTCCTCAGCTTCATGACATCACTCCTTACTTGAAATGCTACTCCCATGTCTTCCGACCTGCTGTCCTATTTCCCCTTCTTCTGTCCCCTTTGTTTTCCCATTTCCCTCCCAGGCAGTAGAGAATAACAGTTGAGCCTTTCTGACTCCACATATGTACGATATTAGGTACTTAGCCTTTCTGGGCCTCAGTTTCCTCATCTATAAAAATGTGGATAATAATGGTACTTATTTCCTAGCACAGCATGAGGATTAAAACCAATCCTGTTAGTTATGGCTTTTGTTACTTGACAATTGAATGTGATGGTCCCAAAGGTTTGGGCATGGGCTTACTTTGCCTACTACTCTACATGCTCTCCCTTGGTTCTCATACCACCACCACCCCCGCCCCCATCATTTAAATAACTATCAGTTAGTGACAGCTATCAAATCAGTATCTATTTCAGACTTTCTCCTGAACTTCAGAACGACTGCCAGCTAGCTGGCTACCTCCACGGGAATGTTCCAGGGAGGGTGGAGCCCAGGTCTTAATTCTGCCTTATCACGCCACTGCTTCCCACCCTCGAGTCTGGCTGGCTCAGCCACCAAAGCTATCTTTGGCTCTTCCCTTTTCCCCTCCCAAACATAATCACTACGCCCTGTTGATTTTACTTCTTCAACATTTCTTGCTGTCTCTTCTTCCTTTTTCTGACCCCCATCTTCTCTCACTGGCATCACTGCCAAAAGAGTCTCCTAACTGGTCTCACTACACTCCGCCATAACCCATTCCAATCTCCCAAAATGCCAGAAGGTCATCTACCTCAGGTTCAAATGCACTCTTGTCACTACCCCTCCACTTCTCCAAATCTTTCAGGAGTCCCTTGTTGCCTAAAGAACCATACCAAGCTTCTCAGCCTAGTGTATAATGTCCTCTGCAATCTGGCTTCCGGCTGGCTAGCCACACCCACTTACATTTTTGAGTCCAGCAATTCTATTTGTAGAAAAGGCACAAGTGCTAGTTCATATTTCTATGGCTACTTATGCAAACTTGGTCCATTGCTTCCACTCCTGTTTATTAACCCTCTAGAGGCAACGCCACCCATCTCCAAGCTAGCACCTATCAGTCCTTTAAGAGTTACCTCAGCTGTTATGCCTCCAAGACCCCTTAGCTGACCTCCTCGTCATACTTTCAAGGCATTGGGTGCCCTTCTTTTGTGATTCAGGAATATTGGGTACAAACACTTATCCTCTGAGTTATTATAAATCATCTATTTACATCTCTGTCTTTCCCATTAGACTGTAAGCTCCAGGGGCACTGAAAATACATCTTACCCAATATTTTATACATATTTTCCAGCTTAGAGCAGTATACAATGAATGGTTATGGAGCTGAAATGTTGAACTGCCCATAGCTATTATACAAAGCAAAAACTCCATTCCAAAACTGTTTCTCAACGTGTCACTGCTCAGAAAGGAACAGTTGCCCACCTATATGTCTGGAACTCATTAAGATCACGGACAAATTCAGTGATTAAAACCAACTGCCATTTTTGCATATGGATGAAGCACATTTAAATTGTGAAGCCATCCTTAAAATACGCTAGAAATTCAATATAATTCCAAGTTTGTTGTTTAAGTAAAACTTAACAAGCTGATTTTTGTTTATAATTTAAACAAATATAAATTCTAAATGGTTTAAAAATCTACACTTTTCTTCCTGCATTAAAAAAAAATAACTTTAATGAGAATACTGGAAAAAATATAAGAATATTCTTATAATTTCAGTAGAAAAGGACTTCCTAAGTTAATAGAAAATCCAGAAACCATGAAAGAAAATACTGATGTGATCATACCAAAAATTTAAAGAAATTCTGTATCACCAAAAACACCATGAAAAGAATTAAACACAAGCTTCGGCTGTATAACAGACTTTATAAAAATTGCCATGCGGAATGTATTAGGAGCCCTACAAATCAATAACAAAGACAACTCACCCCAAAGACAAAAAAAAAAGATAGACTAAAAATATAATTGACATAAGAAGTTAATTGGCTAATAAACAAGAAAAGATGAGTATCATAAATACAAAAAGATAATTATATCAATACAAATGGAAACAAAGATGATAATGGTTATTTCCCCCCAGGTTTGCCAAAATCAAGATTCATAAAGATCAGTTTTTGCAAAAGTCTAGGGAAATGGGCATTTATACCCTGTTTCTGGGTAGGTAAACCAGTATGGTTTTTGGAAAATAATCTGGCAGTATCTATCATTTTGAATGTACATATCCACTAGTGGGGCAATTATACTCCTAAGAATCTATCCTACCCAAACATCAAATGTACACAGATACATGTATAAGGGTTTTCATTACAGCATTGCTTAGTTAAAAAAAAAACCAAGCCACACACACACACAATAAACAAACTCACTATCCACAGCAGAATGGTTTAAAAAGGGAAAAATATGGACCCATGGAATACTCTATGGCTAAAATGAATGAGATATATCTATATGTACTGGTATGTAAAGAATTCAAAGAATAACTGTTACTGGAGAAAAGCAAGTTGTAGGGTATGTAAAATGTCTTCCCATTTTATGTTAGTCAATGGCCATTCCAAACAAAATCCCACTCCCTGGTGGCACGGGGCACTGTTCTCGGTGCTTTAGAGCTAGTATGTAGTCCCTACCTGTGCCCCTCTGAGGCAGGATGGTATTCCTACTTACAGACGAGGCAAAGGTGGAATCTCTTGTTCAAGGCCTCAGAACCAGGAAGAGGTGGAGTTACACTTGAACCCTGGCAGAGCCCCAGCCAGGCTCTTACCCAGTACGCTTATTTCCTAGGGTGGGATGAGGGCATGATCCTATACGAACATGCAGACAAAGCAGAGGTGTAAAACAGCAAATCACAGAGGCAGTAAAAATTTTCTCCAGTTCATAATTTTGCCCTAAAAGATGAAAGTAATGAAACACTTTTCGGGAGGTGGTGGTACTAGCCTCAACCAGTCCCTTCTGCTCTTATCACTTGTGAAGGCTCAGCCATCCACACTGTTCTTCTTATGAAAGACAGCAGAACAAAATAAATGCTTATTTTAAAAGGAGGCTTCATATATCAAGATACTACTGCCTTATATAAGCTGTGAGATTTGTTCCTATTAGAGTCACTGAATATGGAGCTAAACCACCTACGCTTTCTTTCCTGATGTGTGTAACAATCATTTTGATTTTGAGTTGTCTACTCTTAAGTACAGCAGTCATAAAACAGGGCTTTTCCCGAATAATGCCAATTTAACCCCACTGGGGACATTAGTCTATCCATTTGAATAAACTGCCCTAGACAAATATCCCAGAGAGGCAAAGAGGTCATCAAAATAAGATATAAACTGTAACAAGGAGTTCAATGTAATTACCTTGAGAATGGAAAGTCTGAATTAAAGAATCATTGTCTTAGCCAAAGTAGATACAACTGCAGGTAGTGGTGCTCCTGAGGGCTACGGAGACACCTACGTCCTACAGTCATGGCAGATGGCTCTGGAGTTCAGTGCCTTGCCAGTGGGCCCTACTTTGGAATTTGTGCTCCTGAGTGTGATGGACTTGGAAGCAATGTGACTTCTCTACACATGCCTCTTCTGTCACTTTTACTGAATCTGTGTTTGGCATTGGGGTTGGTGTATGCTCAAGGGACTGAATCTCTGGACAGTCCATGTGCCAGCTGGGCCCTGAGCCTCAGCAGAGTTGCAACACCTACTCTCCAGTTCGTTGGACTTACTCAGGTCAGCAAACAAGGAGGTGAGAGAGTCTAAAACTGCAGGTGAGAGAGTCTACAATCACATTAAGGAACTGAGAGTCTGTAACTGCAAGCAGGAGAATCTCACCCATCAGCCACGTGGTGTTGTAGGAAATTGGCTTACCTGTACCTTATTGTAAATAATACACCTGTTCTATTGCAGATGTTGCAGTTGTTCCCTATTATTGTAATGATGTTGCAGTTCTAATAGCAAACAGCTGCTTGGTAGTTTCCAATAAATATGATATGGAAACTAGGGTAGAGGCTCTCAGTTCCAGAAGCTGTGAGTTCCCTGGTCCCATCTTTATCTCCTCTCTTGTGTCTCTCTTTCTGTCCCTTTACTTTGTAAAGTTCTGCGTTGCCTTCCCTTCGAGTCAACCTATTGTGAGCTGATGGCAGCAATGGGGGATCTAAGGCCCCTCTCAATTTAGATGTGGAGTGACCATCACCATCCCAGGGTCCTCAAGATGGATGAATAAAATATAGATTAGAGTGGACTTATAGGTATTCTACTATAGAATTATTGTGACTCTGGCAATGGAAGAAAGTATATCATTGATGTAGAGACAGTGGCCACAGGAGTTGCTGAAGGCAGAGGGAGGGAAAAAGAGGTGTGATATGGGGGCATTTTCGGGACTTGGAGTCGTCCTAAATGATATTGCAGGGACAGATGCAGGACATTATATATCCTGCCATAACCCACTGAATGGACTGGGAGAGAGTATAAACTATAAGATAAAATATAATCCATGCTGTGTAGCAGTTCTCCAAAATGTATTCATCAAATGCAATGAATGTGCCACACAAATGAAAGAAGTTGTCGATGTTGAAGGTGTGGGGGATGTGGGGAGTGGAGTACCTGGGAACCTCATATATATATATATTTTTAAAAGATAATGAGAAGTGGACTTGGTCCAGTGGTTAGGGCGTCCACCTATCACATGGGAGGTCTGCGGTTCAAACCCCAGGTCTCCTTAACCCATGTGCAGCTGGCCCATGCGCAGTGCTGATGCGCACAAGGAGTGCCATGCCACACAGGGGTGTCCCCCACATAGGGGAGCCCCACGCACAAGGAGTGCACCCCATAAGGAGAGCCACCCAGCACGAAAGAAAGTGCAGCCTGCCCAGGAATGGCGCTGCACACATGGAGAGCTGACACAACAAGATGACGCAACAAAAAGAAACACAGATTCCCGTGTGGCTGACAAAAGTGGACAAAAAGAATACACAGCAGAGAACAGACAACTGGGGTGGAGGGGAAGGGGAAATAAATAAATAAAATAAATCTTTTTTAAAAAAGATAATTAAAAAATAAAAAGAATCGTTTGTCTTAGGACACTGGAATTGTTCTGCATGATTCTTGCAATGACAGATACAGGCCATTATGCATTTTTGATTGAACTTACAAAAATGTACTGGAAGACGGCAGACTAGAAAGACACAGGACTCTCTTCTCTCCGGGAAAAAACAGCTAGAGGACAGGCTGAAACGGCCTGGGAAGAAATCTAGGGTTTAGGACACCAGGCGAAGGCTGGACACTGCACAGGAGAGGGACAAAGAAAAAGAATCGTTTTGGAAAAAACTGAGTTAAAAGCCACAGCTGCTACTGCCAGCACCCTGCCTCACACTAAAGACACTTGTGAATTCTCAGGTCTCTGGGCCGGCACAGGTCCCAGGGATCCACCGCTCCGGAAAGGCAGAAGAGAAGGACACAGCCTAAGGCTGACTCAGCTTTTGACCCATAATTGGGTCTGCTGTGTCCCCGAGCCCTTCCGGGCAGGGTGGGGTAGCGCCTGTTGTTTGCCTGGGGAGCCAGTCCCCACTGAAGAGAACCCGTCCTTCCCATCTCTCTCTCCTAACTAGGACTGACTGCTGAAGATGCAGAGGGGAGTGGAAATATTTCCTACCCGAGAAAAGGGAGGGGACAGCCAGCCAAGGTTGAAAGCTGTCTCTGAGGACGTTTGGAGTACAAGGCTCTTAGTCTCCAGGCGGGAACCTGCATCATATTGATCTGGTCCTTACTGCAGCAAGCACTCTCTGACCAGGCTTTCAACTGGGAGGGCTGCCAAGGAGCCCCCTCTGATGGCAGGCCAAGGAAGTGCATGAGAGGAAATTAAAGTGTAAGTGAGGGAGGCTTTTTCCAGCCTTTATATCCTCCCTCCCCAAGGCCCTTGGAAGCAGGTTTGCAACCCTTTATGGGGTTCAGAGCTCAGTTTCGAGCAACTAACAGGGACAATCCTAGCGATCCAGGTTGAACCAAGAATCAAAAAGCAGCAGTAACACACAGCTTCCTGCCACTAACTCGCCATGAGAGAGAAATTAAGCACTTGAGTAAACGACCATCCTAAGCAGATGCCTAGGCATCAGCAAAAAATCATGAGCCACACTCATAAAAAAATGGAAGATGTGGCCCAAGAAAAGGAATATATGAAAACAACAGAAGAAACGCAGGATTTGAGACAACTGTTTAATGAGATGCAAACAAATTTCCAAAATCAAATTAATTAGTTGAAAGACAATATGGCTAAAGAGATAATCAACATCAAGAAGACACTGAGGGAAGCGGATGTGGCTCAAGCGACTGGGCTCCTGTCTACCATATGGGAGGTCCAGGGTTCGATTCCAGGGGCCTCCTGGCGAAGCCAAGCTGGCCCAAGCAGACAGCTGGCCCACGTGGAGTGCTGGCCTGTGCAGCAAGCTGGCCCGCGAGGAGAGCTGGTGCAGCAAGATGACGCAACAAAAAGGGACACAGAGGAGAGATAATAAGAGACACAGTGGACCAGGGAGCTGAGGTGATGCAAGTTTGAGCACCTCTCTCCCACTCCAGAAAGTCCCAGGATCAGTTCCCAAAGCTGCATAAAGAGAAGACAAGCAGACACAGAAGAATGTACAGTGAATGGACACACAGAGCAAACAACAGGGGTGGGAGGGGAGGGAGCAGGGATAAATAAACAAATCTTTTAAAAAAATAATAAAACAGTTCTCCTATTAAAAAAAAAGAAAAAAGAAATTGAGCAAGCACAAAGAATATTTAGAAATCCCAAATAGAAAGGTAACAGAACTCATGGGAATGAAAGCTCACAAATAGGTGAGATCAACAACACACTAGAGGGAAGTGGATGTGGCTCAAGCAACTGGGCTCCTGTCTACCATATATGAGGTCCAGCGTTCAATGCCTGACCCTCCTGGTGAAGACAAGCTGGCCTGAGTGGAGAGCTGGTCCATGTAGAGTGCTGGCCTGCGTGGAGTGCTGACCTGTGTGATATGCTGGCCCGCGCGGGAGTGCTGGTCCACGCAGGAGTGCTGGCCTGCGTGGAGTGCTGGCCTGTGCGATGTGCTGGCCCGCGCGGGAGTGCTGGTCCACGCGGGAGTGCTGGCCTGCGTGGAGTGCTGACCTGTGCGATGTGCTGGCCCGCGTGGGAGTGCTGGTCCACGCGGGAGTGCTGGCCTGCGTGGAGTGCTGACCTGTGCGATGTGCTGGCCCGTGTGGGAGTGCTGGTCCACGCGGGAGTGCTGGCCTGCGTGGAGTGCTGGCCTGTGTGATGTGCTGGCCTGCGTGGAGTGCTGGTCCACGCGGGAGTGCTGGCCTGCGTGGAGTGCTGACCTGTGCGATGTGCTGGCCCGCGCGGGAGTGCTGGTCCACGTGGGAGTGCTGGCCCATGCGGAGCACTAGCACAGCAAGAGGACACACAAAAGACACAGAGGAGAGACAATAAGAGACGCAGTAGACCAGGGAGCTGAGGTTACACAATAGATTGAGCGCCTCTCTCCCACTCTGGAAGAGTCCAGGATTGGTTCCCAGTGCCGCCTAAAGAGAAGACAAGCAGACACAAAAGAACACACAAAGCAAAGGGACACAGAAAGCAGACAGTGAGTGTAAAAACAATAAGAGAGGAGGGGAGAAATAAATAAATAAATCTTTTAAAAAAAACATATTAGAGGCACACAACAGCAGACTCAAAATGATAGAAGAATAAGCGATACTGAAGACAGAACAGCTGAAATTGAAGAAAGAATGAATATTTTTAAAAATGAGCAGGGACTCGAGTTGAATAACAACGTGAAATGCAACAACATACGTGTCATGGGAGTTACAGACGATGAGAAGGGAAAAGGGGCAGAAAGAGTATCTGAGGAAATAATAGCTTAAAATTTCCCAACTCTCACAAAAGAAATGAACTTACAAATCCAAGAAGCACACTGTACCCCAATCAGGAAAAATCTGAGTAGACCTACTCCAAAACACATACTACTCAGAATGTCAAATGTCAAAGAGAAAGAGAAAATTCTGAGAACACCAAGAGAGAAGAAACAAATAAGGGATGCCTAGTAAGATTTAATGCAGATTTCTCTTCAGAAACTATGGAGACAAGACAACAGTGGTATGATACAATTCCGACACCAAAAACCTGCCAGGTGAGAATTCTTTATCCAGCAAAACTATCCTTCAAATATGAAGATGAGTATAAAATATTCACAAACAAACAGAAACAGTTCATAAAAGAGAATCCACCTTTGAAAGAAATATTAAGGGAAGCCTTAGAGTCTGAAAGAAAAAGACAGGACAGGAAGGCTTGAAGGAGAGTATAAAAGAAAGAACAGGCGGCGGACTTGGCCCAGTGGATAGGGAGTCCACCTACCACATGGGAGGTCTGCAGTTCAAACCCCGGGCCTCCTTGACCTGTGTGCAGCTGGCCCACGCACAGTGCTGATGTGCTCAAGGAGTGCCCTGCCATGCAGGGGTGTCCCCCGCATAGAGGAGCCCCACGGACAAGGAGCGCACCCCGTAAGGAGAGCTGCCCACTGCAAAAGAAAGTGCAGCCTGCCTA
Source organism: Dasypus novemcinctus (assembly GCF_030445035.2). Classification (NCBI taxonomy): domain Eukaryota; kingdom Metazoa; phylum Chordata; class Mammalia; order Cingulata; family Dasypodidae; genus Dasypus; species Dasypus novemcinctus. The sequence continues at coordinate 16,792,722 of NC_080686.1, forward strand.
AAAATGGCACCGCCCTCACAGAGAGCTGACACAACAAGATGATGCAACCAAAAGAAACCCAGATTCCCGTGCTGCTGACAACAACAGAAGCGGACAAAGAAGAACATGCAGCAAATAGACACAGAGAACAGACAACCAGGGTGGGGGGAGGGAAGGGGAAATAAATAAATAAATAAATCTTTAAAAAAAAAAAAAGAAAAGAAAGAACAGCAGAAAGGTTAACCAAAAGAATAAAAAGACAGACAAAAATACGATATGACATATGAAAACCAAAGAATAAAATGGTGGAAGTAAATAATGCATCAAAAGATAAAGGCTGACAAAATGGATTTAAAAAAATGAATCATCCATATGCTGCTTACAAGAGATTCACCTTAGGCCCAGGGATACAAACTGGCTAAAAGTGAAAGGTTGGCAAAAGACATTCCATGCAAATAGTAACCAAAAAAGAACAGAGGTAGCTATACTAATAACGGAACAAACTGGCTTAAATGCAAAAAAGTTATAAGGGATACAGAAGGCCAGTATGTATTAATAAAACAGACAATCCATCAGGAAGATATAAGTCATAAATATACACCTGGGATGGTTAGGCTAATGTGTGAACTCAGCCAGGTAATTGTGCCCAGTTGTTTGGTCAAGCAAGCACTGGGCTAATTATAATACGAGGACATTTATGGGCTTTACTCATCAGTGAGTTGATTGCATAGATGGCTCATTACATCTACAATCAACCAAGGAGATTGCTGTAAGCAGTGAGTGATGTTT